>NC_140170.1:112747749-112830249 GCF_963971535.1 Notolepis coatsorum | reverse complement strand
TATATATATATATATATGAATAGATGGATACAGATAGATATATGAATAGATAGATAGATGAATAGATGGATACAGATAGATATATGAGTAGATATAGATGAATAGATGGATACAGATAGATAGATGAATAGATAGATGGATACAGATACTGTAGATATATACAGCTTTGCAGTCTGGTGGAACAGCTCAAGGTGTTTATGCACACACTGCCAAGATGATACTGCAGGGAAGACGACAGCAAGGCATCAGCAATCTGCTACCTCCATACCTGTGTGCATTGTGTCTGTGTGTCTCTATGTGTGTGTGTGTGTGTGTGTGTGTGTGTGTGTGTGTGTGTGTGTGTGTGTGTGTGTGTGTGTGTGTGTGTGTGTGTGTGTGTGTGTGTGTGTGTGCACCTGCACACACACGTTCATCTGTCCATCCAGCCGCCTGTTTGTCCATCTGTGAGTGTGTGAGAGAGTGTGGCTGTGTGTATGTGCAAATAATAAACTGACAAACTAAAGACATAGAGGAGGCAGACACACTTTACTAAACCAGGGCCCAGAAGAGATAGAGCAAGAGGGAAGGAAATAAGAGAAAAAGAGAGATGGGAAGCGAGAGAAGGAGAGGGGGTGGGGGTAGAGGGAGAGGAAGGAGTAGAGAGAGAGAGGGAAAGAAAGAAGGGAAGTGGTAAAAAGTGAGGGGAGGAAAGAGTGAGAGAATGGGAGGGTTTAGAAGAGAGAGAGAGAGATTAGATGGAAAGACATCTAATGAGAGAGAGACAGTGAGTGAGAGAGAAGGAGGGAGAGAAATATGGGAGGGAACGAGGGAGAGTGAAAGAGAGATGGGATGGAGGGAAGGAAGGACAGAGAGGCAAAAGAAAGATATTGATTGAGTGAGAGAGGAGAGAGAGGGACAGAGGGCTGTAGAGAAGACCGCAGGGTTGGATCCAATTAGACCAGGAGAGGCTCCCTCCACCTGCACGGTGGGCCCCCATGGGAGAGGCCCCGGTGACAAGATGAGGGATCATCATCATTACCATTATTTATTTGCTAAGCAGGGGCCGACTCTGGGGCCAGTCCTAATAGGATTCAGCAATTGCAACGAGGTGTTGCTTTCAGAAGAAGTCAAAACATGGACAAAATAAAAGCGCGGTCTTCAGCATCAGCAGCCAAGCTGTCGACATTCTGCACAGAGTGGTTCAACATGTACGACTCATGATGCTTCCAAACTGTTACAAATAATCAATGTCAAAATAACGAGATCTGTACACGAGGAGTTCAAGAAGTCGGTTCAACTCGTTCCTCTGGTAGAAACGTGATCCTTCTGCTAATCTTCTGTATGAGCATGCTTTTGAATTGCGGTGGAGATAGACACTATAGCTCAGAGAGGAAGTTGTAGGCTATCTTATGCCAGCAGGGATAACACCTGTAACATACAGTATGTCCAGTAATCCTATTAGACTATCAACCCTAAATCCTCTCTCAGCCCACCCATTTTGTCCAGATTTCCCCTGAATCTTCATTGGGTTGTATTTGTGCTGAACACTCCAGAAATGCATGCTTATTACAATTATGCTAAGTCAATATTCAATTGAAATACATTTATGCCTAACTGAATTGTAGTCATGTAATCTATACTTTATTTTTTTTTTTTTAATTTTTTTTTATTATTGCAAAACAAAACTTATTAAAAGTCAGTACTCAACACACAATGTATAATGAAACTTTCAGTAAAGGTGGTTAAAATATATGCAAGTACAGAAACAGGATAAAACAAAAATAGTCAATAATAACATTTTAACCGTATACAGTGTATATCCAGCGAAGTTACAATTATATAAATGTTAGTATATAATATACCCCTAATACCTATTTTCTAAAACCCTACACACATATGCTCCAGCTCAAACCCCCCCCTCCCGGACCCCCTCTTGGATAGTACCTCCATTATCCCTCACTCCTAACCAGACACTACCATTATAGGCTAGCTTTTATTCTCTCCACCACTTCTAACCACATTGACATTTTGGATTCATTGAGCCCCAGAATTCTTGCTGTAGATATTTCTTGATATATCACATCGAGATATGTAAGAAACCACACTTTCCGGCACATTTTTTCCGGTTGAAACC
This sequence comes from Notolepis coatsorum, assembly GCF_963971535.1. NCBI lineage: Eukaryota > Metazoa > Chordata > Actinopteri > Aulopiformes > Paralepididae > Notolepis > Notolepis coatsorum. The sequence goes on along the minus strand of NC_140170.1, from coordinate 112,828,136 downwards.
AACGTGATGCGATCAGTTTTTTAGCTACTGTGATACCCGATAAAACCAATCTTTTTAGTTGTGGATTCACTGCAAACTCAAAAACATCATTCAATAGCAATACCGCGGGGTGTACAGGTATATTCCAAAATACGAGTATTGATAATTGTTGGGACACAACAATTAATCTATACTTTCTAAACTTTTTTTTTATTTTCACGACTTTGCTAATGAAAATCTACTGCAGAATTTTCCGTGTGAGAGGTCACTGCTGGTTGAAATCTACCACAGAAACTCACAGAATGTAAATCACAGGTCTGGCATCAGCAAAAGATGCTATAAGGCCCTCTAGTAGTAGCTACATCAAGTTGAAATGAGTGCTTGGCGCTAGCATGGCCTGGGTTTAGAAATTTCATTATGTTGTTTTAAGTTAAGATGTAGCCCTATTTTCAGAAATTTCGCCTAAAGGTACATACCTAAGTCAATGGAAGATTGCTCCACTTCTACAAGGTCAATTTGCATGTTATTGGTATCCAGGAACATATAGGGACCTGGGGCAGTGGCGTCGTTAGCCCTGGGCTTCCGGGGCTTTAGCCCCGGATGTTTTTCTCCTAGCCCCGGATCAAAAAAAAAAAAATTTTTTTTTTTTTTTTTTTTTTTTTTTACTTTTACCTTTTTTTTTTTTTTTTACTTTTTTTTTTTTTTTTTTTTTTATGTCAGCATCCCCATTGTCTGTGCTGAATGTTTGTTAGTGTTTGGTCTTTTTTGTTGGTTTTTAGTACTTTTAAACATTTTTAGTAAGTAGTTTTCATTTGATCCTATAATTCTTTCATTCACCGATTTGTGGACTTTTTTTTTAGTGTCCTGAAAGGCGCCTTATAAATCAAATGCATTATTATTATTATTATTATTATTATTATTATTATTATTATTATTATTATTATTATTATTATTATTATTATTATTATTATTATTATTATTATTATTATTATTATTATTATTATTATTATTATTATTATTATTATTATTATTATTATTATTATTATTATTATTATTATTATTATTATTATTATTATTATTATTATTATTATTATTATTATCATCATTATTATTATTATTATTATTATTATTATTATTATTATTATTATTATTATTATTATTATTATTATTATTATTATTATTATTATTATTATTATTATTATTATTATCCTGGAGGGAAAAGACACTTTGGATAGTAGGGACTACATATCTGCCTGTCCTGACCAGGAAACACTTTGCAACTGTGATCTCCTCTGGCAATAGTTGGATATTGTAATGTGTGGCGAGGAGTTGCAGCAATTCCACTGAGAGAAACTTGTCTGAGGCTGGATAACATGCCTGTATGCCTCTCATAAGTTGTTATCCAACTCATGAGAACCTGCTCTCAAGCTCTTGCAGCATTCTGTCAACGACTGGATAGAACAGTCTCTGTCTCAGCTGATCTCCTGAGCTGAGGTCTGAGCTTGTGCCACAAGATGACTCAACTACATACTCGTCCATCCTTTTCTGCTTCCTCCTTTGGCTGGTAGTATGTTCCTCAATCCAAAGGCCATTACATATGGCCTTTGTCCTGTCATACATGTCCACTGCCATCTCTGAGGTGCGATAACCTTTGAGTGTGTCCTGCACTGTGCTTTTAAATAGTACAGATATTGAAGATGTGCACTTTAACGCAGCAGCACCTGGAGCCATCCATACCCATGTCCAGTGTCCTATAACAAGCTTTAATCGAACCTCGGATAGTCCGGTTGGTTTGGGGTGGTGTGAAAGCTCATTCACTCTTGCAAGTGAACCCTGCTGGGGTTCATTTGAGATGTGAATGCAAAGCGGACCAAAGGCAGGAAAATACCCAAAAATCTAATCTTTTTTTTATGAGAAGACTGAAACATAATAATGAAACACACAATATTTTTTTTTCGATTGCCTAAGCATGATTTTGAAAACGGGGCCCGGTGTTTCAAAACACACAATTAGCACAACCACACACACAATTATCAGAACACCTCAGATCCTTTGCTAAATTAAACACTTGTCAAAACCATACACTAATTTTGTTACCATATGAAACACACGTTTCATATGACTTAATTCTGTTTGAACCAGTTACACACACTGCTGTGCTTAACCTAAAACACATTTAGCAATTCTACTTCTCAGTGATTAGAGTACTGTATAGTGAAGTACGCAGAGAATGTGCAAATATACAATAAATTCACCAAACACTACACAAGACCAATGCTGTAGACTGATGAAAATAAAGTGAGGCTGACATTGTAGGGGTGCAAATCTGGGCCTATATTTTGCTCCTTGAGTGTAAGGTTTTGATAATTGTGTAATACTTTTGATTTGAGTGTTTACGCAATTGAAGAAAACTGTAAAGACTAGAGATGAACTGTTTATTTATTTTGTACATAGGCTGTGCATATTTTTGTTTGTTTGTTTGTTTATTTGCTTATGTGTATGATTCTTAACTGTGTTTTTATTTGGTTATTGGTGTATATGTGTATGTATGTACAGTATATGTATATTTGTACTCCTGTTGGGGCTTCTTGGACCAGATCAATGTTTTATCTGGCTAAATAAATAAATAAATAAGAAACTGATGATTTGGTCCTGTTAACTTTGGATTTTCTATGGGGACTGCCCAGATCCCTCTCATGGACCTGGACCTCACTTTGAGAACCTCTAATGATTCTAGTTATTCAGTATTCATCTCTAATTACTCTAAAATTGCGTATTACTGTGTTTTAAAAAAAAAAAAAAAAAAAAAAAAAAGAGAAAGAAAGGGGGGGGGGGGGGGGGGGGCACCCCTCCCCCCGGGCTGAAGCCCCCAATGTTTTCTAACCCTAAAAACGCCCCTGACCTGGGGGGGTATGTATTTCCAGTGTCAGAAATGTGTCTGTTACTAGGCTTGAGTAAATTGTAATGAAAAAAAGGAGAATATAAATTATGATTTATTTTTGCATCTGTGCCGGTGAATAACACCATGAAAACATTGAGGTTCTTTTGATTTCGCTCACTGAGCTCATTCAGCACCTTCTTGAGATCAAGTGTCTAAGCAAAATCTAAGCGAATTAATAAAGGGAAGATGATTAAACAGAAGGATTTGTAGATACAGTAATAAATGATAATCCATTTTATTATAAATTCATATTTGACCTTGAACTTGACCTTATTATGGCCAAATCATACATCTATGGATAGGGAAAAGGCTCCCCTTTCCAATGGCATGGATAAATCTGGATTTAATCATTTCCTCACGGTTTTACGGTAAAAGAGATATAATTAGCATTTTTTCGATAAATTCTTATTTTCTGTAAATCTTATAAAACATTGGTAACAATTCAAATATACACTTTGACTGCTGTTTTAATAGGGTTATGGTCTTTACTCTTGGCAAATATAAAAAAATTAAATAAAAACATTAACCTCTTAACACATCCCACGCCGGAAACGGCTTACAACGTGTTTCAAGTTCATGCGAATTCTGCCATTCCACGGCGTACAACGTTATTGAGATCATATTAAATTTTTTCGCCATGTTATTCATAATTCCCTCACAGAGCCTGGTCTGATGCAGTGGGAGCCTGCACAACTCTGCAACGCTTCAATACTGCCGCCTGGTGGATGATCGGCGAGTTACCAAACCGGAAATGGACGAGTCGATCTCGGTGCGTCTGGGAAATGCGTCCGGCACTCACATATTGTCGCGGGACTGTAGACACACACCGTGTATATGGATCGCTGCCATAACTCAATAATCGACATGATTTGGGTGTGTATTATTATTATACAAACCGGAAATGGATCGACTCGATCGCCGTCAAATAAGTGGGATCTTTTTGCTCCAGTCTCATAGCCCAACGGTAAGAGGACGCTGACGTCATTTTCAAGGCGATTGTACATTTCTTTGTTTACAAATCATCTGATCAATAAATCAACCCATACTACATAAAGCATTTACTGACGATCACGGACTTATAAACGACCCCCCCCCCTTTCATCCGCGCATGATGAGTCATAACGTTTAGGATCGTATTCAGTTGGATTTTTTAATATAGCGTGTATCACGAATAAACTGCAATCGATAATCTATATTATGCGTTTAGGCCTATAACTAGCGTTCTAGGAATTACTGCAGAAAACGATAAAAACATATTTATATTCTAGACAGTATTTTCGTATGAATGTATGAATGAAAAGTATAACGTTGCCACATCCTGAACGATAGATAATCGATGTTGAATGGGCCATAGTAATGTCAATTTAGCAATACAATTTAAAAAGTTATAGCCCTGCAAAGAAGGTGAATATCTCCATAGACTGGTGGCAGAGAGTGGTATAAGATGGTGGCAGGGAATGTGTTAACATCCAAGGGCCTACATGAGGACGATTCGCGCCGTGCCACTTTGCCGACCTCTAGCGTCTCGGGTGTGCATTTCTTTTAATACAATATATAGATAGAATTAAAGCCCTATAGGCGGTCGGGTGGCGTAGCAGAGATTGCGCTCGTCACCAATGCAAGATGCTTCGGTCTCGACTCCCGGAGTCAGCATTGCCTGCGGCTTGGGCCGATCGTCATACTAACTCGTTTGGCTGAGTTAGCGGGAGGGAAGTCGTGGGTGGTAATCTGGCGTTGTGGACAGCGACACCTACAGGTCAGGTCTGGGTGCCTGCTCAGCGAAAGGCAGGAAGTGGTGAAGGCAGCATGACCTCCCACGCGTTACACTTCACCAATGAGAGTCCTCGCTGCCAGGAGAGCTGCTGGCTGTCTCCGCATGTATCGGAGGAAGCATGTGGTAGACTTCAGGGTTCCCTTGTACCAACCAGTAGGGGAAACATGCGCACGACGACCAGGTAGGGGGGGGGGGGGGGGGAATTGGCATAACGACTAAATTGGGATGGGAGGAAAACCATAGAAAATCAGGCAGAGAAAAAGAGGATACAAAAAAAAGAATTAAAGCCCTATTTGTTGCCTGTCAATTGCCCTTTCAGGTGACAAAATCCGTTCAGCGGTTCTCGAGTTACATGCCGATATGTGAGGCGTGCGCCAAAGTACACATTACCACCCCTGACCTCCGGGGTCTCTAGCTCCATCAATCATTTGGCGATCTCTAACATTTTTGCACAGGGTTGTAGCCAATGAGTGTGGCTTTCCAATGATACCCCATGATATGATAATTGGGGATCTAATACGGTCTCTATTGGTCGATTTATGACCAAGAAAACAGGGGGACCTTACAGCTTAACAGGTTGGGCTTTATGTAGTATACTAGTACTAGAAAGGTGCTTTGTGTAGTATACTAGTACTAGAAAGCCTTGTATAGTATACTAATAGTAGAAAGGGGCTTATTGTGTGTTATTGACTGTTTTGTGCCTGGCTCTCTCCTCTCCTTCTGCTGCATCTAAGGACTTTATAAGAGGATGATGACATCACTGGCTTTAGCCTTGGGAATACAACTAGGAAAGAGATATGGAATGGCAGACCGGTTCCAATATGCCACATATTGGATGTTGGATATTGAACTGTGAAAAAATGCACCACTCATTCAACTCTCCTTTGACAGGCTGACTGAAACCTCTACTACAACCGAGGAAGTTGTACTGGGTGCAAGATTTCCCCTGGTGGCTTTTTGCCCATGCACATCTGCAGTATTGGAAGCCAGTTATGTTGTGGGCTAGCTGTGGCTAAGTCACCTTTGGGCTGTTGTTCACTGACCCCAGAGTCAGTGGAGCCCCTTTTTAAAGTCCAATCCCCCTTAGTCTTGTCGTCCCTTAGTTGGAGGGTAGGTAGGTACTGCCAGGCAGGTTGTTTAGTTAGTTTGTCCTCTCGTGTTTCCCCTTGTCCTTCCCGTTGGTAGTGTGTGGACGCCCAAGGCACCCTCTAGAGCCAGGTTAGGGGAGTCCCTTGTGGTGGTGGCGGTAATCCCCTTAAACCTGAGCAGTGTACCAGTGCATGTATTCTTCTTTTTGCATGTTTGTACAGTGAATATACAGAGTAACCGAGTGTGTCATGGGCATAGCTCACTAAATATTATTAGCTTAGCTCCCCCAAGCATTTCTTTGTATCAGAGTGGCCTACTGTGGGCGTGCTAGTAGAAGATAGTGATTTTGTGTGTGTTTCCGGTCGAGGGGCAAAGTGGCTAACATGGGGTCATGTTAGTCCGAGCCCACAACCACCAGACCCACATCTAAAGGGGGTTCAGAACATATACATAATTAAAAATATAATAGAAAACAAAAAGAAAAAACAAGTGGACAATGGTCTTCGCTCGCTCTTCACCCCCCCCCCCCCCCCCCCCCCACACACTCAGCCCAGGACCCCAATGTGAGTTAAATACATAATATATGGTAGATTATGTAGCAATTGATCGTTATATGCGCTCTTTAAGTTTTGCAACCGCTGCCGACCAGATAGCAATATTTGCTTCGTTAACTCCTACAACTCGTGCAGTGGATATCTCCAGATATATCACATCGAGGTAGGTAAGAATCCATACCTTCGGGCATAGCTTGTCTGGGTATATCCACCATGAGGCAATACATTTCTTGGCGGCTGTGAGTCTCTTCACATGCGTAGAGGTTGGTAATTGGGAAACCTCATTCAATAATAATACAGACGGCAGGACAGGTATAGTCAGAGAGAAAATATCTGATAGTTGGGTGGTAATCTCTTCTCAGAAAAGCTCAACAGGAGGACATTCTCAGTACATATGCATAAATGTTCCGATGGCCCCGTTTGGACATAAGGTACATCGAGAGTCAGGTCTGAGACCCATTAGATTCAATCGTCTAGGGGTCAAATAAGTCCTATGAACAAAATTTTGATGAATCTGTTGGTGATCTGGGTTGCGTGAGGACAGCCGGACATTTTCCCAGACTGCATCCCAATCAAAATCTACATCCAACTCCGGGATATCCTTTCTCCAAATCGTATCAAGGGGGAGGTCCTTATACGAGGACGTAAGTAAATGGCGATAAAAGTCAGAAACAAAGCCTCTCGATGTCTCCTTGTCATAAAATAATTTGTGAAAGCGGTGACGCTCTAGTGGAGCATCCCATGGAACGCCATTGAGCCCTCAGAGCTGCTCTTATTTGTAAATAAAAGAAAAAGGAGGTTCTGGGGAGATCATATCCATTGGATAGATCTTGGAAAGATCGGAGACCAGAGTTATCGAAGATGTCCCCCATCGTATGGATGTCTTTCTTTTCCCATCTAGGGTACCTAATAGGTTGTTGTCCAATAAGGAGTAAATTGTTATTAAATAGAGGGGAATGTGTGTGCCATTTATGGCGGTTGGTACATCCTTTCTGGGTATCACGCCAGGTCTGGATCACATGTGTGATAAGAGGCCCAAATCGTAACTTGCATTGCTTAATCGAAATGTTAGTATAAACAATATCTTGAAGTCTATGTGGGGACACCATCTTCTCCTCCAATGGTCGCCAGGATACAGCTGCTTGAGCGTCAAACCAAGTGATCAGAGGTCTCAGAGAGAAAGCTTGAAAGTAATATTTAAAGTCTGGAAATGCTAAGCCTCCATCGAGTTTACTTCTTTGGGCAGTTGATCTCTTCAAGCGTGGGCGTTTATTATTCCAAACGAATTTATATGAGGCAGAATGCAACTTCTGCCAGTAACCAACAGGAGGAGGCAACGGGAGAATTGAGCTGATACAATTAATTCTAGGTAAAATATTCATTTTAATCATTGACGCACAGGCCTGTAATGAATTTTTATATTTGGACCATCTGTTGAAGTCATTTGTAATCCTGTCACCCAAGCTGGAGTAGTTATACCGTATCGTCTGGCTAATAGTGGGGAATATTTCAATTCGGAGACATTTAAAGTGCTCCACCATAAGTATATTTGCAGGCAGGATGGTAGCCTTCACAGGCACATTAAGTGGAAGAAAGGCAGATTTTGGCCAGTTGATCTTAAAGCCGGATAGGCTGCCAAACTCATCTATCGCATTGAGAAGATGAGGTAGAGAGACGGAGGGATTCTGCATAAACAGGAGTACATCATCTGCGTATAAACTGATATGGTGCAGTGTGCCCTGAATTGAAACAGGAGAAATAATTTGGGATTGTCTTATGTATTGAGCTAGAGGTTCGAGGGATAAGGCGAAAAGACCGGGACTAAGAGGGCAACCCTGTCTAGAAGAGCGCGAGACAGAGAAGAGTGGCGAGCAGAACTTTCCCGTTAAGATCATGGCCGAAGGTAAGGTAAGACCACTCCAATCTGTCAAATGCCTTTATTGCATCCAAGGACATGACCGCTGTAGGAACTGCAACATCCTTGCTGGCATCAATCACATGCAGTAACCGTCTGATGTTATCAGTAACCAGGCGGCCTCTTATGAAGCCGGTCTGATCAGGATGAACTAGAGATGTCATATGCTTTTGAAGTCGGGTGGCTAGAACCTTGGCATATAGCTTAAGATCGGCTCTGAGGAGACTTAGGGGCCTATAGCTGCCACACTCGGTTGGGTCCTTATCTTTCTTGAGTAAAACAGATATAAGTGCCATATTGACATCTCTGGAAAAATTGCCCTCTTTGATTGAATGTAAAATCATTGAGAGTAATAAGGGACCGAGTACATCCCAGAATGCGAGATAGAGTTCCGGTGGGATGCCGTCCCATCCGGGAGCCTTGCCCCATTGCATATCCGCAATCGCCTCTCTAAGTTCAGCTAGCGTGATAGGTGCAGCTAACAGTTTAGCACTATCTTCAGAGATATGTGGTAAGTTGATTCGATCAAGGAAATCCTCCAGCTTGGTATGATCAAAGACCACCTCTGACTTGTACAGATTGGAATAGAAAGAGCGAAATGTATCATTAATCTTTTTGGGGTTGGTGATTACCTCCCCCTGCTGGTTCTTAATGGAAGGGATATCCGCAAATTGCTCACTGGCACGTATCTTCATAGCTAGAATGTGACTAGGCCTGGAGCCATGAAAGTAGTAGTGTTGTCTTGTTCTGTGCATCTGAAATTCAGATTGTTGTCTTAAAATGGAGTTAATCTCCTTTTTTACTACCTTAATTTGAAGCTCCAGTCGACTAGAGTAGTTGTGCTGCAATGAAGAGATCAAATCAAATCAAATCAAATTTATTTGTAAGGCCCGACAACACACGTTAATGTCCCCATGGGCCGGACACGTCTTCTTTAAACAAGTCAAGAAGAAACAACAATAAGTCAAGAACAAAACAAGAACACCATAAGGTCCAACAAATTTAAAATAAATGCAAATAAATGAATGAATGCAAGCACTCCCAGACAGTGGCATGAAGCTTTTCCAGTTCCATCAGCTTGGAGAGACGTCCCTTGCAGAGATTAGATGCAAAGAGAGTAGTGTTATTTCTGATAAAACCCTTAACCAAAACCCATACAATTCTGGGATCCTGTACCGAGCCCGTATTAAACTGCAGGAATTCAGTGAGCTTTTCTTTAAATTGCAAGTTTAAATCCCCATTTTTCAGCAGTGTAGAGTTAAAGCGTCACCTACGTTATTTTACTGAGTGAAACCTTAAGTAGGATACCTTTGTGGTCTGAAAGTGCTATGGGTAATAAGTAGGGATGCTCGATATTGGCTTTTTTACCGATACCGATATTCCGATATTGTCCAACTCTTAATTTCCGATACCGATACCGATATCAACCGATACCGATATATGCAGGGTTTCCCCCCAAAAAAACGGATAATTTCAGGTAACTAATAATTTCACTGGATGCATTCAAAAGGCTTTCTAAATGTAAGCATTATCTGTGCAAAATATGATCATTAAAAAAGTAAAAATTAACATTACATATCTCTTGTTGTTGAATTAAACCAACATGCATACTTTTGACAATAAATAAAATAAGAATTGGTTCTTACTTGCTTGCCTGGGTAAATAAAGGTTAAATAAATGTAAAAAAAAAAAAATGTTATTGTTTTTTATAAATTTTTTACCGATACCGATATTTTCCGATATCACATTTTACTGCCGATATCGGCCGATAATATCGGTCGGCCGATAATATCAGACATCTCTAGTAATAAGTAGGGGTGTAACGGTACACAGAAGCCACGGTTCGGTACGTACCTCGGTATTGGAGTCACGGTTCGGTACGAGTTCGGTACAACAGAAAACACATATTTATAATTATTATTATTAATATAATACATTTTTAAATTGTATTTTTTTTATATATTTTTTAATTTATATATTATATTTATAATAATTATTATAATTATTATTATTAAATAGAATACTTTTCTATAGGCCCTGCAGCTGTTCCAATGTGCCTTTCTCCTCCGTGCACTTTCGCCGCTCTGAAGTCTGACTCGGTGTACCCGGCCACGCGCACTGTTCTCGCACGGACCTCGCGAGTGCCTGCATGTGGGTGTGTTTGCGCTGTGGGGCGTATTCGTCGCATGGGTGTGCGTACCGCACCGTGACGGCCGTACCGTAAATCCGCGGGACGAATACACGTACCGTTACACCCCTAGTAATAAGTCAACATCAACGCTATCAAATAGCCGTGGGGAAGAAAAAACATAATCAATCCTGGAAAAAGTCTTATGTCTCGATGAGAAGAAGGAATAATCTCTTGCGGATGGGTTGAGCAATCGCCACATATTGATTACCCCCGTGTCCTTAGACCAGGCACATAGGACCGCGGTAGCTTGCTTCTGATCAGGGGTTTCAGCGTTACTGGACCTATCAATCAATGGATCCCAAACCGCATTAAAATCAGCTCCTACTATTAATGAGTAATCCGGTAGTTTCAGCATTGCTGCAGTGAGGACAGCATAAAAATGTGCGTCATATACACATTAGGGTCGTAAGCTAAAATCAGCGCAATTTTCCGGTTGGAACATTCTATTTTAGCAATAGTAATTCGACCTTCTGCATCGGACCACACATCTAACAGTTTAATATAAAATTTTCGCTTCGCTATTATGGCTACCCCTCGGGACCTGGTGTCAAAAGAAGAATAACTTATGTTATGGTAAAATTTATTTGCCAGTCTTGCGTTATCCGCCAATAAAAGGTGTGTTTCACTTAGTAATGCAAGATCCACTTCATTCCTTTTTAGCCACGTTAGTACACTTGTACGTTTATGTGGTATATTGAGACCCCCTGTATTCCAGATCAATATGTTCAAACTAGCCATAGTCTAAGAAGGCTGCAGTATGACTGAATGTAATTTGTTTGGAGTAGAGTACCATAGCAGTTATATAACCATTTGTTAAGGTCCTATTGAGATCAGAGCGTGAGCGTGAGAACAAACATAAAACAGAGCGATTCAAATTTAAAGAAAAACATAAAACCACACAATCCCCCATTCCCACCCCCCTCCCCCCTTGGTCAAACCTGACCGAGCACAGCAACCACAGCAACAATATGTATCTTAACCATACTAATAACTTGTAAGGTATATTGTAACAAATCAGAAAAATATAACCCATTTCACTCTACTGAGAGGAGAATTCAATACAACGCTATATGTGCAGTTTAAAGTGCCAGCGATAATAACAGGAGTAATAAAAACACAATTTGTCTAATATGAACTATAGCAGACAATATAAGGTCAATGCGTTAAAGAGCGCCGGTCGTCCGCATTATACTTGAAAAAAGAAAGTCAGTGTGCAACCGTAGCTAAAGAGTCACAGTAAACATGTGGCGAGGTAGTGTTAGCTAGGAGAGCTGGTTAGCCGGCATGTCTTGAGCATAGCTTAATTAGGCTAAGGCCTGTTAGCCCGATTCACGTAGATAGCTCCGCCAAGAGGGATCCTTCCCTCTCGACCGGCCGATACGTTAGCATATAGCTCCTTCGAGTAAAAGTTATGAAGTACAGTCCATTCAAATACAAACTTGAAAAAAGATAGTTTGCATAACAGTCAATGCGAAGTTCAGTAGCGAAGTTCAATGCTCAGACAATAAAAAGACTAGTGCGTCAAAAAGCACAAGTCGTCTGAATTATATTCAAAAATAGTCAATGTACATACCCATTTCTGGAGATACATAGCGTAGATAATACCATGCATGTTACCGTTCTGTTGAATCGAAAGGCTGTGTTAGGCGAGTGGAACGAAATAGTTAGTTGAAAGAGACCAATAGCCAGCATAGCTTGCGCTAAGCTAAACAAGGCCCGAAGCCCTGCTGCTCCCCGGTGCTTGATGTCTGCCCCGCCGGGGGCGGCACACCATCCTCGGACGGGGTGGACGTCGCCATGTCGCGTCTGAGGAACCGCTCCGCTTCGGACGTCGTTGTGAATAGGTGGTTGATGGACACAACTCGGCGGCCCTCCCTGATTTTCAGAGTTGCAGGGTAAATTAGGAATGCTTCTATGCCCCTCTCACGAGCAATCCCCATGGCTTTCGAGAAGGCCCTGCGGCGCCTGGCGGTACGGTCGCTGAAGTCGGCGGCGAATCTCAGTGTATAGTTGCCAATTTTCGGGGGGTGTTTTCTTGCTTCTCGTAAAATAGCCTGTCTTGTAGGGAACCGCAGGCAGCAAAGCATAAAAGTGTGTGAATGTCCGGCTTTATCCGTGGGGCCATTTCTAAAAATTCTATGCGCCCGCTCAATCTCCGGTGTTTTAATGGACGGAAACCATTGAGGAATCATCTTTTCTAGGTATGAAATCGGCACGTCTTCTTCGATGTCCTCGGGCAAGCCATAAAACTCTAATATTACACCTCCTGTTCCGGTCCTCCAGTTCTGCGATATTATTTTCGTAATAATGGAATTTTTCCTCTACCTCCGACAGTTCAGCGCAGTTGGTTTCAGTCACGATTGCCACCTCTGCCATCCTTTCCTCCACTTTGGTGATCCGCATGGTCGCGCTAGCTAGCTCCTCCTGGAGCGAATCCAGTCTGCTGGTTAGCAAGAGTATGCTAGCGTCAAGCTCAGCGCGGAATAGAGTTCTGATAAAGTCACCATCCACTTCATTCAATGTCCCCTTCTTATTCGATAATTGATTCGCCATCACTGTGGAGCAATATATGAATGTATGTCATGAAATTAACGTCGTAATTGATATATATGTGGAGTGGTCACTGAGCTCGGAAAAATCACGCCGCCATCCGACCTGATCGTAAACCAGAAGTCAAATATGCCTATTTATTGAATATTTGTACATACTACTACTACTGCCGTTATAGGCATTAGACTTTGAGCAGTCATCGAATTACAGTAGATAAAACAGTTTATTGCCTTAAAATTGCCCTAAATAATACCCTAACAAATAACAATAATTTAGTATTAATTAACAATTAAATAGTCTAAAAGTCTTATAGCAATAAAAGCTTATTTTGGATTGATTATCGCTTATCTGGTCGGCCTGTTTGAGGACACCAACCTGTGCATGAGAACAGCTGTGTGGACATAACAAGCGAAGTGTTTTGGACCTGTATGTAACGGTTGAGTCTGGAATTAAACAACACAAAAGAAATATAAAACTCTCCTCATTCTTCAATGACGGTATGACAGAACGCTACAATATTATCTTTGATAGGCCTACGTGATGTTGGCTATCTTGTTAAGACCCATTTATAATACTATGGTGTATTGAACATATTATCTTTGATAGGCCTACGTGCGAATCTGTTGCACCATCTATCTACACCCTCACACAACTCTGTTGCTTTTTCGGGAGTGGCGGGGAAATTTTTTTGTTGTGACGTGTACGTTTGAGAACACTACCGTAATGACAGAGAATGAAGCAAGCTGACATGGTCGGCCCTCACACAACTCTGTTGCTTTTTCGGGAGCGGGGAACATAGAACCCGGGGAACATAGGACCCTTTTTATCGTGAGCGGGGAACATAGAACCCGGGGAACATATAACCCGGGGAACGTAGACATGTTCCCGCTAACATAACTGTGACACCAATACTAATGTTAAGTACCCCCACTGCTCAAGTGAGAGCCATTTCTGAGGTAAGCCAGGGTATTACCTCCCCCCTCTGTACTGAGGAGCCATTGGCCGCTCCTCCCACTGATCAAAAAGGGACATTTACCTGTTTCATGTACCTTGTGTATTGATTTATTCTGTAGTATATTAGTACTAGAAAGGTTTGTGTAGTATACTAGTACTAGAAATTGTTGTGTAGTATATTAGTACTAGAAAGATTTGTGTAGTATACTAGTACTACAAATCTTTATGTATTATATTAGTACTAGTACTAGTACTAGTATTAGCGATTTCAACCAGGCAAATCTGAAGAAAGTGATGCCATCCTTTTTTCAGCACATCGCCTGCTCCACCAGAGGGGGAAACACGCTCGACCACTGCTACACCCCGTTCAGAGCCGGCTATAAAGCGGTACCGGCTCCGCCATTAACGGGAGCTACAAGCACATCTGATCATGACTCCATTTTCCTCTATCCTGCTTACAGGCAGAGATCATGTGACACCGTCGTGTCACGTGAGGTAAAGAGATGGTCCGACCAATCAGAGGCCACGCTTCAGGACGCCCTCGAAGACGTCGATTGGGATATGTTCGAGGGAAGCGCCAGTGACGTCAGTGAGTTCGCAGACACTGTTGTTAGCTTCATAGCTACCTTAGCTGATAGTATCGTCCCCACAAAAAAGGCTAGGGGCTTCCCAAACCAGAAACCGTGGGTGGACAGTACTATCAGAGCAGCTCTGAAAACTCGCACCACTGCCTACAACCTGGGCAGAGAGACAGGAAACATGGAAGAGTACAAGACAACAGTCTACACTCTGCGCAAGTCTGTTAAACTTGCAAAAAGGACGTATGCTGACAAAATGGAGGCACAAATGGCACAGAATGACACAATAGGCTTATGGCGGGGACTGAGGACGATAACTGACTACAAAGTCAGCGCCCCCTCAATGGGGAGCGACGACGCCTCTCTCGCGGACCAGCTCAACTCCTTTTACGCGCAGTTTAGTGCAAACAGTGGCGCCGCTAGCTCAACGGCTAGTGACGTCACTGGCACGCCGGCTGTTGTGATATGGACCCTATGCAATTTGCACACAGGCCAAAACAGGTCCACTGATGATGCGGTCTCCCAAGTACTGCACAGCACCCTCTCTCACCTAGACCGTCAGAAGGGGGGCTATGTGAGACTGTTGTTCATTGACTACAGCTCAGCGTTCAACACCATAGTCCCCACCAGACTGGTGGACAAGCTGATCGAGCTGGGTCTGAGCTCCGCTCTGAGCGCCTGGATATTGGACTTTCTGAGTGAAAGGCCCCAAGCGGTCAGGGTGGGGGGTCATATCTCCAACACCATCACCCTGAGCATTGGGTCCCCCCAGGGCTGTGTTCTGAGCCCCCTGCTGTACTCACTATACACACATGACTCTGTGGCCAAGTTCAGCTCCAACTCCATAGTGAAGTTTGCGGACGACACAGTGGTGGTGGGGCTGATCTCGGACAACGACGAGAAGGCCTACCGGGAGGAGGTTGAGGTACTGGAACGCTGGTGCCAGGACAACAGCCTGCTCCTGAACATTGGTAAAACCAAGGAGCTGATCATGGATTTTAGGAGGAGACAGCAGGAGACACACACACCACTGAGGATAAACAGGGCTACCGTGGACAGGGTGAGCAGCTTTAAGTACCTGGGGGTCCACATCTCAGAGGATCTGACATGGCCAACACACATAGACTCAGTTGTAAAAAATGCGAAGCAGCGCCTCTACCACCTGAGACAGTTAAGGAAGTTCAGAGTATCTGGGAAGATACTCCAGTCCTTCTACTCCGGAGCTGTGGAGAGCATCTTGACTGGAAACATCACTGCCTGGTATGGAAACAGCACGGCACAGGACAAGAAGGCCCTACAGAGAGTGGTGCGCTCAGCCGAGCGTACCACAGGTATTGCACTACCACCCCTGCAGGTCCTATACAACAAGAGGTGCAAATCCAGAGCCTGCAGAATAATGAAAGACCCTCACCACCCCAACAACAGCCTGTTCATGCTGCTGCGGTCAGGCAAACGCCTGCGAACACCAGCAACCAGGACAGAGAGACTTCGGCTCAGCTTCTTCCCCTAGGCCATCAGAGCCTTGAACACTGAACTCTTCACACACAAGCACACATGAGCACACACACAACACACACACTGTACACGCTCACACACTAGCAGCCACTTTAACATGAGCACACACACACTCATGCTGCACACGCTCACACTTATGGTCACTTTACAAAAGGAAAGGTCACTTTAAGAATAGTATAGTATAACTTGAGATTGTATAATATAGCATTGTATAACAGTGTACATAAAGACCCAGTGCCTCATCCGTAGCTAACAGTGTATTGCACTACCACAGGACCTAGCATGTCCTACCATGCTCTGTAAATAACTCATGTACATATACCGATATGCCCTACTTTGTTTACTTGTTTATTGCACAATGTCATTCTATTGGATTCTTATTATATATTACTATTGTATTATGCACATCGTTGCCGGCAAGACCCCCCGCATTTCATTGTATACTTGTATGCCGTGACAAATAAAACTCTTGACTTGACTAGAAAGCTTTGTGTAGTATACTAGTACTACAAATCTTTGTGTAGTATACTAGTACTAGAAAGGTTTTTGTAGTATACTAGTACTACAAATCTGTATGTAGTATATTAGTACTAGAAAGCTTTGTGTAGTATGCTAGTACTACAAATATTTGTGTAGTATACTAGTACTAGAAAGGTTCTATGTAACGTCTGGGCTTTCTCTCCCTATTCAGGATTGGAAGCTCTGCTGCCATCCTGGAATTCTCACTCTGTCTCTGTAATTATCCTGATTGTCGTCACCTGCTGTCTCTGTAATTATCCTGATTGTTGTCACCTGCCTGTGTTTGTGTCACTGGTTCTGATTGGGTCTGCTGGCTGTATTGAGGCCTTTATAGTAATGCCTCTCTCTTTCTGTCGGTTCTTCAGCAGTGTTACTGGGAACAGCCGTCCACGGACAGAAGTCGGATATTTCGCCTGTTATCATGATTTAATGTTATCTTTACTTAAGGTCGAGAAGTCGGATCTCTCTTTCCTTGTATTAGCTTTACCTTGTAAAGTAATGTTACAAGTGGTTCTGATAATAAAATAACACATATTCGAGAAGAGCAACACCCTCTCTGTCTCCTTCTTCCGTGCCACACTTGAACTCAACATTCTTACCTGGATTCCTAACAGAAGAATCGACCAACAAACATGAGTTCCACGGACGGATTTCAGGAGGAGCTGGAGGCGCAGAGAAGGCAGCTGGGCGTCGTCACCACCCGTCAAGGGGAAGCAGGATCCGAATTAACTCGCTTAGGAACCCTGTCCATTGATGCCCAGGACGGGATATCCAGGGCAATGTCAGCAGCCAACTCGGCGCTAGCAGTGGCTAACGCCGCCACCGTAACGGCAGCGGAAGCGGTGGCTGGAACAACGCGTCACGTCGGGGAGGAGGGGACGCTACATCCTGCTATCCATCGAGAGGTTCGTGAACCACGCCTGCCACCACCAGAACCCTACGGGGGAGCCCCTGTAGGTTGTCGAGAGTTATCACACAATGCTCATTAATCTTTGAATTACAACTGTTCACGTTCACTACCGAACTATCCAAGGTAGCATATATAATCACTCTGCTTACAGGGCGTGCTCTCTCTTGGGCTTCGGCGGAGTGGGAAGTTCGGTCGGCGGTCTGCCACAGCGCGACTGCCTTTACCCGGGTGTTGCAACGTGTGTTCGATACCTCCCGGGTAATTTCCATCTATGAGGCGGGCGGACGCCTCACCGCCTGCCGACAGGGCAGTCGCTCTGTGGCGGACTACGCCATCGACTTCCGCATAGTAGCCCGAGAGGCGGCCTGGGCAGAAGTGTCGTGTTGCGTGTTGTTTCTACAGGGGCTCACCGAGCGTATGCAGGACGAGATGGCGTCACAAGAGCTCCCCGAGCAGCTGGAGGGAATCATCAACCTGGCGATTCGTCTGGACAATCGTCGCCGTGAGAGAGGCCACAAGAGGGAGGCTTCATTTCAGGTACTCTCGCACCCTCCTCACGGTGCCGACATTTCATTTTTTACGGGATGCTTTGGGGGATGAGCCTATGCAACTGGGGGCTATGCGTCTCTCGGACACAGAGAACCAGAGGCGCATCGAGCAAAAACGTTGTTTTCACTGTGGGCGCACTGGTCATCGTCTCAACAATTGTCCTGGGGTATCGGGAAACGGGAGGGCTCGCTAGTCCAGGTAGGGGTTCTAGCGTGTGGGTTATTTTCCTCTGTCACAGATGAGTCGCGCATTTTTTTTGATGTCACGGTTGGGTGGGGGGGTTACCTAAAGCAGGCTCAGGCGTTAGTGGACTCGGGGGCTGCGGGCAACCTTATGCATGTGGGGTTAGCACAGGAGTGGGGGGTGCCTTTAGAGACTTTAGAGAACCCCATTCCTGTGCAATCCCTGGACGGTCAACCTCTGGGTGATGGGCATGGCGCTGCTGCGTCTGCAGGTGGCTGGGGGTGAGTGGGAATTATTGTATTTTTTTGTTGTTATTTCTCCCCATTCACCCATTGTTCTGGGCCATCCCTGGCTGGCAGCTAACAACCCTGCCATTAACTGGTCGACGGGTGAACTTTCTTTGGATATGGGTGTTGAGCCGGTTTCCACTAAAAGTTCACCCACTCTGTTTTCTTCTCTCCCCTTGTCTTTCTCCAGGATGGTGGTTGGCGTTGCTCAGTCTACAGTACTTCCTAATTCCGATTTAACGGGGGTCCCCGAAATGTACTGGGATCTGGCAGAGGTTTTTAGTAAGACGCGTGCCAAAGCACTGCCACCTCATAGACCCTACGACTGTACCATAGATCTTCTACCTGGTACCACTCCGCCCCGCGGTCGCATGTTTTCTCTCTCTCGCCCTGAGACACTGTCTATGAACACCTATATTCAGGAAGCACTGGCCGCGGGGCACATACGTCCGTCTACCTCCCCTGCAGGCGCTGTTTTTTTTTTGTGGATAAAAAGGGTGGTAGCCAGCGTCCGTGCATTGATTATAGGGGATTAAACGACGTTCCCATCAAGAACCGCTACCCTCTACCTCTCATGGACACCGCCTTTGAGTGCTTACAGGGGGCAGAGGTCTTCTCTAAACTTGACTTACGTAATGCATACAATTTGGTCAGGATTAGGGAGGGGGACGAGTGGAAGACTGCGTTTAACACGCCCAACGGGCATTATGAGTATTTAGTCATGCCCTTTGGTTTAGCTAATGCTCCGGCAGTTTTCCAAGTTCTGGTTAACGACGTGCTGCGGGATTTAATTGGGGTGTCAGTGTTTGTGTACTTAGATGACATCCAAATTTTTTCTCGCAATATGGTGCAGCACCAAATGCATGTTCGTGAGGTGCTTCAACGTCTCCTCAAGCATCAGCTATTTGTTAAGGCAGAAAAGTGTGTGTTTCACACTGACACCGTGTCCTTCCTGGGGTTTGTGTTGAGGAAGGGTGATCTTCGCATGGATCCAGCCAAGGTGAGTGCAGTCTTGGACTGGCCACGCCCTTCATCACTCAAGGAATTGCAACGGTTTTAGGGCTTTGCAAATTTTTACACGCGTTTTATTCGTAATTTCAGCGCCTTAGTCAATCCTCTGACAGCTCTCACTAAGGCCTCTCTCCCTGGCTTTGAATGGTCGCCTCGGGCAGAGTCAGCCTTCTGCGACCTTAAACGTCGGTTTACCACCACCCCTGTACTGATCCGCCACGATTCAGAGGCTCCATTTATAGTGGAGGTGGATGCCTCTGACATCGCGTGGGGGGGGGGGGGGGGGGGTGATCTCTCAGAGATGTTTAAAGGACGGGAAAGTGCATCCTTGCGCTTTTTTTTCACGCCGGCTGTCTCCGGCCGAGCGTAACTACG
This sequence comes from Notolepis coatsorum, assembly GCF_963971535.1. Classification (NCBI taxonomy): domain Eukaryota; kingdom Metazoa; phylum Chordata; class Actinopteri; order Aulopiformes; family Paralepididae; genus Notolepis; species Notolepis coatsorum. The sequence goes on along the minus strand of NC_140170.1, from coordinate 112,808,262 downwards.
ACGTGGGTAATCGGGAGTTGTTGGCAATAAAATTGGCACTGGAGGAATGGAGACATTAGTTGGAGGGGGCGGCACATCCTTTCATTGTTTGGACTGATCATAAGAACTTGGCTTACATCCAAGGGGCTAAACGCCTTAACGCTCGCCAGGCCAGGTGGGCGTTATTCTTCACTCGATTTTGATTTTCCATCTCCTACCGGCCTGGTTCCAAGAACGTCAAGCCTGACGCTCTGTCTCGTCAGTTTGATACTCTGGACCGGGAGGAGAAGCCCCATCCTATTATTCCACAGGCCCTTATTTTGGCGCCCGTGTCATGGGGCATAGATAGGGTGGTAAGATCGGCTCTGGCACGGGAGCCCGATCCCGGTAGGGGTCCTCCGGGGCGGATTGATTGATTGAATTGATTGAATACTTTATTTTGACACAATTGTAGGACAAAACATTTAAAAGACAAAACAATAACAGTGTCAACACGCTGGTCAAAAATGGATAAAACACAATAAAGCCAAGGCTTGTTTCCATTGTGGTCCATACATTGAACATAAAAAGGTACAAAAACACAAATGGACATGTACACTAGACAGGACACATCCTAAAAATGTGTATAAAAACACCTAACCTGACAACTCATACAGTCAACTAATATTAAAAGAAAATCCGCAAACCCTTAACTCATGATAAAAGAAATAAAAGCCAAGTTATGATAAAAGAGATAAAAAAACATATTAAGACCAATTTGAGTTGCTGCTGAGCCATGTTTTTAGGGCGGATTTAAATCCGAGAGGGGAGTTCAGGAGTTTTATGAATGTTGGCAGGGCATTCCACATTACCGTAGCAGAGTAAACAAATTCATCTTTCCCCATGCATGTACTGACTCTCAGCGGGACCAGGTCCGTGGGGCTTCCTCTTGTGGCGTGTTTGTGGACATCTCCTACTTTATTAAAATAATTTACTAGGTACTTGGGGACCGTTTCTTTCAGTACTTTAAAAACCAGTAGCATTTTAAGCTGGTGTACCCTTTCCTCAACCCTAAGCCATCCCAGACTGCTAAAGTGGGCTGGCGTTAGGTGAGTCCTAAAGTGAAGGTTGTGCAGGAGTCTCACTAGTTTGTTTTGGGAGGTCTGGAGCTTTGTCTTAATTTGTTTGGATATGTTGCTGTACCATGAAGTGCAAGCATAGTCAAAGTGACATTGGATGAGGGCTCCAGCTAGGGTCCTCAGAGCGTTCCTATTTATGAACGAGGAAATTCTAAATAAAATGTTGGTTTTTTGATTGACCTTAGTAATCACTTTTTGTGCCATTTTTTCGTTAGAAAGTTTGTTATTTAAAATAAAGCCCAGGTAGGTGACCTCCTCTTTATCCTCAATAATGTTTCTTTAGGTTGGCTTTGACCCAAAGAGTAGAGACAATTTATTGTCACTGAGCCAAGAGCAGATCTTTTTCATTGCACTGCTCAGGACACTTTCCACTTTAGACGTATCCCTGTCAGAGACCAGGAGTGCCGAGTCGTCAGCAAACAGGAACAGGTTGCAATCGCATGCCGATTTCATATCATTAATATATATATTAAAAACAGTTGAGGATGTATGTGCCCAAGGCTGCGCGCTCGCGACTGCTGCAGTGGGCACATACCTCTTCACTCACCGGCCACCCTGGGGCTGCCAGGACCCTGGAGTTTATCCGTAGGAGGTTCTGGTGGCCTACAGAGGAGGGGGATACGCGCTCCTTTGTGGCGGCCTGTCCGGTGTGCGCGCGTAGTAAGACCTCTCGCCGTGCACCGGCGGGTCTCCTCCGACCGCTTCCTATTCCTAAACGTCCCTGGTCGCACATATCCCTGGATTTTATTTCTGGCCTTCCCCCGTCAGATGGGTTCACTACCATTTTGGTGGTAGTGGACCGCTTCTCCAAGGCGGCCCACTTCATTCCCCTTCCCAAACTTCCCTCGGCTCGAGAGACTGCTAACCTGGTGGTGCAGCACGTCTTTCGGGTCCACGGGTTACCAGTGGATATTGTGTCTGACCGGGGCCCTCAGTTCGCCTCCAGGTTCTGGAAGGCATTTGCCTCCAGCACCAGGCTAACCACAAGCGGCACCCGGCTCCGGTTTTCCGTCCTGGGCAGCCGGTTTGGCTTTCCACCCGTGATCTCCCTCTCCGGGTGGAATCCAATCTCTTTCTGTCGGTTCTTCAGCAGTGTTACTGGGAACAGCCATCCATGGGCAGAAGTCGGATATCTCGCCCGTTATCATGATTTAATGTTATCTTCACTTAAGGTTGAGAAGTCGGATCTCTCACCTCCCTTTTCTCTTATTGCTTCATTAAGTTGTTTATCTCAGTATCTTTCCTTGTATTACTATTACCTGCTTTACCTTGTAAAGTAATGTTATCACTCAAAGTGGTTCTGATAATAAAATAACACATATTCGAGAAGAGCAACACCCTCTCCGTCTCCTTCTTCCGTGCCACACTTGAACTCAACATTCTTACCTGGATTCCTAACAGTTCTATAGAAATTCAGCCATTCATGATCTGATAATGTCTACCGTGCGCGCATGTGTGTCTGTGTGTGAGGGAATGTGTGTGTGTCCATTGTGTCTTAGCAGGTGTGTGTGGTATGTGTGTGTGTGTGTGTGTGTGTGTGTGTGTGTGTGTGTGTGTGTGTGTGTGTGTGTCTGTGTGTGTGTGTGTGTGTGTGTGTGTGCGTGCGTGTGTGTGTGCATGTGTGTGTGTGCGTGTGTGTGTGTGTGTGTGTGTGTGTGTGTGTGCGTGCGTGTGTGTGTGCATGTGTGTGTGTGTGTGCGTGTATGTATGATTCAGGTGTTGTGAGGAGAAGACCATGGTTAGGCCATAAGTCATGAGCTTCTCTATTCACAAGACACCTTAGGGCCCACATTACACCAGAGAGACTCAATCACACCCTACGCTAAATCGATAATCCTGGAGATAGGGGGTAGGACAGAGAAAGAGAGAAGAGAGAGAGAGAGAGAGAGAGAGAGAGAGAGAGAGAGAGAGAGAGAGAGAGAGAGAGAGAGAGAGAGAGAGAGAGAGAGAGAGAGAGAGAGCGAGAGCGAGAGAGAGAGAGGAGGAGAGGGCTCAGGATGGGAGGATGAAGGATGAGGGCTGGATTTCCCAGAATCTCCCAAAGGCCCTTTTGCTGACTGTGTGAGGATGTGAGGACATTGTTGAGGTGAAAGGAGAGAGTGTGTAGGGAGAGATAGAGTGAGAGAGAGCAAGGGAGAGAGAGTATAGGAGGGTGGAGAGGGGTGAGAGAGAGGGAGGAGGGAGAGAGAGAGACAGTGAAGGTGGGGGAGAGAGAAGGTGAGAGTGGGGGAGAAAGAGGGTGATGGGAGAGGGAGACATGCGTGAATCAAGAATCAAGAGGTTTATTTGTCACATACATACCAGTGAAATGCGGGTGGTCATGCCCGCATTGATTGTGCAAAATACAATAATAAAAATAGGCATAGAAAAAAAGAAAATAGGTAAGACACAAGATATGCATGATAAAAAAATACATTCTAAGTTCCTGAGAAACTGGTTCCTATGTACACTACTATACAATATACAATTTACAATTTTAACTCTTAATGTATCTAAACTATACTATACAATACCTCCTTCCTTTAAAGTGACTTTTCCATTATTTAAAGTGACATTTTGTTTAAAGTGATTGTTTTAGCGGTTGCCACATGTGTTGTGGTGTGTGTGTGTCTGTGTGTGCTCATGTGTACTTGTGAGTGGAAAGTTCAGTGTTCAGTGTTCAGTGTGTGGGAGGAGAGAGTGAGGGTGGAGGGATGGAGAATGAGACAGAGAGCAAGAGAGAGAATGAGAGATGGAGAGACAGTGACTGAGAGAGAGACAGAGAGACTGAGACAGAGAGACAGAGTGACTGAAACAGAGTGACTGAGACAGAGAGTGAAAGATAGAGTGACTGAGACAGAGAGAGAGACAGTGACTGACACAGAGAGTGAAAGACAGTGACTGAGACAGAGAGACAGAGAGACATAGTGACAGAGAGAGAGAGAGACAGAGGCAGAGTGACTGAGACAGAGAGACTGAGACAGCGAGACAGAGAGACTGAGACAGAGAGACAGAGAGACTGAGACAGAGAGACAGAGACAGAGACAGAGAGACAGAGAGACAGAGAGACTGAGACAGAGAGACAGAGTGACTGAAACAGAGAGACAGATAGTGAAAAATAGAGTGACTGAGAGAGAGAGACAGTGACTGACACAGAGAGCGAGAGACAGTGACTGAGACAGTGACTGAAACAGAGAGACAGAGTGACTGAGAGACAGACTGAGAGACAGAGACAGAGAGACAGAGTGACTGAGAGACAGAGAGGCAGAGTGACTGAGACAGAGAGACAGAGAGACTGAGACAGAGAGACAGAGAGACAGAGTGACTGAGACAGAGAGACAGCGAGACAGAGTGACTGAGACAGAGAGACAGAGTGACTGAGTGAGAGAGAGACAAAGACAGAGAGAGACAGGGTGACTGAGACAGAGAGACAGAGAGACAGGGTGACTGAAACAGAAGGACAGGGTGACTGAGACAGAGAGACAGAGATACAGGGTGACTGAGACAGAGAGACATGGTGACTGAGACAGAGAGACAGAGTGACTGAGACAGAGAGACAGAGAGACAGAGAGAGACAGGGTGACTGAGAAAGAGAGACAGAGTGACAGAGAGACAGAGAGACAGAGAGAGACAGGGTGACTGAGAAAGAGAGACAGGGTCACTGAGACAGAGAGACAGGGTGACTGAGAGACTGAGACAGAGAGATAGAGAGACAGGGTGACTGAGACAAAGACTGAGTGACAGAGAGACAGAGAGAGGGACAGGGTGACTGAGACAGAGACAGGGTGACTGAGACAGAGAAACAGAGTGACAGAGAGACAGAGAGAGAGAGAGACAGGGTGATTGAGACAGAGTGACAGAGAGACACTGACAGAGAGACAGGGTGACAAAGACAGAGAGACAGAGAGACTGAGACAGAGAGACAGAGTGACTGAGACAGAGAGACAGAGAGACTGAGACAGAGAGACAGAGTGACAGAGAGACAGAGAGAGAGAGAGAGACAGGGTGACTGAGACAGAGTGACAGAGAGACACTGACAGAGAGACAGGGTGACAGAGAGACTGAGACAGAGAGACAGAGAGACTAAGGGCCCTTTCTCACTCACCATTCGGGGTCGAATCAGCGCCGGGTCGAACCAGAAAAGGGTGTGTCCGTCTGAGTGAGAACGCTCCCCCCCGTCCCCCGCTGATTCGTCCCCGGGGGCGCTGAACCTGGACCGATGAAATAGGTGGTCTCGGGTGCGGGCCAGTGGGAGCGGGGGGCGTGACACACACAACGTCGTTACTGTAATGCTTTCATGCTTGCTTGAATTTTGGGCAGATAAAACCACACAGCAACAACTGGACAATACCCACAAAAACGATAGGTTATGTATATAACCTAGTTATATTAGTATTGGCTGAGCGTCCCGCTCTGAGCCTTATGAGATATGGGTTAGAGCGGACGCGAGACCCGACAGATGTACCCCCTGAGGACCCGTAAGCCCACATCAAGGGGTGCGGGGAGCCCTGTCACCCCATCCTCCCTAATGAAGGGGGGGGCGCAGTCAACTCCACCTGAATGCGAACAAGAGGGAACCAGAACCCCTTGAACACACCGTACAGGCGGAACCACATGTGACTCAACACACTGTGGCCCATACCCATACACTCCTGCTACCCTACCAAAGGACAGGAAGCAGGAAAGGCCACAGACCCCAGAACCGCCTGGGAGACTGAACCCCCGGTCATGTCCATGAGGTAAAACCTTACAAAGGGGCCCGGGGAGGACCACGAAGCTGCAGCACAGATGTCCTCCACCGAGGCCCCACCCAGGAGAGCGACAGAGGCAGCCACCCCACGATTGGAGTGCGCCCTGACGCCCCCAGGGGGATCCTGCCCAGCCAACGTGTAGCAGAGGGCAATGCCCTCGCACAACCAATGGGACAGGTGCTGTTCGATAGTGCCTTACCGGCATGAGAACCACCGTGACAGACAAAAAGCTGAACGGTGACCCCGAGGTCCTGAGTACGGCTGAGGCAATTCCCAAAGCACGGACCGGACATGACAGGTGAAGGCCCGCATCTAACTCACCACCGTGAGGAGGCGGATGAAACGCCTGAACCACAATATCCCTGGAGCGGAAGAACTCCGGATATTTACAGGCACGAAGGCAGGATTAGGCCGCAGAGTGGCACCGCAATCGGAACGAAAGACAGGCACTCTGGGCGTACCGAGAGAGCACAAAGCACACCCACGCGTCAGCGGAGGTGACGGCCAGCAAGAACGCGGTCTTGAACGACAGCTGTTCCAACGGCGCCTGCTCGAGCGGCTCAAACGGGGCCAAGGACAACCGACCGAGGACCAGTTGAAGATCCCAAGTCGGAGCCCAGGAGCGTTGCACCGGCTTAACGCGTCGAGCGCCAAGCAGGAAACGCTTCACAAGAGGGTGGCTGAACAAGACATCCCCTCAAACCCCTCATGATAGGAGGATATAGCTGCTGCATATACCCTCACCGTCGAAGCCGACAGTCTATCAAGGAGAGACTGGAGGTAACTAAGGACAGCATCCAGGGGGCAGGAGACTGAGTCCCGGCCCCCCGCCTTACACCACACTTGGAACATACGTAATCTGCCCACGTAAGCGCGACAGTGGAGGGAGCATGCGCATCCCGGATGGTAACACCATCAGGATCAAGAACCTGCGCCCCTCAATGTACCCGTCCCAACAACTGACCTAACAGACGTATGGGGAAGAATCCCTGGCGGCACGGCATCGGTCCCAGACCTGCCTGGCTATGTCCAGACGTAATCCTCACCCGTCAGGATGAGGACCGCCCCGCGACAGTACACCTGCACCCACATTCTCCCTGCCGGGGATGTGGGGAGCCCTCAGGCCGCGCAGATGGAGGACGCCCATAGCCAGCCGCCCGCCGCCTGGTGCAGACAGGGGGAGCGTACTCCTCCCTGTCTGTCGATACACGACACTGACGTCGTATCGTCCGTCCTGATCAACACCATTTGTGGACCAGAAGGACCGCTTTCAACACCAACACATTGAACGTAGCGCAGACCGGGCAGCATGGTTTGCCAGCTGCCCCCTACTGCGTTGGCCCGACGCGTCACCAGCGAGGGAGGCGTCGGTGAAAACGCGACGTGAGACAGCGCCGTAACCGTCCTAGGACGGAACCTCCCGAGCGTGTTGACAACACGCTCTGAGAGGGATGCCCATAGCCCTCCAACCGTTGACTGGGAAGAGGAGTACTCTACATCCAGTCTACAGCAACCCCAGGCTGGTAGAGACCTGCCTGGTACGAGACCTGACGATCCACCTTGAACGCGAAGGACCAGAACGTCATCAGGGCAGAACACTCCGTAACCCCTGACGACGCAGAGGCCCCAATGCGGCCTCCACGCACTTGGTGAAGATGCGGGGAGCCAGAGAAAACCGAACGGCAGCCTCTGGTACTCATACGCTAACCCTGCAAAGGAAGCGTAGGTAAGCCCTAGGATGGAAGATCGGAGATGCACATACGCATCCTACAGGTCTATGGAGGAGAACCAGACCCCCACCTGACAGTGTTCAACAGGTAGGAGACGATCCAAAAAATGCTGAACCTTCCCATGGGACAGGTCCAGCCTGGGTCTTACACCCCTCCCTCCCGACTTCTCAGGCAGAGAACACCGGGAGGAGAACGCCACGACGATGGCTTGCTTCGTCCACAGAGATTGGATCTCGTTGACCAGAGCTGTCACTGCTGGAGACCCTGACAATAGGGTCTGTACCAAACCTGAAAATGGGTGGGGTTGTGTAAACACAAGTCCCCGCCTCAGCGTTCTCTCCATCCACCTCGACATATGGTACTGCCGTAGTCATATGTGATGACACTCCCAACGCACCCGCCGTCACGTGGCGCAGGTCCGCCAGGAACTGTAGATAGTTGGCCCGGTCCCCCCGCTGTGCGTAGCCAACCCTGGAACCGTGCGAGCAGCGTGTTCCGTGTCGGGACATCTGACCCTGACACCACCCACGAGGCAATCGCACCCAAGGGGGGACCCTGACAGAAAGGGCCGGTCTGATACGGGGGGCTTCCGATGAAAAAATCCCCCCCACTGAACACCCCTCCAGAACATGCTGAGGAGTTGTTCTGCAGCCGGACATGCAAGGTGTAAGGACCCCATGGGTTCCTACACACCGTAGCCCTGCAGTGATATTACTACCACCCCAAATCACGCGTGCCTGCGACCACTGCCAATATTTCAGGAGTGGGAGGCACCAACATGATACCTGGCCTGGCGAAGGCGAAAGGTTTCGAGCCCCCCTGCTGACAACACTTAAGTTGACAGACGTAACACCAGGTTCAACCAACACAGCTTATGGTGTGGGAGCCGCTTGACAGCACAACATTCTCTTCGGACAGACCCAGGCTCAGCCATTAACTGGGTGTCAGCCCCTGTCCCCATGAGAAGCGAAAGGGGGGCCGCCCGCGCTTCAACGAAGGCACGCGGCCCGCAGCCAAAGGAAACAATCAGAGCCCACTTTTTCCGCTGGTGTTGGGGAAGGGAGTGATCGGAGAGCGGGCTGCTCGCGGCAGGACGGTGACAGCTTGTTTGTTCAAGCCGAACCCATCCTACATGGCCGATCCCTCGGCCGCCAAGGCTGTCGGCCTTGTGGACACCTGTCGAATCAACGCCCAGGATACCTCCGGCGGGGGAAAACATGGCCGCCTGTCGAGGGCCTCGTCATCGCCGCTGACGAGGCCGTGCTCTCTCTTCTTCTGGCTGCGCGGTGTGAGGCGGTGTAGGGCCTAGGACAATACCGCCCGCGCTCCAGCAGAAGACCAAAAACCCCTGCGGAGAGGGGAACCCTGAGCGGTTATAGCTTGCGGCTGGGTCAAAGCTAATAACGTCAACAACCTTGCGCGATGTGTTGACGTCGGCTGGCCCTCAAGGCCCCGCCACCAGACACAATTTTTTTAATAGAAAAAAACAGCACTTCGAACACAGTTCTAATCGCTGCCATTTCCATACCGTGGCGGTACAGGCTTTAACAGCCCACCAGCCACTCGCCAGGCCGACCCACCCATGGCGTCGGCCGGGCGGGGCACTGTTTCAATATGTCAAAAAACAAAGGACTGATGTTAACACGGAGCACCAGTGGTGGTTGCAAACAGCAACCTCCACTGTGGTGTGCACCATGAAAGGGTTAAATGAATAAAAGAACTAAACCACAAAATACTGTAGAATGAGCAAACCCATATACACAACGTTAAGGGGAGGCGGACCAGAGCGAACTAGTCCCGCCTTCATTCAAAATATTCACAACAGCACACCAGCCCTAGCTTAGCCCATTTACAAAAAAGGTAAACAAAGCCCCCCCCGCACTACACCCCCAGTATACCGATTGACCGTCAGTATGAATGGTTGAGAGGAGAGAAAACTGTAGCAAGACAGACCTTCTCATAGCAGAGTGACAGAACGAAACAATAGCCCACTACACAGGGCCGCCTCAGGGGGTGGGGGGCCTCGCGTTTAAATTCGCACAGGGCCTCACATTTCTCCCAGGTGGCCCTGCCCCTACACTACTACAGCCTAGCGTGAGGCGATGTGGGACCCAGATCAACAACCGCCTGCGCACAGACACGCAACATGTTTACCATGTTGGCTGGACCCATAGCCCCACTACCCGACGCCAATGTGGATAGGAACTAGCCAGCTGAGCCATAACCCGCCGTTAAGTCCCACCCTGCAGTAGTATAGCTCTACTGCTACACCGCCGAGCTCACGCATCGGCCCCAGATGGGGACACCGTTCCACAGACCCCGCCGGAACACAAGGGTAGCGTATCTGGCTAGGCTACCTAGCCACGGCCTACCCTGTTGTCAACCCATTTACCCGTAAAAAGGTAAATAGGACTCAGCAAAAAAAACCACAACAGCTACCGACTGACCTTCATTGATGAACCGGGCAAGAGGAGGGAGAAGTGACAACATCTTACGGCGGAGACATTAGAACAGCGTAGCAGTTAGCATGTAGCAGTAGTGATAGCATGTGGCATTAGCGATAGCATGTAGCATAGCATTAGATGTTTAACAGCACGTCCAAGACCGTTTGGAAACCGTTCACTGCAGTGAAACGTTCACCAAACCATCCTGCCCCCGGCGCCAACACACAACATGGTTGTGTAACAAAACAAACCAGCATTACTAACACTAATACCCATGCCTGAAGACACAGGGCCTACCTGGGTACAAGCTGGCCCGACAGCCAATCTTGCACAGCTGAACCTTGATCTGCTGTCATCAGACGAGGAACATCAACATAGGCCCGTCGTGTCGCTGAAAACATGCTTCGAAGATGCCAGGGGCCAGCAACCTCCGGTAAGCTTCCAACATTATGAATCTTCTCTGATCTTTTTCATCCTGCTAGTTACGTATGGTGCACGCAGCCGATACGATGGAATGAAAATAGAGGAAGAGTGTTTGGTGACCAGAGTCATGGTTATATAGGCTACGCCTCCATAGGGGCGGGGCCCCATTCAGGTGTGGGTGCATGTAGTTGTTCGTTGGGATACAGTAGGTATCATAGGAGATAAGGGCTATCGCATAAGGCTCAGAGCGGGACGCGATAAGCAAATACGATATATAACTATATTTATGGGCAATTTGCGAGTTCAGACCTCAACCAAAAACAAGCATGTGGAGCCTCACAGCTCAGTAGTGGATGAAAACATGAAGCCACGTTACACAAAGCACACTTCCCTGGCTCGCATTAGGCCTGGCAATTTTGTTTGCCATTGCTATGTCTATACATTGGATTCTTGTTCGAATGCATTTATTTCTATTAGACCAGTGGTGCCCAACCAGTCGGTCGACCAGTAGATCAATGACATGCAATAGAATTGCCACGAGCGATGGGATAATGTTAGCTGCTGAACAGGCTAAGCTAACTAGCGTTAGCCGTTAGCGTTAGCCATTGCTATGTCTACTATACTTTCTTGTTCGAATGCATTTATTTCTATAGACCAGTGGTGCCCAACCAGTCGGCTGTGATCGACCGGTAGATCAATGACATTCAATATAATTGCCATGAGCGATGGGATAATGTTAGCTGCTGAACAGGCTAAGCTAACTAGCGTTAGCCGTTAGCTTAGCGTTAGCCCTCGGAAACGCTCAAAAGCGGACTCTACAACACCATCCATTCATGAGAAAAGGGGGTGGGTTATATTGACAAGGCTTGACAACAGAGGTTCAAATATAACTTCATATTTATTGGTTATTTGTTTATTTTATATCAGCATCCAGTCTCCACCGCCATGTTAACACTTCCTGTGTTTACATTTTCGAGCGTGACATCATCGCCTACGGCAAGCGTACATGCTCAAAACGCAAACCGTAAACAGAACCCGGAGCGAACCAAGACTGAAGTGTGTACACAAACTAGAGGGGGGAGAGGGGGGGGGGAGTTTGCACCCTAACCCAGAATGAGGACAGTACGGACCGGAACGGACCCGAATGGTGAGTGAGAAAGCACCCAGGGCTCACATGGATGGATAGAGAGCAGGTAGAGAGGTGTTATATCGTCATCAGCACAACAATGAGAGGACCATGCTACCTCCTTCAGTATGGTCTAGACCAGGGGTTCCCAAACTTTTCAGGCCAGGGCCCAGAAAATAAGGTGTCAGAGAGCCGCGGCCCAATGCACATCGTCAGGCTTTTTTTTTTTTTTTTTTTGCCAGGCGACCGATTTTTTAAGCCAAATATCACTTCAATCCTATTAAGTTAGTTCAAGTTAGTTATTCATTTATATGTGCTATTTATGAGAGGGCTAACTTGTTGCAAAATAATAATGATAATAATAATAGCCTCATTAAAATACTATTGTTGCTTCGGTTGTTTTCAGCGTTTTATGTGCATAATCTGTTATTTAGTTTGAAATGTTCGTTGAAATAAGTAGATTTTTCGTTTTTGTTTATTTATTAAGTTAATATAAAACCATATAGTCACATTTTAGAATACAATAGAATAGAATTTTAGAATACAACTAGAAACACTGTCCTGGCCTGCTTCTAAGTTCAGTGGCCTGACAAAAAATAATAAAAAAAAAATAAAAAAAAATAAAACATATAATTTTTTTTTTTTTTTTTTTTTTTTTATTATCATCTCGCGGCCCACCCGTGGCTGCTCGCGGCCCACCTTTGGGTCGCGACCCCGACTTTGGGAACCACTGGTCTAGACAGGTTTAGCATGGAGGTGCAGTTGTTGTTTTTATGTCCATCTGCTGCTTTTTATTTATGTATTATTTACCTCATCATCCTTGCAGAGACCTGGGCCTGCAGACAACATCAACAGGTTGGCTCACGTGCGTAGGGCTAGTAGGGATACAATCTCATGCCTCTCTCTTTTTCTCTGTCTCTGCTTCTTCCTTCCTTCCTTCCTTCCTTCCTTCCTTCCTTCCTTCCTTCCTTCCTTCCTTCCTTCCTTCCTTCCTTCCTTCCTTCCTTCCTTCCTTCCTTCCTTCCTTCCTTCCTTCCTTCCTTCCTTCCTTCCTTTCTTCCTTCCTTCCTTCGCCTTCCTTCCTTCCTTCCTTTCTTTCTTTCTTTCTTTCTTTCTTTCTTTCTTTCTTTCTTTCTTTCTTTCTTTCTTTCTTTCTTTCTTTCTTTCTTTCTTTCTTTCTTTCTTTCTTTCTTTCTTTTTCTTTCTTTCTTTCTTTCTTTCTTTCTTTCTTTCTTTCTTTCTTTCTTTCTTTCTTTCTTTCTTTCTTTCTTTCTTTCTTCTTCTTTCTTTCTTTCTTCTTCTTTCTTTCTTTCTTTCTTTCTTTCTTTCTTTCTTTCTCATCCTCTTTCACTCACTCTCTCTCTCTCTCTCTCTCTCTCTCTCTCTCTCTCTCTCTAGCTCTTCCTTCTCTCTTTATAACTCTCATCTCTCACACCATCTCTTCTCCTGTTTCATATAATCCTTTCTTTGTTTTCTCTCCCCTTCTCTTTCTCTCTATGTATCTTTCCACCCCCCCCCCCCCCCCTCTCTCTCTCCGGCGTCATGGCGTATGGGCCTCCTTCTCCATGACTGGCTGTTGTTTGTGAGTGATGTGCGGCTGATGGCAGCGCTGGGCGATGACAGATGGGTGTGACAAGCAGATGGTTTTGCTTGTCGTCTCTTTAATCACATGGATTCAGTCGGCCATGAAGGCAGAGCTCTGTCTTGTCAAAGCAACGCAAACGGGAGACAAATGTATCCACCACGGCGTGGAAGTCGCAACAGAAAAAACACCCGGGGAGAAAGGGCGCGGGTGCAGATGTAAATAGGCGCGGTTGTGTCGAGGTCCGACCTGAAGTTGTTAGGGGCAGGTCTAGTGTGACTTATTTGCTGAAAGGCGAGAGGTTGGACTTTTATTTTGACAGTTATGATAAGGGAGGACAGCCTGGATTGAAAACAACATGTTCTCGCCTATAAAGTTGTTTTGACATTGTTTTGATGTACAGTATATGCTACAGAGAGTATTGAGTGCTATGCTAACAATAATGTTTTGCTTCTATGCCCCCCCCACACACTGCATAGCCAGGTAGTTACTTTAGGTGAGAGGTTGGAAACTGTTGGGTGTACAGTAATTAACGCCTAAATTATTGACTCAACTAAAACGTGGCTAACGGTACTGTGTGATAAGTGGCAGGGATTGCACACAAACACATGCACGCACACACACACAAAATAATGGGAGCAGAGTGACACACACACACACACACACACACACACACACACACACACACACACACACACACACACACACACACACACACACACACACACACACACACACACACACACACACACACACACACACACACACACACACACACACACACACACACACACACACACACACACACACACACACACACACACACACACAATCCACAACCGTACAAGATAATAGTACAAGTTATTTCTTTACTGCTACAGATAAGTAGATTAGTATCTCTCCCTCCATCCCTACCTCCTGCCATCAGGCCACTCCATGGCCCTGTGTCACACCTACCAGAGCTCTCAATCTCAAGGTTACGCTGGCAAGGTTAAGTTGACTTTTGATTAATTAACTGTCAATTAGGGGAGTAATTGTCTCATAATGTGGTGTGCCCCCAGGGACAAGGTGTGTGTGAGCAAGGCCAGCACTGTCAGAGCTGGTTTAGACCGATAAGGGAGAGAGAGAGAGAGAGAGAGAGAGAGAGAGAGAGAGAGAGAGAGAGAGAGAGAGAGAGAGAGAGAGAGAGAGGAGAGAGAGAGAGAGAATGGGAGAGTAGCCGAGCTGCTGAAGTCCAATGTTATATCTGAAAAATCGAAAAGAATAACCATTACAACTGAATTCAATCACTGTCACCGGAAAATCTGTGACATAATCAACAAACACTGGCACATCTTAAATGCGGAACCATCACTGCATGAGAACATCAACAGCCCCCCTCTCCTATCCCTCCAGATGAGCACCAACAATCAGAGACAATCTTTTACACACGTTTCAACCCATAAAACCTTGTCACACTTGGCTTCACTGTTTTTAACCTATCCACACACTGGTAAGAAGTTTCCTATCAATTCATGGTCAGAGGTCAGAACACAGTACCCAAGCACGAGATAATGGTGAAGAGCCAGGTATCGGACTGCGGGAAAGGAGGAGAACACAGGGTTAGGCACGGGTTAAAGAACACCGAATAGATCACTCACGAGCGCACAATGAACTATGACTGACTGGGAAAACACAAAGTTACGATCTGGCAGCATCATGACATGACTCCAGCACACCTGAACTCCATACCTGGTAACGACAGATAGAGAGAGAGAGAGAGAGAGAGAGAGAGAGAGAGAGAGAGAGAGAGAGAGAGAGAGAGAGAGAGAGAGAGAGAGAGACAGAGACAGATAGAGAGAGACAGAGAGAGACAGAGAGAGACAGAGAGAGAGAGACAATCAAAATCCATTAGACTCCCCAATTATTGAGCAGGAACTGCTTAAGAAACTACAAACTCTTAAATCTAAAAGGTTTGTGGACCTGATGGCATCTTGAATGAGATGGTGAAAAATATGAACAAGAAATTCCAATTGGCTATATTAAAACGATTCAATTTGGTCCTGAGTGTAGGATATTTTCCTGACATCTGGAATCACGGACTCATAACCCCAATCCATAAAAACGGAGACATATTTGACCCTAATAATTACAGAGGCATCTGTGTGAACAGTAATCTGGGGAAGGTTTTCTGTAGTATTATGAATACCAGACTTTTAAACTTCCTTACCAAGCACAATGTCTTGAGTAAAAGCCTAATTGGATTTATACCAAAACACCGCACAACCGATCATATCTACACCCTACATACCCTAATTGATAAACATATAAACCAAAATAAAACCAAAATATATGCCTGTTTTATTGACTTCCATAAGGCTTTTGATTCTATTTGGCATACAGGACTGTTCTATAAAGTTATAGAGTGGTGTAGGGGGTAAAACATATGATATTATTAAATCAATGTACTCTGGTAATATGTGCAGCGTAAAAATTGGCAAAAAAATAACAGAATTCTTTACCCAAGGGTGAGGCGTTCGTCAGGGCTGCAACCTCAGCCCGGCACTATATATATTAATGAATTGGCTAATATACTAGAAAAGTCCTCTGCCCCCGGTGTAAGTCTCCACAATCGGGAAGTGAAATGCCTGCTCTTTGCAGATGACCTAGTTGTGTTGTCCCCCACAGCAGACGGCCTACAGCAGAGCCTGGACCTGCTAGAGCATTACTGTCAGACCTGGGCCCTGGCAGTAAACCCCAAAAAAGACCAAAATAATAATATTCCAAAAAGATCCAGATCTCAGGACGTCCTACCAAAGTTCTCAATTGGTACAAAACATGTAGAGTACTGCACACATTACACCTATTTAGGCCTAAAACTAAGTTCAACTGGACATTTTAAGGAAGCAGTCAATGAGCTGAGAGGGAAAGCACACCGGGCTTTCTATGCCATAAAAGAAATATACAAACAGAAATACCAATTTGAATCTGGTTAAAATTAATTGAATGTGTTATTGAACCAATTGCACTCTATGGCAGTGAGGTGTGGGGTCCACTTACAAAACAAGACTTTACCCAATGGGACAAACACCCCATTGAGACCCTGCATGCAGAGTTCTGTAAGATTCTCCTACATGTCCAGAGGAAAACTACAAACAATGCATGCAGGGCAGAATTAGGCCGTTACCCACTAATACTAAAAATACAAAAAAGAGCAATTAACTTTTGGACCCACCTAAAACAAAGTGACCCCCTCTCGTACCACTATCAAGCCCTGCAGTGCCAAGAGCTGCAGAGCAGCAGGAACCCCCTTACCCAGCTTGTCCTGAGGCTGAGTCCACAAACAGATCAATCAGAATAAATCAAATTACTACACAGCTAAAACAAAACTACATCACCTATTGGAAAACACAAACAAAAGCACAGAGCAAAATGCAGTGCTAACTGGCTCTAAAGTACACCATAGCAGATTATTTGAGCATGGTGACTGATCAACAACTAAAAAGAACCTTGACAAAATACAGACTGAGTGAGCACAGCCTCGCTGTTGAAAAGGGAAGGCACAGGAAAACCTGGCTTCCTGCAGAGCAAAGGCTGTGCTGTCATTGCATCCTCAGTGAGCCTGAAACTGAGTTGCACTTCCTCACCAAATGTGAAAAATATAAATATATTAGAGAAACGCATTTAAAAGAGAATTGAACTAATAACAAAAGGTTTTCTTGCACTACCAGATACAGGAAAACTACCAGTCCTACTAGGGGAGGACTCAACAAGCTGTGAGCTAGCAGCAGCCTATGTTGCTGCCTGCCATAGACTGAGGGACAGTGAGTGACAGTCACCTGACATGTTTATTCCGTAATATTTTATGTTCTATTTTATGATGATAATTTTTATTGTACTATGACATTAATATGTGCTTTGTAATTCATGCTTATGTTATTAATCATTTGCTTTGGCAACATGTACAAGTTGCGTCGTGCCAATAAACCCACTTGAATTGAATTGAATTGAATTGAATTGAGAGAGAGAGAGAGAGAGAGAGAGAGAGAGAGAGAGAGAGAGAGAGAGAGAGAGAGAGAGAGAGAGAGAGAGAGAGAGAGAGAGAGAGAGAGAGAGAGAGAAAGAGAGAGACAGAGAGAGAGGATGTGAGGGAACGGCTTAGCAGTGGATGTCATTCATGGAGACCCCTCCAGGCCAACCATTAGCAAGCAAGAAGCAATCACCATTTAATCTATGTTCACTGCACGATCTCTCAGAGAGAGAGAGAGAGAGAGAGAGAGAGAGAGAGAGAGAGAGAGAGAGAGAGAGAGAGAGAGAGAGAGAGAGAGAGAGAGAGAGAGAGTGCGTTGGCTGCTCTGCCACACAGTGAGGCCAGGAGAGCAAACCTGAAGAGGTGGCGGGTGAATGATGGACTACTGACGGAAAAGAACACACACACTTTCTCCCTCTCATGCCACAGCTAATATGCCGTGCTGAAGATAACATTTTAGTCAAATATGGACCAAGCCATGTACACAATACAAGTATGGGTATGTCACTAGTCCTCACGTCAACACATTACACAATGACACTCGCAGGCCAAAACACCTCCTACAGCATGCTTTTGTCAAGAGCAATCTACTCCACATTTAGCACCTCAAAGGCGCTAAAAACAAAATTACAAACATCTCAAAACAAACTGGTCAGACTACTGCTTGACCTTACTCCTAGAAGCCACCTCACCCCTGCCCACTTTGACAACCTAGGATGGCTTAGAGTAGACGACAGAGTACAGCAACTTGCAATGGGCCTGGTCTACAAGATACACTACACGACCAAGGTACCCATGTACATGTCAAAATACTTCCCAAAGGTCAGTGAATACCACGATCACAACTGATGATACAGTAGTGGTGGGCCTGATCTCTGCCAACGACGAGAGGGCCTACCTGGAAGAGGTAGAGAATCTGTCACAGTGGTGTCAGGAGAACTGCCTCTCCCTGAACGTCAGCAAAACAAAAGAGATGATTGTGGACTTCAGGAGGTCGGGGGTCAAGGACTACAGCCCCCTCAGCATCGACGGGGCACCGGTTGAGAGAGTGAACAGTTTCAAGTACCTCGGAGCCCACATATCCGAGGACTTGACATGGACCACACACATTGACAGTGTTGTGAAGAAGGCACGACAACGCCTCTACTTCCTCAGGCGCCTAAGGAAGTTCCAAGTCAGTCAGAAGATCCTTAAGAACTTCTACTCATGTACAATAGAGAGCATCCTGACTGGCAACATCACCTCCTGGTTTGGGAATAGCACTGCACAAGACCGTAGCAGACTACTACAACATCAGGCTGCTCAACGAACAATAAACACTATGCAACAACCATCAAATGCACACAGCACACACACCCACACGCACACACTCACTTTAAACAAACAACACACGGCAGCACCCACTCTCCACACTTTAGATCACCTAAACACACTTTATATTTATTGGTAAAGGATTTGCACTACAACTCGTACACCTTACTGTAAATTGTACCTAAATTGTACCTCATCCCATTTCTGCTTTGCATTATATAGTATTGTATATTAGTACATTGCATAGTATATTGTATATTGTATGGTAACTCAGTTACTTCTATTCTGCATCGAACATTGTACATATGTCTATACTGAACACTGTGACCTCTATTTTACTTCTATTTTATATGCTATACTATTTTATTTCATACTTATCTTGTCTAGCACAGTCTCTGGAGCGTAACAGTAAGAAGCATTTTGTATAAAAGTATTCTGTACTTCTGTATGACAACTATTAAAGAAACTTGAAACTTGAAACACCAGAGGGAGCTCCACAAATCATGTTAAACCCAGATTCGGCTCAAACAAGGGACTAAACACGTTTCGCAATTATGCCACATCGATGTGGAACGCCCTACCCAAAGCTGTAAAGGAATGTGAACCCACTTTCAAAATCACTCTCAAAAAACACATACGGGAGACTGCAATTCGAAACTGGCCCCTGTAAATGTCCTAACACAACCCCCTCCAATGTACAGTAAATGACCAACTATGGTCTTGTCAATATTCCAATGTACAGTTTTGCTTGTACAGTGGTACAGTGTCCCCCACCCCCTCCTCCTACCCAACCCCCCTCCCACTCCTACCCAACCTCCCCCCCACTCCTACCCAACCCCCCCCCCCCACCCAACCACCTCCAATGTACAGTCCCCCCCACCCCCCCCCCCACCTACCCAACCTCCTCCAATGTACAGTTTCTACGTCAAATCTATATACTTTTTTTTCTGGACTCTTTTCGTATCACAAACAGTACTGTATTTGCAAATCTGGTATGTCATAAATGTATAGATGTAGCAGTACTGTCTATCTGTATGTCATATATGTTATGATGAATTGAAACTGATGTAAACAAGACGAAAGTCTTTCTCTGGTCTGCATACCCTTAACAATTGTATGTATTGAGCTGTACTGTATTGTACCCATTCTGCAATCTGTTAATCTGTTAATTCATTCATTCATTCATTCATTCATCCATCCATTCATTCATCCATCCATCCATTAATTCATTAATTCATTCATTCATTCATTCATTCATTCATTCATTAATTCATTCATTCATTCATTCATTCATTCATTCATTCATTCATTCATTCATTCATTCATTCATTCATTCATTCATGTCCACTCTTACAAGAACAGAGTAGAGAAGACTAACTAACTAAGTGCAGTGTAGCCAGGCAGCGACAGTGTGTGAGAGACAGCACTCACACAAATCATCTCAGAACAGAAGAACAGTGCCATTCGCACAGGGAACATGGAACATAGCTAAACATGATTATGAAGCCAGCCATGGTTCTCCAACCACTCTGCACTTCATTGGACTTGAACCTGTAACTCCTCAAGCCAGAGAGGGCAGCCTCTGAACAAGCAATGTGTGAGAATGTGTGTGTGCGTGTGTGTGTGTGTGCGTGTCAGAAAGATCTGTGTGAAAGGAGGACAGAAATGGAAAGAGCTGTGTGTGTTTCAAGGTAAAAAATAATGGGAGCAGAGTGACACACGCACGCACGCACGCACGCACGCACGCACGCACGCACACACACACACACACACACACACACACACACACACACACACACACACACACACACACACACACACACACACACACACACACACACACACACACACACACACACACACACACACACACACACACACACACACACACACACACACACACACAACCACACACACACACACACACTCACTCTTAAAAAAAAAGGTGGTAGGTTGCACTATTATTCTTCAGCTTGTCTAAGGGATGTTTTCTTTTACATAAAGTGGTATGAAATAGTTGCCAGTGGTGTCATCATCGCCGTTAGCTGACTTACTGAGACCTGTGTTCCATGTTCTGATCGTGTTCTGAGGCAGCTAGGAGCACATCGGGTCTGGAAACAAGGACGTTTTAATCCACACTACAACATGCAAACAAAAGTTATAGCCATTATCGTCTATTTTTAATGAAGAAAAGTGTATCTGCGTTGTCTTCTGAGGTCCCAAAAAAGGTGTAGTGCAGTTGAATGATTTGAAACCACACGTTTGCTCTGAGTGCACCAAAAGCAAAGCCTTTATTGACTACACAACGACGTAACCAATTACCGCTTGTTATGTACCAGGAGCTGATCACTTCTGTGTCACTGTGCAGGCAGGCCTGAGTACTCCTGTGTCACGGGGCATGCAGGTGAGGGCTGCCAATTAGCCAATTAGTGCTGATTGGTTACCTGCTGGGAGCTTTAAAGGCAGACCTAGTAACACACATGCAGTGTCTGTGCTTAGAAGAAGAGCTGTCAGGTTCTTCCAGTCCTTGTCCGTTGGGTTTACCTTAGTACTTTAGTTTACATTTATATTAATAGTTCCTTGAGATAGTAGCACTTCGAGTTAGAGCACAGGGTTTTGGTGTTGGTTTGCACATAGGTTGCGTGCCCATGAGCCAGGGTCGTAACAGTTGGGCGCTCGTCCGGGATCTTTACCCCTAGAAATTTGTTTGGTGTTTTTTTTTTTGTGTTACACGGGGTGTCATGGTATTATGGTTTGGGTGGTGTTCGTTACATATGGTGTAACGTGGGGGCTGAGCCATTTCATCAAACAGGTGAGTATGCCGTATTTGTTTGTAATTTGATGTGACTACTTATGCTGTTAAAATATATAGTTTAGTGGGCACCACATGTAGATAGGGACATTATTTTCTGGTTGTTGGTTAGCATCCTGTGCACCACATACTCCTGGGGCAGTCAGGGAAGGGATTAGCACCATCTGTTTGTCTGGTACCGTATCATGTACTGGACGGGTGGATGGTCAAGTATGATCTTTGACTGGTAGCAGGTGTGGTTGAAGATGGTTAGGTCTACAGGGCATTAGTTTAAGGGTAGGTAGATTAGGGCGGCCAGAAAACACAGGTAGTGTGGTAGGGCTTGATTTAGTGTTTCTTAGGGTAGACATGTGGTGGGCCGTTTTTTTCTGCAGTTTAGTCGTAGAAGCATATGTAGTCATATCAGGTTAGAAGGCGCACCTGTTTGGGATTGTTTGTTGGATTTATTTTGTTTGTTTGAGTGTTTGGTGAGCATACCTGGTAGCACCTAACACCCTGCGTGTATGACACGTCTATTTAGGGTGGGTGTGTTTTATTTTTATTTTGCAACCTAGAAAGGTGCGCTCCGTAGAGCTCACATTTCCACCGCGTTCCCTTCTGGTTGTTATTATTGGCATTTAGCATTCTTCAGTGGTTCTTCAGTGGTTCTTCATGGTTCTTCAGTGGTTCTTCGTGGTTCTTCAGTGGTTCGTTGGGGGGGTCTTTGTGGTTCGTTAGTGGTTCTTTGTGACTGTGAGGTAGGGTGTGTAGCTTGGGGTGGCTGGTTCAGTGACAATGGCTTCCATCAGGGACTTTGTTGATCGCCCGTCTCATGACTTGTTAGAGAAGTTTTCCAAAGAACAACTGCTAGAACTTGCTGTACACTACAGGGTGGAGCTTTCTGCAGGGGAGAAACGTTTGAAGCCATCTGCCTTGAGTGCGTTAAGGGTGTTACTCGTTAGGGAGCAGGTGCTTGAGGAGAGGGTGGAGGAGCCTCCTTCGTCTGGCGCGTCTCCGCTATTACCTGGTGTAGAGGGTGAGTGGAGGATAAGGGAGTTGGAGTTTAAGGAAAGGCAGCTAGAGCGAGAGCGTGAGGAGAGGAGAGAAAAGCGTGAGCTTAAAGAGAGGAAAGAGGAGCGTGAGTTTAAGGAGAAACAAATGTTGTTGGAGCACGAGCGTGCACAGAAGGAGCTTGAATATAAGCATGCTGCCTTGCAGGCGGGTGCTCTGCATCCAGAGTCACGTTCAGGTTTTGATGTAGGCAGGAATATTAGGATGGTACCTCCATTTTTTGTGAAAGACGTGGAAAGATATTTTCCCCTTTTTGAACGGGTGGCAACCACATTGAAGTGGCCTGATACCGCCTGGACACTGCTGCTGCAATGTGTTTTAGTTGGTAGGGCACAAGAAGCCTACACTGCTCTGTCCCTTGAACAAAGCGCTGATTATGAGCTGGTTAAAGCTTCCATTTTGAGGGCTTATGAGTTGGTCCCCGAGGCCTATCGTCAGCGTTTTAGAGGTTGTCGCAGGTCGGAGGGGCAGTCTTATGTTGAATTTGGAAGGGAGAAGGAGAACCTGTTTGACAGGTGGTGCACTTCTCAGAAGGCAGAGTCAAGAGAGCAGCTTAGGCAGTTGATTCTCCTAGAGGAATTTAAAAGATGTGTTCCTGATACTGTTTCCACACATCTAAATGAGCGTAAGGTATCGAAGATAGGCGACGCCGCTGTCTTCGCTGATGAGTTTGTGTTGACACACAAGTCCGTGTTTTTGGAGGACTACCGTGTTGAGTCCGGGGATAGGCGTCCTGTTCAGGGGGGCCGTTTCCCAAAACCTGTGTCTGCTGGTCAGTTAACTTCACCTCCTAGGCGGGGTGGTTCTGCTGGTGCATTCCCAGAAGGGATTATCTGTTTCTACTGTAAAGAACCTGGTCATATCGTTGCTGGGTGCCCGATGCTTGAGCAGAACATTTTCAGAACCGTGGCTCTGGTAGAAACCATATGCAGAACGCCTATGCCAACGTTAGATGGGGATGGGGGAAGTATCAAACGTGTGGACAAAGAGCTCGAGGGTTCCTCAAGGTTTATGATGAATGGATTTGTTTCCCTGACTAATGCACTAGAGTCCAAACAGGCTATAACAATTTGGAGAGATACCGGTGCTTTTCAGTCCCTCATTCTGGAGGGGGTTTTGCCGTTTTCAGAAAACTCTTCTTTGCATTCCGGTGTCGTTGTTCGGGGCTTTGGGGGTGGATTTGTGGATGCACCTTTGCATGAGGTCACGCTCAATTCTCCCTTAGTATCAGGCAATGTTGTTGTGGGGGTATGTTCTCACATTCCCATAAAGGGGGTGTCCTTCATTCTAGGGAATGATTTGGCTGGTGACAAAGTGTTGGCTACTCCGGTTGTAACTCCCATTCCTGTGGTTTCTGAGGTCCCTAATGAGCTGGCACAGAAACATCCAGGAGTGTTTCCTGTGTGTGCTGTGGCTCGGGAAATGTCAAAGGACAAAAGTGATGTTGTTGACACTTCGACTTGGGACATTACACTTAGTGACACATTCTTTGTTGAATTAAAATGTGTACCTGTTGAGAATTTTGGAAAGCACACTGTGGATCTACCTCTGCATAATGATTCTCTTGATTGTGGCTTTGTGTTAGGCCCGGTGGTGAAACCAGAGTTGACATGCGTGCCGGAGAAGCATGTGGCAGGAGATGGTACGGCAGCGCAGTGTCTCAGGGTCTTCCCAGCCTGTATGGTGGCTGAGGCCACGAACGAATTGGAGGAGGAGTGTGGGAAGGATGCTATGAGAGGTGCTGTTGTTTTATGTGACACCGTTCTAGTTGGAGAGGCTACTAAGCCTGACTTAGGCTGCCAGCCTTCCCACAGTAGCTCTATTGTTCCTAATGTTTCACTTGTGGGCAGGGATGGTCTCAGTATGTCAGTTGATGATTCTGACATTGATCCACATGTCCACACTGATTCTCTGCCATGCACTAGGTGTGATGGTCAACCTAGTTACCTGTGTCCTGTGGGGCAGGAGCCGCCTTCGCGACCTGGTCTGTTGAGTGGCAGCCACTTTGATTTTGATCAGGACAATGTTATTTTGGGTGACGCCATTTTAGATGGTGTTCCAGATGTTTTTGTGACTGTCGTACTGCCATGTTCCAGGTACAGTGGGGCTGTACCTGAGGCGGTACATCCTACTCTGGATGTTCACGGTTTGCAGTATCCTGGACTGCCAGTGCCAGGTGGTATGGATATGGGCGCGATGGTGGTATCAGTGATCTATGGTTTTTGTTTTGCTGTGTTCTGTTCTGTTGAGCGCAGTTCTCAGGTTGATTTTGGTTTGCAGTCTATTTTTGACAGGTCGGTATCGGTGGAGGGGCCTGTTGAAACGGAGCATACAAAACGGTTGGTGGTCGTGTTCGACAGGGGCCGACCCGCTATCGCTGTTGTGGTAGTGGCCCTGACAACTAATGGGTCACAGTGGGTTTTTTTGTTTTTGTTTATGGGTTGTTGTGTGGTGGTTGCCTCTGGGGCAACCAGTTTGGTGGGGGAGGTGTTATGTACCAGGAGCTGATCACTTCTGTGTCACTGTGCAGGCAGGCCTGAGTACTCCTGTGTCACGGGGCATGCAGGTGAGGGCTGCCAATTAGCCAATTAGTGCTGATTGGTTACCTGCTGGGAGCTTTAAAGGCAGACCTAGTAACACACATGCAGTGTCTGTGCTTAGAAGAAGAGCTGTCAGGTTCTTCCAGTCCTTGTCCGTTGGGTTTACCTTAGTACTTTAGTTTACATTTATATTAATAGTTCCTTGAGATAGTAGCACTTCGAGTTAGAGCACAGGGTTTTGGTGTTGGTTTGCACATAGGTTGCGTGCCCATGAGCCAGGGTCGTAACACCGCTACACAATGTGCACTCTGAAAAATGGGTGCTCCCTTAAAAGTGCACGCGGTCTTTGTCACATGCGCCGGGAGTCACCGATACTCAAAAAAGATTCACAGGTTATCAGATAACTGTACAAAAACCGTCACTTTGAGACAAGCAGAAAGCTTTGTCTCCTAAATATTCTTATGTCGACTCGATATCAATTGTCCTTCACCATTGAGGTTTCGCTGGAGGTTGTCTTCGTCTTCTTCCTTGTTCATCTCTGAGGGTTCCCAGAGCATCCCTTTTTATGAATGAATTTAGAGGTCGGCCTGGTGACATCACCCCCTGGTGATGTCATCACGCCCATCCAATGGCAGGTTACTTGGGTCAGATTCAAACCTGCGGCAAGTTCTAAACCCACCTCTGACTCAACCGTCAGACTTTAATTCCAAATTAGTTCTATGTCCAAATCAGATTAAACCATTATTTTATTTAGTACAATATCCACATTTTACTCTAGGTCTGGTTCTGGGGCACATTCCAATATTCTTTATCACAATTCTCACCATAGTATAACACAATTGACAATTATATTCATCCACCCATCTGTTTACTCATTAGTTTAAATTAGGAGTTTCCTACAAGCATGTTACTTCAAGACATTACATTTTCATATAGTTCTTGACTTAAACCACCTTATTTAAAACTACATATTTTCATCTCAGAGTTGGAATATAGTTAGAAATATCCCGTGTCTTCTTTGTTGGTACTGTGCTGAGCCAGATTTGTACTCACACATAATATACCTTGAATATAGATTACTTTAGTTTCTTTCTAAGGGATCCTAATTCAACCATAACCAGGTTTTAAAACACATGCTTGATCAAAGACTAGTTGCTATGGTCAGCTTGGCCATATGGGTCCCATGTGACCACACCATCCACAACAGAATACAACAGTGCTCATGCATTTCTGATGCACGATTCTTTTCTCAGACTGATGCAATGTCTTGGAACTATTTTGTATCTTGAAGAGGCTATCAGGGATTAAAGCGCTCCATCTTGAGATGGATTTCCGTCAATTTGATTCAGAGTCGTGACGGATTTTCCGTCAATTGGCTACCTGGTATAATATGATTTGTAGATGCATACAGATTTCAACTAAATTGAGCCAATCAGAGGCGTCTAATATGATGAAAAAGGTTTTTTTTTTTTACCGCGGCCGCGCCAGGCAGAGTCATTGGCGAACAGTAATGGACACAGTCACGCAGCGACTCAAGAGACAGGATTGCGCTAATAGTTCGTTGTCGGAAATGTATAATAATCGAAAGATACATTCAGACAGTGTTGGATCTAACTAAATGGATTTATGGACACATTTATGCCCGGACCACAAAGCTTATCGAAGGGTTAGCGGCGGCACGGGGGCTCTACCGGTGAGTCTGTCAGCCTGTTATGATATGAAAATGTTTTGTTAAAAAAATAAATAAAAAAATTATTGTAGTGCTGTCAGACCCTGATACGGGTTGTCTTTTCCTTTTAGCTAACGCTATTAAATAAAAATATACAGTAGTGGAGGTTAAAATAAGAATATGACTTTGCCTGGAAAAAGAAGTTCAGTCAGGAGATGTTTTTTATATGACGCACTCCCACGGGAATCGACTTTACCATAAATCATAGGCTGATATACGCTACATTCTCTTTAAACATATAAATGTCAGCATACAATGAACAGGCAGGTAGATCCAGTAGCAGAAACGCATTCACATCATTAGGCTATATGTCAGAAAACACATGTGCACAAATCCTGCATTAGGCCTACTTTATCGGACAAAACCCAAACCAAACAAAACTTATTTCTCACGTGTTGTGTTAGGAATCAAGGTAAGAATGTAGGGTCCAATTGTAGAATGGAAGAAGGAGGCGGAGATGGTGTTGCTCTTCTCAAATATCATGTTCTTTTTATTATTAGAAACACTAGACTAGAGCGATAGTAGATGATACAATGAAAGCATAAATATAGCCAGGCTACAACTGAGAGAAAATAGGAAAGATACGACTTCTCAAAGGTGAGATTAACTAACAAAACAAAACAATAACACCGGGCCAGATATTCCCCTTCTGCCCGTGGACGACTGCTCCCAGTAACACTGTTGAAGAACCGACAACAGACAGGAGAACAGAGGGTTACTATAAAGGGCAAACATACCCAGCATACATCACACAGTAATTAGTGACATCATACAACAGGTGACAATCAATCAGAGATAATTGCAGAGACAGGGTGAAGTACTCCAGGATGGCAGTAGGGCTTCCACTCCTGTGAGAGGATAGAAAGCCCAAACGTTACAGCTCATCGGAGCCCATATGAGCGTGGAAACTTGATTTCCATTTAGCTATAATGCTATAAGCATGGACGTGCGCATACTAAATGAAGGCAGTCTCCAGATAAAAGCTTGATAAATAAATGGAGATGGGCTTGGCTCTATGAAACGGGGTATGATAACAAGCCTTTTAGTTCATGGTGCAAAAAACTAAAAGAGCCAGGTGTGTGTTTTTGCAACATATCCCACAGGAAATTACAGTATGGCAGTAATGGGAAAAGGGTGCTAGCTCGCCATCAATCAGAAGCTAGCCACAAGACTCGCATTTGCGATCTCCAGCACACAGCCTCCCTGCCTGGCGTGACAACCACAACAGTATAGTCACAGTCAGGACAGTAGGCGCTAAAACACAGTGGTCTCAGTAGTCACAGTCAGGACAGTAGGCTACAACACTGGTCTGTAGTCACAGTCAGGACAGTAGGCTCACAACACAGTGGTCTATAGTCACAGTCAGGATAGTAGATGCTACAACACAGTGGTCTATAGTCAAAAGACTAGAGGAACCTCTGGATGCAGAAGACTTGTGGATTAAGTACAAGACACATACATTTGAAATCAATATTTTATGTTATGCGTACATAAAACCCAGAATTAAGAGTTTTCTGTATGTAGGCTGCACTTTTTTTGTGTAAAATTGCATTATGTATTATTAAAGCACTGTTTCCCTTGTTTAGTTCCTTGTTCAAGTCATAAGCTTGTTCAGTTGTAAATGTAAATAAAAACTTGCACTGAAAAGTTACAGTATGTAGATTTGTTTATTTGTATGACAAAGTCAGAGTCAACCCTTGCAATCAGTTTTACTCTTAAAGCCCAACCTCTAGGTTAAACCCTACTGATCAATTATGGGTAGTTTACATCATTGGTATATAATTTCATTATTTATTTTTTTCCATTTGACACCGGAAATGCCACTCTGAAAGAGTTAAAAAGGTCCACGCACGAATAACATGCACGCGCGAATCAAAAAAGCTTATCAAACGCCGACGTCACAACAGGTGTGGCTTGCATATTAATGAGCCGAATCTAATGTTGCTTTTCCACTAAAATAAAGTACTCAGTTTGTCTCCGTGTGGGGAGGCAGGGCTGCTGATGATCAGCATGAGAGCTCCAGAAATGACACGTGAAAAACTGCAGACCACTGATTGGTCAGAAGAGAGACGCGTCACTGTTTGGGGAGTCTGAACGAAAACAGAACGCCGCCATCTTTAATGTCTCGCGTTGGATGTCTTTTGTATGTTTGCAGCAAGAAACAAGTGCAATAAAAAAGGATACAGTCACTGTGTATTCTGCCTCATTTATTGATGAAACAAAACCGACATCAACACAATTTGCCACCGAGCGGAGAGTTTAGTCTGACAAAAAGATCGCTGATTAGTTACGCGTGTTGGGGTTAGGGACGTAACGTTAGTTAGCCTAATGCTAACGTTAGCAGATAGACACGAGAGGCTAGGTAACGTTAAAGCTTGTAGAATAGACACAATGAGGTAACGTTAGCCTTAGCATAATAGACACAACGAGAGTCTGGTTAATGTTGTTATTGATTGATTGAATGAAAACTGTGTTTTACTCTGGCTTGCCAAGCTCATCATAGCCCCTTTCGTGACTGATGCACCGAGTGAATCCACAGTCACTTGCTCCTTAATAGGAAACCAACCTAGATTTACCATGAAGGACTGGTTCTGGCCGAACCGTTCGTTATACAAGTATCACAGAGACATTTCAAATGTACTCACAGTTGCACGAGGGTTTCGGACAGAGATACGGGATGGTTTGAAAGCTCTGCGTTGCTAATAAACATTTTAAATATTTGTTATAAACTGCTCAAAACGGCATTATTTCCGGCGTTGGCTGCCTTGTGTGATCACAGCGCATGCGCATCATGCACCCAACGCCGAAAATAATGCTCTGCCTCCTTGCTACTGCCTGTGTCTCCCAGAGCACAGGAGTAGGGTCACAGAGCCCCCTGGTGACCAATACCTGTTGTGACGACATTACACGTGCACGTTATAAACCATTGATTAAAATATGCATGTGCATGTTGATTGTGTTGGGCAGACAAAATGTTTTGATAAAAACGCTAAAACTGGGTCAATTTCAATACTTTTTTTTCCAATTCTTCATGAAAGTCACTGTTGGCCTAGTCCACATTGTTTATTGAACAAAAATACAACGTGGAGGTTGACCTTTAAGCTGCAACGTCCCTCATATGGGAAATTGTTTGGATTTTTTGCAACCGGCACTTTGGCGACCCCTAGTGGCTTGGGTGTGCATATTTTGTAATACAATATATATATCGAATTGAAGGTTTATTTCTTGCCTGTCGATAGCGACAAAATCCGACAAAATCAGTTCAGCGGTTCTCGAGTTATATGCCGGTATTTGAGGCTTGTGCAAAGTACACAGTATTGTGCACGATACCACTCCCGACTCAGGATCATTGTAACCAATGAGTGTGGCTTTCCAATGATACCCCACATGTGGATCTAAATAAAAAAAATAAAAAAACACGAAGAAACACGAAAACAGGAAGAGCAAAACAGCCGAATTAATTGACGTCTATGAGAAAACTGAGTTTGTCTTTGTACACAGTTTAACACAATCACTCCTAATCACTAATTTCTGAATGGATCTTTATGAAATTTGGATATGTACTACATAAGGCTTCAGGCTATGGCTCTGTCTGGATTTGTAAGCCATACCACCTTCTGGGGAAATACTACCTCTGGACTACTAACTACTACAGTAAAACTTGAGTAACACGTTTTTTTTTACAAAGTTCAGACCTATGTTACTCTATTACGTTAGCACTAAGAGTGAATTTTCTTTCTGGAATCAGAAACTTCAGAATGTCATCTTTCAAACGAGATCAGGCTCATGCATGTGCTATAAGTATAAAGTATGTTGTTTTGGTTTGCAAAAAAAGTATGCAGTCCAGGAAACATTGCAGGTTAACAGATTGAAAACAGCATTGATATTACGTAAAAGCAAACTGGCAATAGAAAAGATGTTCAAAATAATCTAGTTCCCTTAAAACGCTAACGCTATTAAAAAAATATATACAATGGAGGTTAAAATAAGAATATGACTTGGCCTGAAAAAGTTCAGTCAGGAGATTTTCCTTTGCTTTAATCCCTGGGCTAGTGTATTACTATGTACTGGATCAATGTCTTGGAACTATTTAGTTTCTTTTTTTTTATCCACCTTTTCTCCCATTTTCTGTATTTTCTCCCATCCCAATTTCGTATCATCCAATTCAACCCTCCCCTGTCACGAACGCTGTTTCTTGCCTCCCACAAGCCGGCTGCAATGTGGACTAAGTCATACATAGCACAAGTCCCCTCCGGTACTTGAGGTAACAGCAGTCGCATCTTTTCACCTGCGCAGCTCGATCTCTCAGTGGCGAGTAACCCGTGGGAGGCTCACGCTGCCCCCGACACTTCCTGATTCTACTGCGCAGGCGCACCAACCGACCTATAGGAGTCGAGGTCCACAACGCCCGATCCCCACCCATCAGTTTCCCACCCCCTAATACGGCCAATGTGTATTAGTACGGACGACCAGCTAAACTGACAGGCAAGCCCAGCGTCTCCGTCATTCGTGGCGAAACTATTTAGTTTCTTGAAGAGGCTAGTCAGGTATTACTACAGTATGCACTGGATCAATGTCTTGGAATTATTTAGTTTCTTGAAGAGGCTAGTGTATTACTATGCACCAGAGGTGGGAAGTCGCATGTCTTGGTACTCAAGTCCAGAGTCAAGTCCCAAGTCAAGACAGGCAAGTCTCAAGTCAAGTCCCAAGTCAAGACTGACAAGTCCCAAGTCGAGTCCCAAGTCCTAACCTTTAAGTTTCGAGTCCTAAACAAGTCATAATACGCGTTTCACCAAAAAACTTCATTATCAACTTGTTGGCAAAATATAATCTAATTTCTATAAATGTAATAATATTCAGAATCAGGGTTAGTCTTACAACTAGATACAGTTGGGCAAGAGCTGCTTGAGAAAACCAGTTCAGGAGTATATTGAGAAAAAAAGAATAAGGATCACCATATCCATTTTAAAGGTAGGATAACAATAACCAACATATTGTCTTCCCACTTGGACCAATCATTTATTTAACGTCTGCCTGCCCTGTATATACAGTCTAATGAGTCTATGGCACATGATCCATAATAGCAGACCTCGGTTCAACTAACTAGTCTACCTTAACCCTTTATCAATTTTGGGGTATAAAAAATCTGTACTGAAATGACAAGGCATCTCTGCATTTCATATATTAGGTAGTTTATTAGGTATTATAATTAGGTAGGGCCTAATTCGTGTGCGAGTTCTCACTCTCTCTTGGATAAAATAACAAACTCAGCAAGGCCAATGGCTTCTCTGTTACAGTGGGTGACAATATTGTCACAAGGAAAGATGAAATTACCTACCTGGGTTCCATCCTGTGACAAAATGGCAACCAATGTAATAAAAAAAAGTCAACCAACGAACCGGATCTCCTCACTGGTAAACAAGAATACCTTGAAGACTAACAGGAGCACTCATTCAAGGGTAATACGACTATGCTTGTACCTCATGGTACCAAAGCACCTCAAAGGCGCTAAAAACAAGATTACAAACATCACAATACTAACTGGTCCGACTACTGCTTGACCTTACCCCTGCCCATTTTGACAACCTAGGATGGCTTAGAGTAGACAACAGAGTACAGCAACTTGCAATGGGCCTGGTCTACAAGATACACTACTACACCACTAAGATACCCATGTACATGTCGAAATACTTCCCAAAGGTCAGTGAATTCCAGGACCACAACACCAGAGGGAGTTCCACAAATCATGTTCAACCCAGATTCGGCTCAAACACACGTTTCGCAATTATGCCACAACAATGTGGAACGCCCTACCCACAGCCGTAAAATAATGTAAATCCCTACCCTCCTTCAAAACCGCTCTCAAATAGCACATACGGGTGGCTGCAATTAAAAACTGGCCGCTGTAAATGTCCAACCCCCTCCAATGTACAGTTTCTTCCCCTTTGAATGTAGTATATATTTCTGTTTCTTATGATCTATGTCTCTTATACAGTACTGTATACTTGTATGTCATAAATGTCTTGATAAAACAGTACTGTATTGTATGTCATAAGTGTCATGATGAATTGAAAATGGGGGACCCTGATGTAAACAAGACGAAAGTCTTTCTCTGGTCTGCATCCCCTTAACAATTGTGTGTATTGAGCCGTACTGTATTGTACCCATTCTTAATACAATTTTCAATCAATACATTTTTTTAAGGAGCAGCATTACTGTTACTTAGGCTACTGCTGGCCATTCATCAAGAGACATTGCTGATTGTTTATGTATTTTATAAGACAAGACTACAGCAGCCATGTATCTTGGATGTAATGATTGATTGATTGATTGATTGAAAATTGTATTAACAGATTGCAGAATGGGTACAATACAGTACGGCTCAATATACACAATTGTTAAGGGGATGCAGACCAGAGAAAGACTTTCATCTTGTTTACATCAGGGTCCCCCATTTTCAATTCATCATAACATATATGCTGTTGCGCAACGTGATTGGTCGGATTGTTTCAAAACAAAGTGGATCTGGGAAATTAAGTGTGGATTAGCGCAAAATGAATTAATTCACGGCACATTTAACACTTTGACTGCCATGAAACGTGTTTTGACGTCATTGCTGGCCATGCTCAAGTTGCCGGGGGACGCTGTACAGCGTCCTTATATCAATATTTCAAAAATCTGCGATCGGATTCATATGTCCCCTCCGCTGGCCTGAGATCCACCAGCAGGACCCACTGAGCTCTCTGGCGGTTCAGGAGCGCCATCTGGTGGCCGATCGGCGCAATCACTTTAACAGGAAGTGGCATAGAGGTTGTGCTACGTCCATAGTACTTCCGGGTGCTCGCTATAGGTCCCGCGACTCTGGCTCGTCACGCTACACAGTGATCGATTGCCAATAACTCGATAAACAACATGATTTGGACGTATATACCATTATACAAGCTGGAGATGGACCGGGTAAATTTACATCCCATAATGATAAGATTTCAACTCTACGATGATCGCCCAACGGCGCGCGGAGACTGGGGTGAGTTTCAGCGTGTAACGTTACCGTCTTCGATACTAACTGCTATTATCAACATTTGACCCACATTAGATGATTGGTATAACGCTGCCCACGGAATTATAAACGGCCCCTAGCCCATCCGGTCAACATCAGATGACGTGTAGTAACTTCTAGAAGTACGTCTAGTTGTAATTTTTTATATCGCGCTGATTGCCATAAAACTGTATTGCATCATCAATATAATGTATTTGGGGCTATAGATCACGTTCTGGAGAAAGCTGCAGAAAGAGATGAAAACATACTTATACATTAGACCATACTTTACTATGAATATGTGAATGAAAAAGTTTAACGTTGCTACACAATGAACAATACATATAGGACTTTGAATGGGCCCTAATAATGGCAATGTAGCAATAGAATTTAAAAAGTTATAGCCCTGCAAAGAAGTGGACTTTCTCCATAGACAAATAGCGCTGGCAATCTATGGTATATCATGAATTTAACCTTAGGCAACCAAAGTGTTAATAACGTTAATTTTTAATCGTTGGGCATGGGGGGAGGTATCAAGTCTTTCCAAGTCAAAAGGCTCAAGTCAAAGTGAAGTCACGAGTCATTGGTGTTAAAGTCAAAGTCGAAGTCAGAGTCTTTTTTTATTTGGTCAAGTCAAGTCCAAAGTCATCAAATTCGTGACTCGAGTCTTAGCCTAGTGACAATGACTCCAAAATGTTGAGATACCCCTACCGGAGGTAGAACAAAACACAACCATGTTTTACTCATCTCTAAGGTCTCCCATATATGAAATGGATTCTTGTATAAAAATATTTTACTGCAAAACTTGTTAAATTGATAGATATTGTTATACACCCCCAAAGGAAAAAACAACCAAAATATAGCCTGGTCGTATGGGAGTTGAGACATATAAACTCATGTAGATTAATAATACAAGCTCCAAGAGCTTTCAAACTTGACATGCTAGCAGTCAGACAGTTGCTTAACCTAATACAAAAACCTGGATGTGAATATCTTTATGCATGTAGGAAATATCTACCTATGTACACATACTTAAAATAAGCGGAAATGTAAAAAAATAATATCTACGCAGAATGTTCTCATTTACTTTGTAGTAGCTCTGCCATGGATTGTCATAGAAACACAGATGAGGGCTTTTTCGGAAAGGTGTGGTTGTGCTGAATCCAGCAATACCACATGTGTAAATATAGCATGCATGGTCAGGGAGTTACATCAGTAAATGTATGAGGTGTCCTAAATTAAATAAAATGAAACATTGACATAATGAAGTCTTCAGTCCAAAGCCCATTATCAGTGGTGAGAAGCATGTTGACAAATTCAATGTTACTGCAAAGTAAAGTCACTTGAGGTATTTGTCTATAATGTTAATATATTTATAATACATTTAATAAATTATACATTTCATATGATCCTTGAAAATGGGGGACCCTGATGGAAACAAGACAAACGTCTTTCTCAGGTCTGCATCCCCTTAACAATTGTATGTATTGAGCCGTACTGTATTGTACCCATTCTGCAATCTGTTAAATAAAGTTTTCATTCATTCATTCATACATTTTATGATACTTCATATGGAAACAAAGATCCAATTGAATCAGGTTGAAATAGAAATGGAACACCTTTATTTCAATCTACTGCGTTCTGAGCCCCCTACTGTATTCACTGTACACACATGACTGTGTGGCGAGGTTCAGCTCCAACTCCATAGTGAAGTTTGCGGACGACACGGTGGTGGGGCTGATCTCTAACAATGACGAGAAGGCCTATCGGGAGGAGGTTGATGAACTGGCACGCTGGTGCCGGGATAACAGCCTACTCCTGAACATTGGTAAAACCAAAGAGCTGATCGTGGATTTGAGGAGAATACAGCAGGGGACACACACGTCACTGCGGATAAATGGGGCTATTGTGGACAGGGTGAGCAGTTTCATGTACCTGGGAGCAGGGCCGCCTCAGGGGGTGTGCGAGCAGTGCGGTCGCACAGGGCCTCATCACAGACCTAAAATCTAGTTTTGCTTATATGCTTATATATTTCACATTAGACACGTTTGTAGAATGTGTCTGACTTGTTCCTGGCTCTGAGGCTCTGCAGACACTATTGGAGGCAGCTCTGAGGCTCTGCAGGCAGCAGAATTGGTTTCAATGAGGGGAGGGGTTACAGGTAAGGTAGCTTCTGACTATTTCGCGCGTGCAGCATTGGAGGTTATGCCAGCCAAGATGAAGAGGACATCGTTCGGCAGATGGACTGAAGATGAAAGTTGTTGCATGTTAGACAGTTCAGTCAGGCTATCCATCCCGGCTAAAGACAGGGACAGCTAGTTAGCTTTAGCTACGTTATAATATTGAGTGCTAACGTGTGGTTCAGTCGGGATATAGCCATGATGATGTCGGCTAGTAGCTAGCTTAGCTAAAGGCTAACTAGCGTTAGCTAACCTAGAGACAGCGCGTGCAGCATTGTTATGCCAAGATGAAGAGGACGGTCGTTTGGCAGATGAACTTCGTCAACTCCACGCGGTTGTCTCCATCCTCTGGGACGTTTGGTGAGTTTTTAATGCACTCTATTCTATTCCCGCCGTGGATATCTCTCTCTCTCTCTCTCTCTCTCTCTCTCTCTCTCTCTCTCTCTCTCGGGAGCCAAACAGGCCGACTAGCTGTTGTAGTACTAGTAGCTAACGGTGTGTGGCCTGGTGTCAGCACCTGGTGTGAGGGAGGTGAGCTTGGTGTTTCATTATGAGAATATCTCCATGCTCAAGTCGGCTATAGTCCGCGAGGGACTTGTTGCCGGCACCGCTATGGTAAACACCACTCTGTAGTGGGACGTGTATTGCCTTCTTTTTCCCTTCTCTCTTCGTATGAGAAGAGGAAAACACAGCGGCTGTCTGAAGTGTTGGCCTGTATTGCTTTTCTCACGTTGTACAGTTTTTCAGTGGTAGCCGCATAGCTTGCTTCTGCGTTAGCTAGTGGTTAGCGATAGCCGGGTTGAGCTAACTGTTAGCCAGTTAGCTGTTTAGCTACGACGTTAGCTGGTCGTTTTCGCTCGCCTGGGAACGTTAGCTTGATGCTATCAGTTAGCCTAGAGTTAGCTGTTAGCTTGTGCTACGACCATTGACATTAGCCGTGAGAATAGCGGGCCCTGCCACTCTGACTACGACATCATCTTTGACAGAAGATGTAGTCGGGCCTGCACCATGACAAGGCTCGAACCATATCACAATGTATACACATACACATGCATACTCACTCACTTTTTTCATTCAAACATTTATTTATTCTCAAAAAGGACAGTTGAGGTCACCATCATTTTCAATGTTGTCGAGACTTACAGACATTTCAATGCATACATTTTTTTATAAGATAATAATAATAAATAATAACAACTCTATTTATATAGCACCCTTCACACATGGACCGCAGCCCACAGTGCCCCACAGTGCCCCACAGCAAGTAGCACAAAATGAACATAGGCATAACATCAGCATACTGTATAGTAGACAGAATAAAAAACGATCTATAAAATGCAGACATATAGGTATAAAAGACAATAAAAGTAGTGCAACATAGAACGTGCAGACATAAGAGTAGACATAAAATAAGTACAATAAGTACAGTGTTGCTCGAAGGCATGTGGACCCCCTCGGAACAGCCAGTCCCCAAACACCCCACACATCAATCCCCACCACTTATGACATAACTTACATTAGAAACAGTACATGCAGTACACACACAAACACACTCATTCGCATACACACATATACACCATACTGTAGATGGTCATCAGTATTCACTCACACACACAAATACTACAAACACACACATAGACATGTTTAGCCTCTGGTAGCCAGTCGCTTCACACGCCTCACAAATGCCGCAAACACACACACACACACACACACACGCAGACACACACACAAACACACACACACACACACACACACACACACACACACGCACGCACGCAAGCACGCACACACACACAAACAGACAATGATGACATTCCTCACACTAATCAACATTCATCAGTATTCAGAGTATGCATGCACCCAATGCCACAGTAAACCAGGGAAGATGGGAGGAAGAGGAGAGAGACAGAGAGAGAGAGAAAGAAAAATACATGTTAAAAACAGAATGGAAATGAGAGGTGCAGGTAAAACAGAGAGAAAGAAAAGTAAAACAAATAAAAGAGAGAGAGAGAGAGATCGTGCAGTGAACATTGATAAAATGGTGATTGCCTCTTGCTTGCTAATGGTTGGCCTGGAGGGGTCTCAATGAATGACATCCACTGCTAAGATGTTCCCTCCCCAGTCATTTTACATCCTATCTCTCTCTCTCTCTCTCTCTCTCTCTCTCTCTCTCTCTCTCTCTCTCTCTCTCTCTCTCTCTCTCTCTCTCTCTCTCTCTCTCTCTCTCTCTCTCTCTCTCTCTCTCTCTCTCTCTCTCTCTCTCTCTCTCTCTCTCTCTCTATCTACACACACACACACACACACACACACACACACACACACACACACACACACACACACACACACACACACACACACACACACACACACACACACACACACACACACACACACACACACACACACACACACACACACACACACAGTGATGACTTTCCTCACACTACTGTAATCAAGATTCATCAGTATTCAGCGGATGCATACCCAATGCCACAGTAAAGTGAGGAAGAGGAGAGGGAGAGCGAGGGAGAGAGAGAGAGTGAGAGAGAGAGATAGAGAGATAGAGAGAGAGAGAGAGAGAGAGAGAGAGAGAGAGAGAGAGAGAGAGAGAGAGAGAGAGCGAGAGAAAGAGAGAGAGAGAAAAGTAAAATTAATAAAAGGGAGAGAGAGATCGTGCAGTGAACATAGATGAAATGGTGATTGCTTCTTGCTTGCTAATGGTTGGCCTGGAGGGGTCTCCATGAATGACATCCACTGCTAAGCCGTTCCCTCACCCGGGCATCTCTCTCTCTCTCTCTCTCTCTCTCTCTCTCTCTCTCTCTCTCTCTCTCTCTCTCTCTCTCTCTCTCTCTCTCTCTCTCTCTCTGTCTGTCGTTCATGGAGTTCAGGTGTGCTGGAGTCATTAAACAATTAAACAATTATTTGTTGTGCTGTTGTAGGATAGCATGTGTTGCAATAGATTTGAGGTCACATTTTTCGAAGTGGAAAGTAGGAGAAGTCAGGGATTTTCCTCGCAGTCCAAAATGATGAAACAGCATTGACGATTTACTCTGAAACTTTAATTCTACCCAGAGTTGAGAATTCTACCTGCCTCCATGAAATACACTTTTCACATTGGATTTTCTTACAATGCTCATCTTGAGCACAGCACACCCTGGCCCGCCCCCCCTTGCACAGACAGGCAAGCACCCGATCTGAAGTGAACATGAACTGAATTGAACTGACACTGACTGACACTTGTTATATGTGACTGTCCTGTATGTATTTATGTATTTATTGTGATTGGGAGGTGGGAGATGGGCGTTTGATGTTAAATAATAATAATAATAATAATAACTTCGTTTTATATAGCGCCTTTCAGAGGACCCAAGGTCGCTTTACATAAGGGGGGGGGGGGGGGGGGGAGATAACAAATGAACAAACATAGTGGACAGACACAAAATATACATATAAGGTGAGAAAGTTAGGGGTTGAAGGCCAGGTTGAAGAGGTGGGTTTTGAGCAGTTTTTTTTTTAAATGAGTCCAGAGTTGGGGCGGTGCGGAGTTCTGCGGGGAGGGAGTTCCAGAGGGTGGGAGCTGCCACACTGAAAGCTCTGTCCCCGAACGTCCGTAGTCTGGTTCGGGGGATGGAGAGCTGACCAGTGTCCGTGGATCGCAGGGACCGTGACTGAGTGTAGGGGTGGAGTAGGTCAGTGAGGTACTGAGGTGCCAGGGCGTGAAGGGATTTGTAGGTGAGCAGGAAGGTTTTGTAGGTGATGCGGGATTTGATGGGGAGCCAGTGGAGGTGGATGAGGATGGGGGTTTCAAGATTCAAGATTCAAGATTCAAGAGTTTTAATTGTCACGGCATACAGGTATACAATGAAATGCGGCTGGTCTTGCCCGCGACGATGTGCAATACAGTGGTACAACATATAATAGAATCCAATAAAATACAGTGGTACAACATATTAATAGAATCCAATAAACAGTGCAATAACAGGTACATGGTGTGCCATCTCGGTATCTGTACATTAGTATTTACAGAGCATATAGGACATGCTAGTTAGCTCTAGTAGTGCAATACACTGTTCCTGATGTTATACAACTTTAAGTGGCCTTTCCTCTGGCCATAAGTGTGCGTGTGTGCGGCATGAGTGTTAAAGTGGCTGCTAGTGTGTGAGCGTGCTCAGCGTGCGTGTCGTGTATGTACTTGTGTGTGGATAGTTCAGTTTCTGTGTCTCTCAATGTTCATTGTTCAAGG
The DNA here is from genome assembly GCF_963971535.1 of Notolepis coatsorum. Taxonomy (NCBI): domain Eukaryota; kingdom Metazoa; phylum Chordata; class Actinopteri; order Aulopiformes; family Paralepididae; genus Notolepis; species Notolepis coatsorum. The sequence continues at coordinate 112,768,217 of NC_140170.1, read as the reverse complement.
CTCTGATGGCCTGGGGGAAGAAGCTTAGCCTAAGCCTCTCCGTCTTAGTCTCTAGAATTCGCAGGCGTCTGCCTGACCTCAGCAGCTGGAACAGGCTGTTATTGGGGTGGTGTGCTGCCAGGGTTTGGTGCGGGTTAGAACCCTGGCAGCTGAATTTTGAACATACTGGAGCCTGTCCAGGGTTTTGCTTGGGACCCCGGACAGGACCCCGTTGCAGTAGTCCAGGCGGGAGGTGACGAAGGCGTGGATGAGGGTCTCAGCTGTGGTGTCGGAAAGTGATGGTCGGAGTCTGGAAATGTTTCGGAGGTGAAAGAAGGCGGATTTGGTGAGGGAATTGACATGGGATTGATAGGAAAGGGTGGAGTCCAGGATAACGCCCAGGTTGCGGACTTTAGGGGATGGGGAGATGGAGCAGCCGTCAATGTTCCATGTTGATGTCCCAGTGCTTAAGTAATATGCTGTACCACAAACGATTACCACCAACCATAGTTGTGTGGCATTAAAAGTATCTTGTATCTTGTATCTTGTCTTGTAGTTTGGATAGATTATTATTATTTATTATTATTATTCCTTTTAAAAAATTATTTTTTTTAGATTTACAATACAACAAAAAACTGAACGCTTTACTTGACGTACACCGCCATAGACCAACACAACGCTGCCACAACATGCCATGCCAGCTGATGCCAACCTACACATACACACACAAGTGGCACCGGACATGACAGCACCACAAAGCCATCCGTCAGGCTTTATGACACTGCCCAGGGCACGCCAGTCGACACATCAGCTGCCATGACACACCATGCCAAGCGCCAAGTTAGCAACATGAATGCGCCATGCCAGTGCATGCCAAGCAAAGCACCACCACAAAATACAATGCACAATATACAAAATACAGACAATATACACCCCCAAAATAAACAATGGGGATGGCCAGGTTCCGTGAAACAGACAGCTTCAGCTTCCGACGAAGGTCAGGTGCCCAACCCCACTCCATCAGAACCAGGCATGAAAGGGAGAGTGCAGGATACCTATCTTGAGGCCATTGCATGTTTATAATAAAAAAAAACTCTTCCCTTCCTAAATAAAATACAAGCTGAAAATAAAAACAGGGACTCCTTTGTCGCCGCTGAATGTTAGTTAATTATCTATTTCATTTGTATTCAAGAGTAATAATGTGACGGTGCGGCTCCGTCACTGACTTTGCGGGCAGTGCGCATACTGTACATACACACACACTCATTGTCTGTCTTTCCATATACCATAACCGTATAATGTAATGTGGTGCGTTTCATGTGGACAGCGCACATGGGAACGCACACACGCCATATGCCGCGGAGCAACACACACACACACACACACACCAAACATTCCCTCTTGTCAGCTTTCGTAGGATGTCCGAATGCGCACAATCATTTCATTCCGTTTCCGTTGTTATAGCAGAATGACGTTCATACAGCAAGACATTCATTCATCACATCACAATTATTACTCACAGTCATGACAGTGGCGAATCCTTGTGGAAGCCAACGGAAGCCATGCCTCCCTATAAATTCATATCAAATTATGAAATATGAAAAAAAAAAAAAAATTAAATATATATTTTTTTTAATATAGTTTACATTCTTTTTCATCTGTGCATCTGTGTTTTTTTTTTTTTTATATTATTATGTCTCCCTCTTCTCCTTCTCACTCCCTCTAACACACTGTCAGACTGTGCTCACTACTGCAGCTAGTATAGGAGAGAGGCAGTGGGTAGGTCTCTTTCTCCAGGCTTCCAGCATTATAGAGTGAGTCCAAACTCCAAATCCGATCCTAGCCAATCAGATTCGAGCTGACTGCCACTGTGCCACACCCTAAAAGTTTAAAACGGAGCTGGGAGGAAAACGCTCAGCATATTTTCCCCCTGGAGGCGGGGCACTCAGAAGTTCACGTTTCCACCTGACTACCTAACGTGACATCCCAGTAGTACTGAGGACCAGCAGAGCACACCACTGTGGATATTATGATTTAACAAATCTATCTGGCAAGAGGAGGACCACATTATTGACCAGGTAAGAACTGAGCAGCCTGACTAAGGACTAACTAACGTTATCAGGCAAGCTTGTATACCCTTTCATGACTGCAATGCAAGCCAGGGGCTGGAATACGCAGTAACTTATTCCTCCGTAGTAGCCAGGTTAATGTGCACCATCAAGCACTGCTTAAAAGCTAGCGGTGGGTCCAAAATATATCGGATATAAATGTCAAAGGTACCCAGCGTTCCATTAGGGTTTCACACACAGATGCGGCGGGGTTTGAAAGCTCGGCGTTGCTAATAAACATTTTAAATCATTTTTATAAACGAGTAAAACTGAGGCTGAAATGACTGCTTCCGCATTTTACAGTAGGAGCGCTCTGATGGCTGGGCGCGCGGCGCAACAGACACGTGAATGAATGAATGAATGAATGAATGAAAACTTTATTTAACAGATTGCAGAATGGGTACAATACAGTACGGCTCAATACACACAATTGTTAAGGGGATGCAGACCAGAGAAATACGTTTGTCTTGTCACGTTTGTCTAATAGACAGTCATATTCTCTCCCGGTGTTCTGCGGAATCCTACTCCCTCCTCGAAAACAACACCGGCCGTATGTATATTTCTCTCCCACCCACCCACCCCCTCCTAATGTACAGTCCCCTCCCCATCATATGTATATACTCTGTCAGGATCTAGGGGTAATAGTACTGTATATTTGATGTCATGATGTCTTGTATGTCATAAATGTCACTATGAATTGAAAATGGGGGACCCTGATGTAAACAAGACAAACGTCTTTCTCTGGTCTGCATCCCCTTATACAATTGTGTGTATTGAGCCGTACTGTATTGTACCCATTCTGCAATCTGTTAAGAAAGTTTGACTGGCCGCCGAGCCATACTGTAGTGTACATGGTGACTACTTGACTTAAAAAAAAAATAAAAATAAAAAAAATATTAATACAAATATTTAATAAAAAAATTTTAATAAATTTTTTTGGCTTCCCCTGTTATTTTACCCACGCGACGCCACTGAGTCATGATGCATTCGCTTCGCTCTGCACTCCTAGGTTGACGTGTTGGCCAAGCAGAAGCACACATATCCGCCAGGTTAAATGGGAGGGGTTGACGCAAGGTAATCGTCACGTGAGCGATATGATTGTATTGTACTGTTTACTTGGTTATCTGTAATTTAAAACAATTGGAAGTTATGTGATATAGTGGAGGATATATATTTTGTGTGTAGGAATTGGTTTAATGTGTTAAAAAGAATAATAATATGTACATCCTGTTTAAAGCCTAGTGGGAGGGGCTATTGGATACAAGAGAGCTGCTTTGGCCCAGGGACGTCAGTCTTGAATGGACTGAGTTACAGTGAAGGTAACCGGAATCCCTAGTAAAACGTGTTGGTATTGCTTGTAGTGGAAGTAGTAGTGTATATTGTGTATTTAGACTTTGTGTAGTGTTAAGTATTAAGTATATTTTGTTTTGTTTATTTGTTTTCTCTTTTTCCACTTTTGTTAGATATAGTAAGTATAGGGTATTTTGGTTTACGTTACTTTCACTTTTCACATTTTTGTAAAACTATATCACCTCTGCACTTTTGGGAGGCGGGAAATAAACACCCACCAACGAGATCTTTCGACTACGCCTGTTTATGAGAGAATCAAAGGAGTTCGGGAGAGGACCCCGTCACATATGGTGTCAGAAGTGGGATGGCTAGCCGAAAGAAGATAACCCGCCTGCCCAGGCAGCGCGCCGGACTGCGCTCCCAGAGACAAGAGCGAGATGAGGAGTCGGCAACCGGTGATACCGACCAGGCTTGGGAGACAGACCCGGAGGACGAGAAGGGCGCTGCAGCCCCAGCGCCGACCGGTGGACCAGGGGGAGAACTGCTGGTAATAATGAGAGACTTCCTAGCAGGACAGCAAAGGAGAGAGGAGGGCCTGCTGGCAGAGATTCGAGGCCTGCGGACCTCTCTTCCACTGGTTCAACCAGCTCCCCAGCAACGTCAAAATATTTCACTGCCTGCCCCAAATTTGCATGACCCTATTGCAACTCCAGGGACAGCAAGCAACCCCAGACTTGACCCGCCAACACCTGCACCCCGGCGTGGGTACCAGGATGCACCATCAGTGGAACCCTCTCTGCAGTTTTCTGACTCAGTCAGTAGGCCGGAGCAGTCAAGGCCAGATTGGAGGCACAGGCACTATAATGAGCCTAAAATTCCCCAATTTTTGATGGGTGAGGACATTGAGAACTACCTGTTACGTTTTGAGCGCATGGCTAAAACATGGAACTGGGCGGAAAGTGAGTGGGCATGCCGACTCGTGCCACTGCTGTCCGGGAAGGCATTGGAGGCCTACACGGCGATGGATGAGGAAAGAGCCCACTGCTATGCAGACCTGAAGACGGCACTGCTGATGAAGTTTGACATCTCTCCAGAGACGTACCGGCAGAAGTTCCGGTCCACTGCGGTACCACCGGGAGAGAACCCCACCGAGACCTATCACCGCCTGAAGGGGCTCTACCGTCGCTGGATTCGGCCCGAGCAGCACAGCAAGGAGGAGGTTGGAGAGGCGATCATCTTGGAGCAGTTACTCCTGCTACTTCCCTCCGAGGTGAGGACATGGGTGAAGGAGCATGAGCCAGGGGAGGGACTGGCAGCTGCTAAACTGGCTCTACAGTTCGTCAATGCTCGAAGAGGAGGACCAGCTGTACGCTCCACCAGTGCAGAACCCCGGCAGTTGCTCCAGCCACCCTATCTAAAGCCTGCACCGCAAAGGTATAACCAGGAACCTCCAGGTAACCCCAGCTCTGCCCCAAACCAACGATCAGCCGGTAAGGACTTTGACTTTGTGTGTTACTATTGCCAGCAGTCAGGCCACAAAGCTTCTGAGTGTCCCATACGCAAAGCTAAGGCCACAGGCGCTTGCTATGCACCCTGGCCTGAGGTGGAGACTACCGGGGATAAGGAAGTGCAAGCTCAGCACTATAGGACTGTGACTGTTAATGGCCGCCAGGTTACTGCTCTGTTGGACACTGGTAGCTTTATGTCATTTGTGAAACGCAGTATAGTACCAGTAGGCAGTGTGGACTATAGCCGCCAAGCAGATGTGTTGTGTGTGCATGGGGATAAGCATCTGTACCCCAAAACAGAGATAACTGTTACCCTTGAGAACCAGCCTTACCTATTAACTGTTGGGGTGGTAGACAATTTGCCGGTAGATCTCATATTAGGGAGAGATTTACCGATACTGGTGGATTTACTGCAGGAGACAGAATTACCAGTCCAAACTGTCTCGGGGAAGAGGGGAGATGTTGTGTGTCCTGTGATAACTCGAGCCCAGGCAAAGGCTGGAGTCCAACCACTCCCAGATTTTGACAGTAGTCTGTGTGAGGGTGGCACTAAGGGGCCAAAAAAATCTCTGCGCCAACGCCGCTTTGAGAAGCAGCTAAAATCTACCGAACCTGAACCAACAGACAAAATGTGGGAAGTGCCTGACAATATTTCTGTGATACAGAGGGAAGATGTGACTTTGAAACCGTTGTTTATGCAAGTGGTAGAAGAGACCAAAACAAATTGTGTGGGAAGGGAAATGTTCATTGTTGATAATAACGTGTTATACAAAGTTACAGATGACCACAGACGTCTTGTGGTGCCTGCTAGCTGTAGAGGACTGGTCATGCACCTAGCACACACCCTCCCATGGGCCGGCCATCTTGGCCGCCATAAAAAAAATTTACGGGTTAGTGCGCGCTTTTATTGGCCCTGCATGTACACTGACATTGATCAATATTGCGCCACATGCCCCACATGTCAGAAAACATGCCCTGCCCGCAAATCTGACCGAGCTTTCCTCCAGCCACTCCCTGTCATCTCTACTCCATTCCGCAGGATTGCTATGGACATCGTGGGCCCTCTGGTGAAAAGCAGCGGTGGACACCAGTACATCCTGGTTGTGAGTGACTACGCCACCCGTTTCCCAGAGGCCTTTCCCCTGCGCACCATCACCGCTCCCGTGGTTCTGCGGGCTTTGGTACAGCTGTTCTCCAGAGTGGGGATACCAGATGAGATCTTGACGGACCAGGGGACCAACTTCACCTCTAGGCTGATGCATCTCTTCCACAAACAATTGGGCATCTCAGCGATCAGGACCACCCCTTACCACCCGCAAACTGATGGGTTGGTCGAAAGGTTCAACCAGACGCTGAAGAGGATGTTGCGGAAGTTTGTGGATGACACTGGCAAGGACTGGGATCGCTGGCTCCCATTTCTGCTCTTCGCCTACCGAGAAGTTCCCCAGGCCTCAACAGGTTTCTCACCATTTGAACTGTTGTATGGCTGGGAGGTACAGGGACCGTTGGATCTGCTCCGAAAGGGCTGGGAGGGTCCTTCCACCCATTCGAGTGACAGAGGGGTGGTGCAGTTTGTGTTGGAGATGAGGGATCGGCTGGCCGGATACCAGGAGGAGGCAGAGGTCAACCTGCGTGAGGCCCAGAAAGGTCAGAAGGCCTGGTATGACCAACAGGCCAGGCACCGTGAGCTACAGGCTGGCCAAAAAGTCCTGTTGCTCCTCCCTTCGTCCAACAGCAAGCTCTTGGCGAAATGGCAAGGGCCATACCTCATCACCCGCAAGATGGGTCCGGTCACATATGAGGTCCATCACCCGGACAAGAAGAAACAGAAACAGACTTATCACGTGAACCTCCTGAAACAATGGAAGGAACGTCCAATCCAGGCGCCAGGAACAGCTCTGCTGGTGAGGGAGGTGGACGTGGAAGAGGAAGTGGAGACAGGACTGAGAGCTCTAACTACAACTGCTACCCCTGTCTTAGTACATCTAACTCTAGAGCAAGCTGCACAGCTCCTCCAGGTCTTCCAGGAGTCTCCATCCCTCTTTGCTGCCAGGCCAGGGAAAACCACCCTCATTGAGCATGTAGTTCGCCTAAAAGATGGACGGCCAATCCGCCAACGTCCCTACCGTGTCCCCCAACAGCTGGTGGAAAAGCTGCGACTGGAGATAGAGGAGATGTTGAAGCTCGGAGTGATTGAACCTTCTAACTCAGAATGGTGCAGTCCGGTAGTCATTGTCTTTAAAAAAGATGGTTCACTCAGGATATGCATTGACTTCAGGAAGCTCAATGCCATCTCTGAGTTTGATGCCTACCCCATGCCAAGGATCGACGACTTACTGGAGAAGATCGGAGCTGCCAGATACATCACAACCCTGGATCTCTGTAAAGGATACTGGCAGGTCCCGCTGGAGAAGTCGTGTCGGCCATATACAGCATTCCGAACACCAGCTGGCTTGTACCAGTTCACAGTGATGCCCTTTGGACTTCATGGAGCACCAGCCACCTTCCAAAGACTGATGGACAGAGTCCTCCAGGGGTGTGACCACTGCAGTGCAGCATACCTGGATGATGTGGTCATCTTCAGTGCGACTTGGGAGGAGCATGTCCAAGATGTGTCACTGGTGCTGGGAAGAATCCGAAAGGCGGGATTGACACTCAACCTTGCCAAGTGTGAGTGGGCACAGCAGGAGACACGGTACCTGGGCTACCTGCTAGGACGGGGTGAGGTGCGTCCGCAAGTGGATAAGGTGGAAGCTATCCAAAACTCCCCTCGACCTCGGACCAAGAAGGAAGTACGGTCCTTCCTGGGATTGGCTGGCTGGTACCGACGTTTTGTGCCCCAGTTTGCAACCATTGCAACCCCACTTACAGCACTGACCAATAAGGACCAGAAGAATCCAGTAAACTGGTCAGAGGAGTGTGAAACGGCTTTCAAAGCATTGAAATCCCACCTATGTTCTTCCCCTGTCCTCAAGAGCCCGGACTTCACCAGAAGATTTCTGGTACAGGTGGATGCATCCGAAGTTGGCCTTGGAGCGGTTTTGGCCCAAGGAGATCCTGGGGAAGAACATCCAATCCTATACCTGAGCCGCAAGCTGAAGCCACCGGAGACCAGGTATTCCACAGTGGAAAAGGAGGGCTTGGCCATTAAGTGGGCGCTGGAGAGTCTGCAGTACTACCTGCTTGGACGGGAATTTGACCTGGAAACGGACCACCGAGCTCTTACCTGGATCAACTCCATGAGGGACCACAACAGCCGCCTTACCCGATGGTACCTCTCACTCCAGCCATTTAAGTTTAACATCCGACACCGATCGGGCAAGACCAATGTGGTGGCAGATTACCTATCCAGGTTGCCGCACATCGCCAACCTCGAGGAGGAGAGGGATGATGTGACGGTGCGGCTCCGTCACTGACTTTGCGGGCAGTGCGCATACTGTACATACACACACACTCATTGTCTGTCTTTCCATATACCATAACCGTATAATGTAATGTGGTGCGTTTCATGTGGACAGCGCACATGGGAACGCACACACGCCATATGCCGCGGAGCAACACACACACACACACACACACACACCAAACATTCCCTCTTGTCAGCTTTCGTAGGATGTCCGAATGCGCACAATCATTTCATTCCGTTTCCGTTGTTATAGCAGAATGACGTTCATACAGCAAGACATTCATTCATCACATCACAATTATTACTCACAGTCATGATGCATTCGCTTCGCTCTGCACTCCTAGGTTGACGTGTTGGCCAAGCAGAAGCACACATATCCGCCAGGTTAAATGGGAGGGGTTGACGCAAGGTAATCGTCACGTGAGCGATATGATTGTATTGTACTGTTTACTTGGTTATCTGTAATTTAAAACAGTTGGAAGTTATGTGATATAGTGGAGGATATATATTTTGTGTGTAGGAATTGGTTTAATGTGTTAAAAAGAATAATAATATGTACATCCTGTTTAAAGCCTAGTGGGAGGGGCTATTGGATACAAGAGAGCTGCTTTGGCCCAGGGACGTCAGTCTTGAATGGACTGAGTTACAGTGAAGGTAACCGGAATCCCTAGTAAAACGTGTTGGTATTGCTTGTAGTGGAAGTAGTAGTGTATATTGTGTATTTAGACTTTGTGTAGTGTTAAGTATTAAGTATATTTTGTTTTGTTTATTTGTTTTCTCTTTTTCCACTTTTGTTAGATATAGTAAGTATAGGGTATTGTGGGATATTTGTAGATATCCTGATGAAGAATGTGCTCAGTCAACCGAGGCTTGGATAATAACAAGGGTTTATTAACCAAACAGATAGAATACATAGAGAGAATGGCTGAGGGCTTCCCCCCAGGTGATCAGCTGAATTTACCCAGGTAAGAAGACCTGGATAGATCTCGGGAGGAGATCTATATAGTTAACAGGGGGGGGTGTGGTCCCATTTGATAGGTCAGATGGGGGGGGGGGGTACAGGTAATGGGGACACAGGGGAGGGGAGTGTCTTATTCCACAGAGAGGGGGGGGGGGCACAGGTAAGGGGATATAGGGGAGGGGACTATATTTACATGAGAACATTAGATATTATACCACAATACTCACTTTTCTTTCTTATAATGTGGGTGAGATTAATGTATAATATACCAGGATTGTTTGGAACAGGTAAAAGTGAAAATAGAAAACAATTAAACTAATGAAAATTTTGGCCAATGTGATCTGGTTGTTGGCATAATAGTTTAAAATAGAATTATTTACATACATGATTCATGACATGATCGACTGGACTGCGGTCTGTGTTATTTTGATATCAGAGATGTGGGAATAGATATCACCCTTTTCTTTTATTAATCGCTCAAAATACCTATATCAATGAGTGGTCCTCATCTCTGATATCAAACAACAATTAACATAATCATTAGAAGCTATCGCTGTGCAAATATCTTGGCATACCTTCAGTCGTTCATGTCGTGACTGACGGGGAGCTAATGTGATTGTTGTGCATACAGGCATCGTAATAAACCAATTAAATACATGCACTGTCTCTGTGTGGTCAGAGTGCACAGGGTGAAAAAACAAAATTGTGTGCATAATTATTAGGAATAGGATTTACACATAAGGATTAACTTAGTGGCTAATGTGTACAAAAACATTTAAAACCGTTAATCTAGTGGTTTGTATAAAAACTGATATAAAAGGTGATTATGATAATCGTTATGCATTGTTTCTAGTATTTTGCTGTGGTGTATACTATCAATGGTCAAAACAAACTTGGTGACTTGGAATAAACCAACTGGTTCTGTCTTGTTAACAATATAATTTTCAATGTGACTCTGTGATCATTCCTTATTGTTATTATAAATTGGTTATTGCAATCTTATTGGTTGTATTTCATCATATTCTTAGTTCATAATTTTCTTGATACATATGAACTTTGTGAAACAGCTCTTGTTTGTGAATCTGACAGTTGCTGCGTCGCTGTTGACCATCTGTTCTCTGCCAGGGATGTGTCCTTCTGTGGTGACCTGCTGTGTGTTGAACGTATCGTACATTCAGTTGATGTTTCTGTGAGCCTGTCGTGTGGCAGTAAGACAGTAAAAAGTAAATAAATACATAACAATTTGGACAATGTGTGTTCAGAAGTCTCTTGGTCCACAGGTCTCATTTGCTATGTGTCTCTTCTTGACGATGCAGTCGGGAATATTCACTGGTCGCCGTCCATTCCCTGTCAAGGGTCACTTGTAGCAGTCAACTATAGTGGTCTTGCAGACTCTTTTCCTAGAGCCTGTGCTGCTCTCCATCACCACCGCACATCCGCCACTGTGCTCACGCTTGGCCTTTATCAGGCCTTGAGGCATGGCGGTAGGGTGGTCTTGAACGTGCTGTGTGGTGGTTGGTCCCCCGCTCCCCGTCATCGCGGTACCAGAGGGGCGAGGGTTTGCTGGTGTAGTGGCCTGTCTGTAGGACGCTCTCTCTCACACGGATGACAATCTTGTCATGGGAATCCACCTTGATGGTCGGGGACTTCAGTTCTCTTTTGCAGATGGTCTGCCGCGGGTCGCTGGGGTGAGGCTGCATGTCGTCCTTTCTGTCTCTGCTCCCCTTCCTTTGGGGACGTCTGTGTTGTGTGGGCTGGTGGTTCTCCCACGGTTGTTGTCGTCGCCCCTGGTTGTGTCCGCAGCTCCTTGGCGGCGTCCCTGGTGGTAGTATGCTGTCGTGGGTCGCTCAGGTCGCTGGGTTGTGTTCCTCCTTGCCTGGTCGCGCCGTCGTTCGTGGTTCAGGTCATGTGTCGTCTCACTCGTCCTGTCCTCTCACCAATTTGTGATCTGAGGATGATAAAACCTGCCTTAGAAAACTCCTCACATAAATGATTCAACGCCTTTCTGCTAAAGAGGAAAATCATTTTGGGATTAATTCAATTCATTGTAAATAAAATCACTTAATTGAAAATAGGAAATGCAAGCCAATTGCATTAGCAGTGATTCCTTATGTCAAGAAGGTCACATTCACTACAATCTTATCAGATCTTGTATCTAACTAGATCTTACAGCATTAGGCTTTAAATAAAATTGTAAATGAATGGCCAAAGTCTTGAATCAGATAAAATAGCTCTTTGTCTTAATAGTCTGTGATGTCAAATTTAATTTGATCTTACCTCAGGATGCGTTGGGTGTACCTCAGGATATTTACCTTGCCACGACTTCTCTGGCGTTATTCACGTCTCAGTGTGGCTCGTCATAATTTAGCATGGGGAAAAAACATAAAATCTAGGTAGCCAGTTAATTTTGCATGAAAAACAATCATTCGTTTTGTCATCTAACCCTAACTAACCTTACTGTCATTCATTTGTCCTAATAAACTAACCTACACTGTAGCACTCAACACTTTGATGACCATTGTTACTCAGCTGATAGAGTTGTGCCCTGCCTGATGTCCTGTCGCACAGAACCTGTGCGTCGCTTTGGATAAAAGTGTCAGCTAAATGACCAATATTGATGTTTCACTGGTGTTCTTGATATTTGCAGTCATAGAAATGTATTAGTTTGTTAAAAGGAAGAGTCATGCATGTTATTAGTTAGTGGAAAAATAGAGTAATTTCCTGACTGCATTCATCAGGTACCAGTGAATCATGGTGTTCGCTATGGCAAGCTGGTCTTAAAACATTTCATTCAGTGCATTTTGTGGTTCTCTGTTGTTATCCATTGTCAGATGAGTCTCTGTGGTAACAAAGAGAAAATCTGCATCTAAAGCGATACTTCCTACTATACTAAGTATAGTGGAGATACTAAGTTGAGTCTCTATAGGTGTGGTCAGAGTCCTCTCTAGGCATTTGCATTGTCTTTCAGCTCCACATCTTCCTCAGCTGATTTTCGTGTTCAAATGTAGATTATTTTGGGGTCTCAATTTAAATGATTGTAGCTGGTCTCACTTTGTGTCTTGTCTGTGTTCAGATGCAAATCACTGGAGTTTCAACTTTTGTGATACAATGTGTTTACACCCCATTCTGCGTCTTGACCCAGAGCCAGATCTCTTGGTTGTCTGTAAACACCAACACATGTTAATTTTCCAACTCTTTTCTTTTATTCTGGGTGAATCCTCTTTGACTGTCTGTGTGCTCAACAAACATTAGCTAGTCCTTCTCTATTTCATCATCTCACTCATCAATGTTACTGTGGAAAAAGAGGAGGCATGATTTTGGCCTCATTTAAACATTATCTGCATTTATTCATTATCTCTAAAGAAAGGTTGTTATTCTTTCTTTAGCTTTTAGATCAAATATATCCAATTGATTAGAATCCTATTTAAAACTAGCTTTATGTGACTTATAACATGTAAATTAAAGCAACATAAACACTCAAGTGATCTGAGATAGTTGTAATTTACTGTAACTGAGATGATAGTTGTGTATGTACAGTTTCTACATCAAATGTATCTTTTCTTGACTCCTTTTGTATCACAAACAGTACTGAATTTGCAAATCTGGTATGTCATAAATGTATAGATGTAGCCATGTATGTCATGTATGTCATAATATGTCCTGATGAATTGAAAATGGGGGACCCTGATGTAAACAAGACTAAAGTCTCTCTCTGGTCTGCATCCCCTTAACAATTGTGTATTGAGCTGTGCTGTATTGTACCCATTCTGCAATCTGTTAATAAAGTTTTCAATCAATCAATCAAAGCATCTATATTTATGATTTTCATACTCACCGGGGACAGCTGTTGTGTTGACGTTGGATCCGTTACGTGTCGTCAATGCAATGTTCGGTTCGTTTCTCCGGTGGTCTGGGATAATGCAACCCGCATCTCGCCACCGCAACTCAACATTTTCCAATAGCAGCGCGCACATACATATACAAATAAAACATATACTACAAGTGGATTTCACGCACCTTCGGCCTTGGGCACATTAAACTTTATGTTCGCCTATGGATAGTTTAATATAAAATCATAGCTTCACGGCGCGCATAGCGTGACGTCATCGCTCCATGCGACGTTCGTGCGTTCTCATTCGCCTCGGAAATAACGCTTTGCAATTCATACAGTATTTTTCCAACGAGCTCTCAATAGCCTGGAATTCCTAAACCAGCGTTTTGTTACCGAATGAACGCGCCTGTTCATATGTGAAAACGTAAACAAACTGGAACGATAAACTATACTTCCCCAAATGGTCGTTCCCGTGGGCCGTTTTGTTGATTCCGGAAATTACTATCCTAGTTTGTCGCGTGAACTGCACTTCAATGTTATTCTCTATATAACGGTATTAGTCTCTCAATGCTCGGCGCACGCAAATACAAACGAGACTTTAAACAGACAAAACAACAATAATACATATAAGTTAACGTGTGTGTATATCTGACTGTATTGGATCGCTGTACGTTTAGTCGGCCAACATCTGCTGCGACAAGGCATTTATCCCTTGATTTAACTACACATCGTTATTAAAGTCATAACGACCGAACCTGACTTCGAAATTTACCAGCGATATATTAGATTATATATACCTTTTAATCACACTCACGGTCCCTTCGACCTGCGACTCGTTAAATGTACATTCACGTACTCCCGAGACATCGCCGGTCATCTTCCCGCTATCTGTATAATCAATTGGAATTCAATCCAAATACATCGTTTTCAGGAATGGAAGAGATTGTGGGCTTAGTTTGAGGTTGAAACAATGAATATTATGACGCTACTCTGGTAATTAATAGGTTCCAATAGAGTAGCGTTTTCCAAGGATATCACATCATAATAAGCCCACGTTTCTTGCCTTGTTGCCTATATTTTAGCCTGCATCAGCTAGACTTGGGTTAGCAAACCAACAACCTTATTTTGTGCCCTAACTTTCGGTTTGGCAACAACTCAAATCCGGGAATAGCACAACAACCCATCCTCTCAGAACATCTGTCCAGATAAGGACCCAGGTACACGCGTTTCCCCGGTACGATTCTCAATACAGATCAGATATATTAATGCACATTATTCTTACTCAGCCATGATCTCAATATTTGACAACATTCTGTAATATTCACCTGGCACAGAGAAAAGCGGGAAGGTTTTAATTCCTTGCCATACAATTTTGGTCGACCATCCTATTATACTCACTTTTCTCTGTATAGTTGAAACAATACAGCACGCCGGGAGGACGCAAAAAGTCCGTCACAAGTTCGTAGACGCCAATTGTGGGATATTTGTAGATATCCTGATGAAGAATGTGCTCAGTCAACCGAGGCTTGGATAATAACAAGGGTTTATTAACCAAACAGATAGAATACATAGAGAGAATGGCTGAGGGCTTCCCCCCAGGTGATCAGCTGAATTTACCCAGGTAAGAAGACCTGGATAGATCTCGGGAGGAGATCTATATAGTTAACAGGGGGGGGTGTGGTCCCATTTGATAGGTCAGATGGGGGGGGGGGGGTACAGGTAATGGGGACACAGGGGAGGGGAGTGTCTTATTCCACAGAGAGGGGGGGGGGCACAGGTAAGGGGATATAGGGGAGGGGACTATATTTACATGAGAACATTAGATATTATACCACAGTATTTTGGTTTACGTTACTTTCACTTTTCACATTTTTGTAAAACTGTATCACCTCTGCACTTTTGGGAGGCGGGAAATAAACACCCACCAACGAGATCTTTCGACTACGCCTGTTTATGAGAGAATCAAAGGAGTTCGGGAGAGGACCCCGTCACAAATAATAATAATAATAATAATAATACACTTTATTTGTATAGCACCTTGCCTACAGAAACTGCAGCTCAAAGTGCTTCACAACAGAAAAAACAGCACAAAGTGCAGACATATAAAATCACAGTTTTTCACATAAGGTGTGAGGGCTGGCGGAATTCTGCATGCAGCCCAACGAGGGGGCGTGCCGTTTTTCTGCTTCACGCACCTGAGAGGAGTTTGCGATCAGCTCGGGAGAGTACTAGTATTGCAGACTCCCCTCCACTCCTTGTCGGGTCGTTCTTGTTACTACCATCTACTGCCGCGTCTCCGGCGTGAGACGTCGTGCCACCCCTGTACATCACCACCTGTCGCCGTTTCCTGGAGTGGGACACCGTCTTCGCTCTCTATTACTCCAGGGGAGGATCCCAGTGTTCCCACTCCAGATGTCCTGCCGGCTACTTCCCAACTCCCTCTACATGGACCCGTTCCTGGGGTGAGGCTCACCATCGCTCTCTATTACTCCACGGGAGGATGCCCGTGTTCTCACCCCATTCCCCTTGGACCCCCTGGTTGCTGCGCTGCCCGTCGGCAGCATTCTGGTCGGGAGGATGCCCGTGTTCAATGAAGAGTCCTGTGTATTTTTGCCCATGTTTCTGGAAGATTTCCCGTGTACCTCTTTGCCGGTGTGCTAGAGGATTCCTGCCTGTGCGCCCCTTAAAGGCACAGTAACGTTTTTTTTTGTGTTCATGGACTTTGGTGTTTTTTCCCCCTTAAAGGCTGAGTGCCGCTTTTTTGTATATAATAAATCATGCCCTTGTTTTGGCTAACTCTGATTACCTGTCTGTGTCGTGCAATTGGGGTCGCATTACAAACCATAACAGTACGACCCGACCAGTCGACGACCCCAGCCGGCACAGACAGTGTATATGAGACAGCCCCTGCAGCTAACCCCATGTGTAGCTTCCCCCTGCTAGGTCTGTCTTTTCAGCTAGCTTGTTCTCCTCTGCTAGTCCAGCCGTCTGCTAGCTTAGCCCCTGCAGCTAACCAGCTAGCACAGCCTCTATGTTGATGTAGTCTTACAGCTAGCATAGGCCCTGTAGCTAGCTAAGCCCCTGCAGCTAACTGGCTTCCTCAGCTAGTCCAGCAGTCTGCTAGCTTAGCTCCAGCAGCTAGCACAGCCTCTATGTTGATGTAGCCTTACAGCTAGCATAGGCCCTGTAGCTAGCTATGCCCTGGCAGCTAACCCTGTTCCCTCTGCTAGCCCCACATTATGTGTAGCTTCCCCAGCTAGCATGGCCTCCACTTTGTGTGTAGCTACCCTGTTCCCCTTTGCTAGGACTGCCACTTCAGCTAGCAAGGTCATTTTCCCTGGTAACTCTGAATATTTTTTCCCTGCGGGCCTGGCTGGTCGCCGGGTGGCTCCCGTGGAGGGAGGGTACTGTTGAGGGCTGGAGGAATTCTGCATGCAGCCCAACGAGGGGGCGTGCCGTTTTTCTGCTTCACGCACCTGAGAGGAGTTTGCGATCAGCTCGGGAGAGTACTAGTATTGCAGACTCCCCTCCACTCCTTGTCGGGTCGTTCTTGTTACTACCATCTACTGCCGCGTCTCCGGCATGAGACGTCGTGCCACCCCTGTACATCACCACCTGTCGCCGTTTCCTGGAGTGGGACACCGTCTTCGCTCTCTATTACTCCACGGGAGGATCCTAGTGTTCCCACTCCAGATGTCCTGCCGGCTACTTCCCAACTCCCTCTACATGGACCCGTTCCTGGGGTGAGGCTCGCCATCGCTCTCTATTACTCCACGGGAGGATGCCCGTGTTCTCACCCCATTCCTCTTGGACCCCCTGGTTGCTGCACTGCCCGTCGGCAGCATTCTGGTCGGGAGGATGCCCGTGTTCAATGAAGAGTCCTGTGTATTTTTGCCCGTGTTTCTGGAAGATTTCCCGTGTACCTCTTTGCCGGTGTGCTAGAGGATTCCTGCCTGTGCGCCCCTTAAAGGCACAGTGCCGCATTTTTTGTGTTCATGGACTTTGGTGTTTTTTCCCCCTTAACACTTACCGTGCCACACACGAGATATCTCGGGTTTATTTATAGGTGGTTGAAAGCCACGCACGAGATTTCTCGGAATTATTATAATTTTTTTTTTAGCGATCTGAAATCATATTGCATCACTCGAGCCTACCCGAGTATAGCCGAGCGGCGCCGGCGATCATTGTGGAAAAAAGTGCCCCCTGTCGTCTCCCAGATGACATAAGTGATTTTGGAATGGACTCAATGAAAATGAATGGGGAAAAAAATCCGGTACTCCACATTTTCCAGTCCACTGATCCAGCCGGGGTTACCACAGTTCATTCTGTAACCTCAGATCCCCGCTGATCATGGAGTTCTACTGTATCGCGTTGGATCCATACACGTATCGATTTTTTCGAATGGTGATCAGGAATTGGAATATACCAGTTGGATACCATCTGATGTCAGGTAAGGACTCTATGTTATCAGTGTTAGGATAATCAGAGTAAGTTTGATGAAGTTATAAGCTGTTTTGTGAAATGTCTTCATTCGGTTACACTGTAAAAGTCCATGAGGAAATCAACGGGGCGATTATCCGTGCGCGGCTCGAATGTGCTTGCGTGCACGTATAATATTGATCATCTAGCGTTTATTTGAAAACGATTCATAAAAAGGCCGACGAATATCAACGTTGTGGAATATTCCAGTAAAAGGCGATTTTCATAGAATGCTCCAGAATGGGCTGTTTTTAATCTGAAAACGGGTGCTTTTCTAAATGCTCTGAAACGGAAATGCCGCGATAAAAAAACAATCTGCCTTGACAGCACTGACTGGAAAATAGTCTTTGATAATGCGATGGGCAGATTAGACACATAGCCATAATTTAAAACATAGATTAGGCGATATTAACGTTAACATTGGCGCCGATGGTGGCATTCAGCCGGTAAAAAGCAAAACCCGGCGTGGCGCTCAAAGTGTTAAAGGCTGTTACGACCCTGGCTCATGGGCACGCAACCTATGTGCAAACCAACACCAAAACCCCGTGCTCTAACTCAAAGTGCTACTATATCAAGGAACTATTAATGTAAATGTAAACTAATGTACTAATGTAAACCCAACGGACAAGGACTGGAAGAACCTGACAGCTCTGCCTCTAAGCACAGACACTGCATGTGTGTTACTAGGGCTGGCTTTAAAGCTCCCAGCAGGTAACCAATCAGCACTAATTGGCTAATTGGCAGCCCTCACCTGCATGCCCCGTGACACAGGAGTGATCAGGCCTGCCTGCACCGTGACACAGGAGTGATCAGGCTCCTGGTACATAACAAAGGCTGAGTGCCGCTTTTTTGTATATAATAAATCATGCCCTTGTTTTGGCTAACTCTGATTGATCTGTGTCGTGCAATTGGGGTCACATTACAAACCATAACATTAGGATCTAACATCCCAACAGGCCACCTTGTTTATGGTTTGATTCAGTTTTAAATAGACAATGATAAAAAGAGTAAGATAAGATAACCAAACCAACACCAGATTACTAATAGGCAATTTACAAACTATAAAAACATGAATTTGTTCACTGTACCAGTAGGCTACTGAAATGTACATTACAAAAATGCAACATCACAAGCAGTGTATGTACAAATTTAAGAAATAATGTTACATTTATCCCATCAAAAAACAAATTACTCCATCACTTTGATTTTGTGAAGAACAGAGATGACAAGTACATTATTGTACACTGGGGCGACAGTGGCTCGGGAGGTAGAGCAGTCGTCTGGCAATCCGGAGGTTCCCGGTTCGGTTCCCGGGCAGTGTGTCGATGTGTCCTTGAGCAAGACACTTAACCCCTAATTCAAAATCAAATCAAATCAAATTTATTTATAGGGCCCGACAACACACGTTAATGTCCCCATGGGCCGTACAGGTCTTCTTTAAACAAGTCAAGAAGAAAACATAACAATAAATCAAGAACAGAACAAGAACACCATAAGGTCCAACATTTTTTAGATGAATGCAAATAAATGAAAGAATGCAAGCACTCCCAGACATACCCCACGCGAAGGTAAGGAAAAACTCACTAAAACCTAACAATGGGGAAAAAAGCTCCACAGGCAGTGTGGAGGAGAGAAACCTTAGAAGGGCCATTCAAGGGGGGATCTCCCTTCTTAGATGTTGGTGATAGTAGTGTTGTAGACGGACAGTTGGTAAGCATGCACTCATGTGTGTAGTGAAACACAGATGAGTGCATGCAATAGCAACTGAACATTTTGAAAGATTAAAGATAGAGCTAATAGCGATAGCAACTGAACATTTTGAAAGATTAAAGATAGAGCTGATAGCGGGAGGGGGGGGGGGAAGAGGGGGGGGGGGGAGAGTTAGAGAGTTCCCATGTTTGTGGTGCTGCAAAGGAGCAGACATGTAGTACCCTGTAGTGCCATGTAGTACCATGTAGTACCCTGTAGTGCCATGTAGTACCCTGTAGTACCCTGTAGTGCCATGTAGTACCCTGTAGTACCCTGTAGTACCCTGTAGTGCCATGTAGTGCCCTGTAGTGCCATGTAGTACCATGTAGTACTCTGTGGTACTATGTAGTACCCTGTACCCTAACTAAACTACACAGATTAATCTAAAGGTCAGTCCCCGACCAGGTGAGATCAGGGTAGGTTGAAGGAGAGAGAGAAAAGATGAGTCTTAAGCAGGGATTTAAAAGCTTCGACAGAGCAGGCGCCCCTGATGACGGCAGGTAATTTGTTTCACAGGTAGGGAGCGCGGTAGACAAAGGCTCTGTGGCCGGCGGATTTCTTTTTAACCCTAGGGGTCGATAGAATCCCCGCATTTTGTGAGCGCAGAGCACGAGCGGGCGAGTATCGGGAGATGAGATCGGATAATTGCTCCCGATGAGCAGGTTGGCACCTTGCATGGTTGCCTCCGCCGTCGGTGTGTGAATGGGTCAAATGTGAGTAACAAATTTTAAAGCGATTTGGATAAAAGCGCCATATAAATGCAGCCATTTACCATTTATATTTAGTAGGCTGTGAAGTACATCCGTAGAGACAGCTCTGCATAGGAGTGTGGACAAACAGGTCAGAAGATGTGAAAGGAAATGAAGATGTGAAATGTGTTATTTGAATGGACAATGACGTAAATTAATTCAAATAAAATACTTGTCGTTGACCGATCTAAAAAGGATTCCAAAATCCAGGTCATTAGCCTGCCATCAGCCTATGAGCAACATCTCATCCAAATCAGACCTGTAGTTTGTAAGATGAGCTGCCGACAGAAAGAAAGACAGACAGACTCATGTACGCACGCATGCAACCGATCGCATAATCCCCCCCAGGCTTTGCCTGGTGGAGATAATGAGACAAGAAAGAAATCCTTGAACACTAAATCCATTTC
>NC_140170.1:112645249-112745249 GCF_963971535.1 Notolepis coatsorum | reverse complement strand
TCTCTTGATCTTTGTCCCTGGTAATGAGGTGACTATGCCACAGCTTGACAGGACAGTGCTCCCCATATTCCCCTCTTCCCTACTATAAAAATATAATAAAAAGTAATTTTTTATAAAAAGTTATTAACACTTTGAGCGCCACGCCTGGTTTTCCTTTTTACCGGCTGAATGCCACCATCGGCGCCAATGTTAACGTTAATATCGCCTAATCTATGTTTTAAATTATGGCTATGTGTCTAATCTGCCCATCGCATTATCAAAGACTATTTTCCAGTCAGTGCTGTCAAGGCAGATTGTTTTTTTATTGCGTCGTTTCCGTTTCAGAGCAGTTAGAAAAGCCCCCGTTTTGATATAAAAAACAGCTCATTCTGGAGCATTCTATGAAAATCGTCTTTTAGTGGAATATTCCACAACGTTGATATTCGTCGGCCTTTTTATGAATCGTTTTCAAATAAACGCTAGATGATCAATATTATACGTGCACGCAAGCACATTACGGCCGCGCACGGATAATCGCCTCGTTGATTTCCTCTCGGACTTTTACAGTGAAACCGAAAGAAGACATTTCACAAAACAGCCTATATCTTCATCAAACTTACTCTGATTATCCTAACACTGATAACATAGAGTCCTTACCTGACATCAGATGGTATCCAACTGGTATATTCCAATTCCTGATCACCATTCGAAAAAATCGATACGTGTATGGATCCAACGCGATACTGTAGAACTCCATGATCAGCGGGGATCTGAGGTTCCAGAATGAACTGTGGTAACCCCGGCTGGATCAGTGGACTGGAAAATGTGGAGTACCGGATTTTTTTCCCCATTCATTTTCATCATTGAGTCCATTCCAAAATCACTTATGTCATCTGGGAGACGACAGGGGGCGCTTTTTTCCACAGTGATCGCCGGCGCCGCTCGGCTATACTCGGGTAGGCTCGGGTGATGCAATAATTTTTCAGATCGCAAAAAAAAAAAAAAAAAAAAATTCAGAGAAATCTCGTGAGTGGCTTTCAACCACCTATAAAAAAAACACAAGAAATCTTGTGAGTGGCACGGAAAGAGTTAAAGTGCACTTTATTTTTGTTGATACCACGGAATCACCTCTTTCTTTCGGTGACTATGGAGTACCTGACGATTAATACAACTGTTGGAATGTACCCTCGGAATATAAGAACTGTTGGAATAACATTGGATATATGCCTTGGATTACGGTGACGCAACTACAGTATGAACCACTTGAACTATATGTTGCGTGATGTCTTTCCCTCAGCTGTGTTCAGAACATTTGGACATTATTGACTAATTGATATGTGATTGGGCACAGCTGTGAGGAACAGATCTTGTCAGGAGAGGGCCTGGGGATTGGCTGATAAGTGGCCCCCAGGTGCCTCCCCCAGCTCTCTCCCAGTTTCCCATGTGTGCCCAGGTGTGCAAGGTGGAAATTGGAGACACACCTGGGCTTTATAATGGGATCCCACAGTAAAAGCCAGCAGCGTGTTGCACATACTCCTTTCTACAGCATTGGCTTCAGTTGCATCCTCTAGTTATAAAAGAAACAATGCTCTGACAAACACATTGAAAGATAAAAATTAATACTAAGCACTTTGAACTGTTTTGGAGGATGGGAGTGATGGGATCTCTGGTAAGCAGCCGGGCAGCAGGGTTCAAGTCAAGTGAAGTCAAGAGTTTTATTTGTCACGGCATACAAGCATACAGTGAAATGCGGGAGGTCATGCCTGCAGCGATTGTGCAATAATACAAGTAATAAGAATAAGACATTTGTGCAATAATACAAGTAATAAGAATAAGACATAACAGGTATAATGTACATAAAGTTTACAAAAAGCATGGTAAAGACATGCCAAGGTCCTGCGATAGTGCAATACCATGTTAGCTACGGATGAGGCACTGGGTCTTATGTACACTACTATACAATACTATCCTATGCATCCTACAGTTATACTATTATCCTTATGCTATCTTGCTGTATCCATCTATTTACTATACAAGAACCACTCCCGTTCTTTTTTTTAAAGTGACCTTTCCATTGTGTAAAGTGACCGTTGAGTGTGAATGTGTGCAGCACGTGTGTGTGTGTGTTCATGCTAAAGTGACTGTTAGTGTGTGAGCGTATACAGTGTGTGTGTTGTGCAGTGGAGGCTGCTGACCAAATTTTTAGGTGAAGCACAAATTATTATATTATATTATATATTAAATAATATTTTTAAAACATCCCCCACTGTGTGTCAGTGGTCAGTGGACACAGATGAAAACATATTAACCTTAGGTGACAGCGCACCTGACCAGATGAAATCATATTAGGTGACAGCGCACCTGATCAGATCAAAACATTTTAGGTGACAGCGCACCTGACCAGATCAAAACATATTAGGTGAAGGTGACAAGGAAGCCACAGACTCATACCCCCCCGACACTCAACTAACCGCCTCGGACAGTCCTTCATACCAGTGGCCATCAGGCTCCACAACAGTGGGCAGCGACTGCTGCCAGACATCGACCTAGAACTAATAGGATCCCAAGTAGGACAATAACACTACCTTATGCATACTGCACCTTATGTGGATACTGTGATACTGTGATACTGTGAATAATGAATAATGTATATTTCAGTTAGTTAGATAGTAAATTATATTGACCTATTTGTTTAAACTGCTTGTGTTGTTTTCACTACCTGTACCCCCCCCTTCCCCCATGCTGCTATGATGCCTGAATTTCCCCAAGGGGATCAATAAAGGAATATCTTATCTTATCTTAAAAGGAAAGATGAAATTACCTACCTGGGTTCCATCCTATAGAGGCAAATCTTTCCTGTGACAAAATGGGATCCAATGTAATAAAACTAAGTCAACCAACGAACTAGATTCCTGTACCGGATCTCCTCTCTGGTAAACAAGAATACCTTGAAGACTCTAACAGGAGCACTCATTCAAGGGTACTACGACTATGCTTGCACCTCATGGTACCAAAGCACCTCAAAGGCACTAAAAACAAGATTACAAACATCACAAAACAAACTGGTCAGACTACTGCTTGACCTTACTCCTAAAACCCACCTCACCCCTGTCCACTTTGACAACCTAGGATGGCTTAGAGTAGACAACAGAGTACAGCAACTTGCAATGGGCCTGGTCTACAAGATACACTACACCACTAAGATACCCATGTGCATGTCGAAATACTTCCCAAAGGTCAGTGAATACCACGACCACAACACCAGAGGGAGTTCCACAAATCATGTTCAACCCAGATAAAATAATAATAAAAAAAAAAAAAAAAAAAAAAAAAAAAACTTTTTTTTTAATAAAAGAAAATAGTCATAACTTAGAAATTAGATTGCATAGGTCTATGAATCGATATCGCGATTCTGTTTCGATTAATTGCCCAGCCCTACAGTGTGTACAGTAAGTTAGCTTGGTGATTATCATTGTGATGTAGGCTAAGCTGCCTAGCTACTGTTAGCATACAAGCACTGTAGCCTACTTACTTTTTCATCCACAATGTTTTTTCTGATCCAGATGCATAAATCCACTTCTTCATGTTGCTCAGTTGCTGGTTTATACTTCGGTCCTAATGTTGGCGCAAAGTTTAATTTAGCCTGACTTGTTATAGCTGTACAGCTTACTAACTACTAAACAACAACTTTCTCATAGTCTCAACTTTCACATAGTCAAAATGGGTCCAGCTGCATGTGAGGAGGATAGGTTTAGCTCGGGCCAATCTCAAGTTTCTCAAGTTTCTTTATTAGTTGTCATACAGAAGTACAGAATACTTTTATACAAAATGCTTCTTTATGTTACATTTTGTATAAAAGTATTCTGTACTTCTGTATGACAACTAATAAAGAAACTTGAGAAACTTGAGATTGGCCCGAGCTAAACCTATCCTCCTCACATGCAGCTGGACCCATTTTGACTTTGCAATGCAGAAATCTCTGATTGGATTTGCAAGGCTGCCAATCATATTCAACCTCCGTGTATTGGATGTCAAGGGCTGTCAATCAATCAATCCTCCATTCAATGGCAAGAGTTTAACTGCACAGACCGTTCTTAGATGAAGTTAATAGCCTATTTTGATTCGCTGTTATTTATTATTTATTTAACAATGGGTCACACCTGTGAAGTTTTCTTCACGAATAATTACTGCAGGCAATACTGCAGTGCAGGCCTGCTCAGAGCTGTCAATTTTGGCCATTTTTGAAGAAAAAAAATTCACTGGCATTTTTTTTACAGAGGAAAACATTTATAATAGAAAAAAATAATAATAATAATTAAAAAAAAAATATATATATATATATATATATTTTTTTTTTTATATAGGTATATGTAAATTAATAATAATTATGAATTATGAGTGAATTTGTGTTTCACGTGTTGTCATAGAGAAACCTCCACTGGTGTTGTGTGTGTGCTTATGTGTGCTTGTGTGTGGAGAGTTCAGTGTTCAAGACTCTGATCTGATGGCCTGGGGGAAGAAGCTGAGCCGAAGTCTCTCTGTCCTAGTTGCTGGTACTTAGTTGTTTCCTTTTCTTCATTTTGCCTGATTACATCCATAAATGTGCACATATTTAATGGGGAAGTGCCTCATTTGCGTATATAAACATAAAATTCTGAAAACTTGCAATATATTTTTTCTTAGTTTATATGTACATAACAAACTGGGAAAGTTTCATAGTGATATCTATTCAAATATTTGTTTTTGCCTTTTTGCCTATTAGGGGGTACTACACTGTTACTACACTGTTACTACACTGTTTGTAGCCTGTGTGTAGTTATGTTCAGTTCAATAACATCATTATTATTATGTTATTCTGTTATCAGGCATGTGTTTAGGTTGTCTATTACTAATGGTTTGATTAGGTATTGTGTTTGTAAATAGCTGTTACAAAAATAAAATTATGGCATTTTACAATACAGAACTTTGAAGGCGTTTTCCCAAAAATTCGTTTGTATGCGTTTTTCTTACACACTTGGGTATAAATGTACCATTTCCATAGCACCTACACACACCATACTTTCCACATTTCTTCCTATATATACCCTGCATCTTTGTCCAGAGGGGTTTGTTAATATATCATTCATAGCCTGATTTATAGTACATAATGCATTTTTTTTTTATCTGGCATCGTCCGATTTTGGTATTTATACCCAAACGTCATAACAAATTTGTAACGTTTGGGCTGTTTGCTCTCACTTAGGAGTAAAAGCCCAAGCGCCACCCTGGAGTATTTCACCCTTTTCCTCTCTTCTAATTTGTCCTGATTGCTAATTAACGCCTGCTGTGTGTAGTTGACTCTCCTTCATAATGCTCACCTGTTGTGTTCTCTCATTGTCAGTTCTTCTCTGTCCACAGACGTGAGTACTCTACCAAGAAGCATTTGTTATCGCTCATGTCGGGAGCATAATTGTGACACCACGTTGGCGTCGTGCTTAGCCTATTTTGTATTCATGTTATTATGATATATATCTATCTGTCAGAATGCAGGTAGGTGAATTCCAATGGTTGAAGGCAATCACAGAGACAGAGAGTGTTTACTCTTGAACAGGTTCGACTTTAATAGTAAGAACACAGAGTAAATTCTAAGAGAGAACAAGTGCTAAAAGCACAAGTGTAAGATAAGGTAAATGGGAGCTTATTGGAGGTCCACAGTAGAACCGTCCGCGTTATCCCCGAATGCAATTAGTGAAGACCTGACAATGGACAAGCAGAAGAGAGGTATGTTAAATAGAGACCAAATACCAACATTCCACACACACCCCCGTGACAGCCAATCAGGAACCACCCCTAAGTGACAGCACTAATTGACAGGGAAATGACAGGTGACAAGCCCAGTGACATATGCCAGGAATGTGGGTGGTCACCGACCGAGGTCGGTGTCCAGAACGTAACAGTACCCTCCCCCGACGAACGGCACCAGACGTTCACCTAGGAGCCTCGGGATTCAGCCGCCGGAAATCAACGATCAGGCTGGGATCTAAAATATCCCTTTGAGGCACCCAAGAACGCTCTTCTATCCCGTACCCCTCCCAATCCACCAAGAACTGAAACCCCCCACCCCTCCGCCTACAACCCAGTATCCTCCGCACTGTGTAAATGGGTTGACCGCCAATAAACCGGGGCGGAGGAACCACAGGCAGTGGCGGGGCCAAGGGCGATGAGAGGAATGGCTTCAACAGGGACACATGAAACGTCGGATGAACCCTCATAGAGCTCGGAAGTCGTAGCTTGTAAGCCACTGGATTAACCCGATGAATCACTTTAAATGGTCCTATAAAGCGAGGAGCCAGCTTCTTGGATTCCACCCGGAGAGGGAGATCCCGGGTGGAAAGCCAAACCCGCTGCCCTGGACGGTAAACTGGAGCCGGACGACGCTTACGGTTAGCCTGCCGTTGGGTACTAACCGAAACCTTCTGTAGCGCCTTCCGAACATGTTTCCACGTCCTGCGACAGCGAGCCACATGTGCCTGGGCCGAGGGCACCTCCGCCTCCTGCTCCTGCTCGGGAAACAGAGGAGGTTGAAAACCATACTGGCACTGAAAGGGAGACATACCGGTAGAAGAGGAGAGAAGGGTATTATGCGCGTACTCAGCCCAAGCCAACCTCCTACTCCACGTTGCCGGACTACCGGCAACGTAACACCTCAAGACCCCCTCCAAATCCTGGTTGACCCTCTCCGTCTGCCCGTTTGACTGTGGATGGAACCCAGACGACAGACTGACAGAGGCACCGAGGCCGGCGGCAAACGCCTTCCAGAACCTGGAGGCGAACTGAGGACCCCGGTCCGACACGATATCTACTGGCAGCCCGTGGACCCGAAAGACATGCTGTATAATTAAATCAGCAGTCTCCCGGGCCGAAGGAAGCTTGGGGAGAGGGACAAAGTGAGCCGCCTTAGAGAACCGATCCACCACCACCAAAATGGTGGTGAATCCGTCCGAAAGGGGAAGACCAGAAATAAAGTCCAGAGATATGTGTGACCAGGGTCGTTTAGGAATAGGAAGTGGTCGGAGGAGACCCGCCGGTGCCCGTCGAGAGGTCTTACTACGTGCGCACACCGGACAGGCCGCCACAAAGGAACGCGTATCCCCCTCCACTGTCGGCCACCAGAACCTCCTACGGATAAATTCCAGGGTCCTGGTTGCCCCTGGGTGGCTGGTGAGGGATGACGCATGTGCCCACTATAGCAAGCGTGAGCGCGCCACCTTGGGAACATACGACCGTCCCGGAGGACCCCCACCAGGATCGGGCTCCCGCGTTAGCGCCGACCTTACCACCTTCTCTATGCCCCAAGACACGGGTGCCAAAATCAAGGCCGGTGGAATAATGGGATGGGGCTGCTCCTCCCGCCCAGGAAGATCAAACTGGCGCGACAACGCGTCAGGTTTGATATTCTTGGAGCCGGGTCTATAGGAGATGGTATATCGAAATCGTGTGAAGAACAACGTCCACCTGGCCTGGCGAGCGTTAAGGCGTTTAACCCCTTGGATGTAAGCCAAGTTCTTATGGTCAGTCCAAATAATGAAAGGATGTGCCGCCCCCTCCAACCAATGTCTCCACTCCTCCAGTGCCAATTTGATCGCCAATAACTCCCAATTACCCACGTCGTAATTACGCTCGGCTGGTGACAGATGGCGAGAAAAAAAAGCACACGGGTGCACTTTCCCATCCTTTAAGCATCTCTGAGAGAGCACCCCCCCCACCGCGACGTCAGAGGCATCCACCTCCACAATGAACGGAACCTCCGCGTCATGGCGGATCAATACAGGAGCGGATGTAAAACGACGTTTAAGATCGCAGAAGGCCGACTCAGCCCTAGGCGACCATTCAAAGCCAGGGAGAGAGGCCTTAGTGAGAGCTGTTAAGGGATTGGCTAAGGCGCTAAAATTGCGAATAAAGCGCCTGTAAAAATTTGCAAAGCCCAAAAACCGTTGTAACCCCTTGAGCGACGAAGGCCGTGGCCAGTCCAAAACTGCACTCACCTTGGCTGGATCCATGCGCAGATCGCCCTTCGTCAACACAAAGCCCAGGAAGGACACGGTGTCCGTGTGAAACACACACTTCTCAGCCTTAACGAATAGTTGATGCTTGAGGAGACGGTCTAGCACCTCCCGAACGTGCATTTGGTGTTGCACCATATCGCGAGAAAAAATCAGGATATCATCTAAGTAGACAAACACCGACACCCCAATCAAGTCTCGCAGCACGTCGTTAACCAGGGCTTGGAAGACTGCCGGAGCATTAGCCAAACCAAAGGGCATGACCAAATACTCATAGTGCCCATTGGGTGTGTTAAATGCAGTCTTCCACTCGTCTCCCTCTCTAATCCTGACCAGGTTGTATGCATTACGTAAGTCAAGTTTAGAAAAGACCTGTGCCCCCTGTAAGCACTCAAAGGCCGTGTCCATGAGGGGTAAAGGATATCGGTTCTTGATGGAAACGTCATTCAATCCCCTATAATCAATGCATGGGCGCTGATCCCCATCCTTTTTATCAACAAAAAAGAAGCCAGCGCCGGCAGGGGAAGTGGAAGGGCGTATGTGCCCCGCAAGCAATGCCTCCTCTATGTAGGTGTTCATGGCCAAGGTTTCGGGGCGTGAGAGAGAGAACATTCGCCCGCGAGGCGGGGAGGTACCGGGTAGAAGATTAATGGGACAGTCGTATGATCTATGAGGCGGAAGTGCTTTAGCGCGCGTCTTGCTAAAAACGTCCGCCAGGTCCCAATAGATCTCAGGCACCCCTATTAACTCGGATTAGAGGGTAGATCAGAATCTGCCACGCTCCCCACCATCCTGGAGAAAGAGGGAGGAGACAAAAGAGAAGAGGGGGGGGGGAGACAAGGGTTTGGGCAAACTCCCGCTGACGATCGACTTGACATCGGCCGCCGTTGAGAGTTCGCCCGTGCTCCAATTAATGACACGAACACATGACGACAACCAGGGATGACCCAACACCATGACAGAATAGGGGGAAAAGATGACAAAAAAAGTAACCCATTCCCACTCCCCACCCTCCACCCGGATGTGTAAGGGAACTGTGCGCTGGGTGACGCTCCCACTGCCCAGGGGCCGACCGTCCAGGGCATAGACTGGTAAGGGAACCCCTAAGTCCTCCACCGGGGTTCCCCACTCCTTCACCAGTCCCACGTGAATAAAATTGCCCGCCGCCCCTGAGTCAATGAGAGCCTTAGTTCCCCTAATGTCACCCCCACAGTTGATCGCCACCTCAAAAAATTTGCGAGAATCCGTGGTTTTGGCAGGAATGAGCCCACCTGCTGGCGCCCTCTCGAGGCCCGACGGCGCACCTTCCATCCCCGATTGGCGCCGAGCCGATACAGCCTGGACCCGACAGCTGCCGAAGCGGTGACCGGTGCGGCCGCACCGGAAGCAGCGTCGCTCTTTGATGAAGCGCTGCCGCTCGTCTTCCGAGAGCGACAGCGCTCCAAGCTGCATGGATTCATCACCCAGTGGCCCACTCGTGTAATGCATGGAATTATCAACACCAGGAGAAGAAGGAAAACATACCTGGGGCTGGGTGTTGTTGACATGCTCCTTCTCCCTCTCCCGGTGCCGATTATCCATCTTGATGGTGGTGTTGATCAGCACTTCCAGCTGCTCGGGGATCTCACGCGCGGAGAGAGCATCTCGCATCCGCGCTGAGAGTCCCCTGACGAACAGAACCACGCAGACGTTCTCCGCCCAAGCTGTCTCCCGAGCCAAGATCCGAAATTTGATAGCATAAGCTGCGACTGTGCGGAGGCCCTGCCGGCAGTCGAGAAGACGACCACCAGCCTCGAAGATCGAGAGTACCCGGGAAGTATCGAATACTCTTCTCAATTCCCGGGTAAAGGCGTCCAGACTGTCGCAGATTATCGCCCCTGCCTCTAATTCCGCCGTAGCCCAGGAGAGAGCTTCGCCGGTGAGCAGTGTGATAATATACGCTACCTGCGCTGTCTCCGATGGAAATGATCGTGGTTGCAGCCGGAAAACGAGTAGACACTGGGTGATGAATTCCCGACAACCATCCGGTGATCCGTCATAGCGAGCGGGCGCCTGCAGATGTGGTTCGCGGGACCGCTCCTGGACCCCGAACCCCCCCCGACTTTCCTCTGCGTGGAGTGCTGCTTCCCCCGCCGCCGACTGCACACCAGCCACTCCTTCTTGGGCTTGTCGAGCTGTGGCCAACGCCGACTGCGCCACCGCTTGGGATGATCCGACGACCCCATTGAGTCGGATTAACTCGGCGCTGACCAGCTGCTGATGTTCCTCCATCCGTGTCTGGGCTGCTCCCTGCGTCCGGAGCATCTCCATGATGGCCTCCATGGAATTCTGATGGTCAGGTCTTCTGTCAGAATGCAGGTAGGTGAATTCCAATGGTTGAAGGCAATCACAGAGACAGAGAGTGTTTACTCTTGAACAGGTTCGACTTTAATAGTAAGAACACAGAGTAAATTCTAAGAGAGAACAAGTGCTAAAAGCACAAGTGTAAGATAAGGTAAATGGGAGCTTATTGGAGGTCCACAGTAGAACCGTCCGCGTTATCCCCGAACGCAATTAGTGAAGACCTGACAATGGACAAGCAGAAGAGAGGTATGTTAAATAGAGACCAAATACCAACATTCCACACACACCCCCGTGACAGCCAATCAGGAACCACCCCTAAGTGACAGCACTAATTGACAGGGAAATGACAGGTGACAAGCCCAGTGACATATGCCAGGAATGTGGGTGGTCACCGACCGAGGTCGGTATCCAGAACGTAACATCTATCGTGTTGATGTGTGCCCAGCAACATCACTCAGTTTAGCGTAAACTGCATTGGCGTTTTGGAGACTACTGCCTCTTATTTCCTTTCCCCTTTCAAAGTGTTTGTTTTTTCGTGTTGTGACGTTGGTGGAGATTATTATTGTTTCACAATAAAGAAAGACGTTACTTGTGAAAGCGCAACCATCGTTTCCAATGAAGTAAATTTAAGTTTTGTAGCTAACTTGTCGTGGTAATTCCCAAGGCATGGAGGCCTGGTTTTCAGAGCAAGAAGTAGGAAGCTGGAATACAGTTTCAATGGAGCAAATGGTCAGATGAAAAGATGATTTATTCAGCAGACAAAGCAGGTTTCACAGCACAGCAGACGATAGGCCCCTCCATGACAACAGTCTCAGCCAAACTGTGTGTGTTGATGTTCTCAACAAGTTGTTTAAATCCTATCTCCAATACACAAGTGGGTCTGGCCCTCAATAGTTGGTAAACTGGTTTGGTGTGTGTGGTTTGCATGGGTGTCACCTGATGTCTGTCTGTCTCTCTCTCTGTGTGTGTGTGATCAAATTAGAAAACCAGTTTGTCCTGTTTTAGATGAATTTGTGGTCCCAAAATGTCCTGGTGAGTGAGTTAACGGGGGAGTGTCACATGAGTGTGTGTGTGTCGTTAATCAGGTTTACACCAAAACTGGTCCCTGAGATGTCATGTGAGAGAGAGTGTGTGTTAGTGTGTGTGTGTGTCTATGCGTGTGGGTGTGTGTGTGTCTAGATGTGTTTGTGTGTGTGTTTCAGACAGACAGCTGTATTTGTTTAACTTAGTATCAAATAGGGCTGTCCCCGACTAAGGATTTGGATAGTCGACTATGATTGGCCGACATTTTTTATCATTCCATTTGGGCTGTGGGGGGTGCTTAATGTCTGAAGGAGTCAACGGAAGGCTTCTTGTCCTCTGCAAAAGCATGCAATTGGTCCACTGATGGATACATCTTGATATTTGTCTAGTCTAGTGTGTTCATTAGATGGGTGAAATCCTCTTTCAGTGCCCCTGTGCCTGTTTTCTTAGGCAGTTAGCCTCTGGTATGCATGCCATTAGCGTTAGCCACGCTTCTAGGCCTCTTTTCTTTTGGAAAGAATGATACAAAAAAACATAAAAAAAATATTATTTTTTATTTTTTATTTTTTTTACTAAGAGGTTGACAGTCGACTACGGCTCCTTTCGATTGATTAGTCGACTAATAGGGGTCAGCCCTAGTATCAAATCAATTGGCTATATGAATTAAATGTTACTTCATTCCTCTCTTGTGGATTCCTAAATGGGATCCACACAAACAGAATTTCTTATGTTTTAATCTCATCTCCTAATTTGTATTTTTCCATATTCGATACAGTTATTTTAAAGTTATTCCTATATTTAACTAAATTAACGCATTAATATCTTTCAGTGTCTTGAACCTATCAATAGTAAGATAAACAATTATACTCAGTTTTCCTAGATTTTTTTAAAATGAAAATGAATATTAATCAGAAGTAATTTATAAAATAAATAATAATAATAATAATAAAAAGAAGGAACTACCGATAAAGTCAATAGGAATAATACCGGGAAAGATAATAAAGAAAAGAAATTATGTAAAGATTATTAATAAAAGAAATAATAATCAAAGAAATTAGTAAACGAATTATAGTCCATTTGTCATAAAAATTTTATTGTAAAAATCTAAAATAAAGAATTGTGGTCGATTTTTGTCGTTGGTCTTTCATCTTCTTCCACAATCTGATCTTGCTTCTTGTCATCCGTCGTTAATCTTGTAGTGTTTTTAGTCCATCTGTCCATCTCCTCTCTTTAAGAGAAATATACTATTTTGTTTCTCTTACATTATGTTTCGCCATGCAAGGCAATCAAGCCTCGTAAAATCTAAATAAAATGTAATTTATTTATTTTATTTTACCTCTCTTGTTTCTTTTTTTTATCAACTTTTTTCTCCCATTTTCTATTTTTCTCCCATCTCAATTTCGTATCGTCCAATTCGACCCACCCCTGTCTCGAACGCTGTTAGGCCATGCCTCCCAAGCCGGCTGCAATGTGGACGAAGCCTTACATCACGTGTCCCCTCCGGTACTAGAGGAAGCAGCCGTCACATCTTTTCACCTGCACAGCGCGATCTCTCAGCGGCGGGGGTCTGCATGGGAGGGACACGCCACCCCCGTTGCTTCCTGATTCTGCTGCGCAGGCGCACCAACCGACCTGTAGGAGTCGCTGTCCACAATGTCCGATCCCCACCCATCAGCTTTCCCATCCCAACACTGCCAATTGTGTTAGTATGAATGACCAGCCAAGCTGATAGCAATGCGGAGAGCTGGGCTTGAACCCAGCGTCTCCTGCATTGGTGGCGAGCGCCTTGCCCACTACACCACCTAGCCGCACCTCTCTTGTTTCTTGAGAGGCGAATCTTCCCCCACAATCAATAGGGATAGAGGCGTCCTTGTTTTTTTAATCAAGCCTCGCTATATCTTCTGGGTCTCGTTGTCGTTCTCTGTGGCCTCTGTGGCCTCTCGCTGTATCTGCTCTCTGACAGGTGCGTAGTCAAAATCCAATGCAGTGAAGCCCTCGTTTTCCGTCTGTATCTCCATCACCCTGTCTTCCTCCCGACCGCCATCGGTCAGGTGTCTCCTCTCTGCCACGCCCTCGATTTCCATCGTTGTCCTCCGGATCTGGCACCTTTGGGCTGCATCCCTCTCTCCTTGATCACCTTGTCGTCTGGCGTCCTCTCGCAGTGTGCCACCCTGGAGCCACGTGAGCGATCGTGCCAGTTGTTACAGATCACCTCCTGTGGCCCCTGGTGTCGTCTCGGCCACCCGGAGCTTCTGATGCGATGTGGTATATGGCTCCACCTCTCTCGACACTCTTTGGTCGTCCCATGCTGGCTTGTTGGCTTGTTGAACTTCTGTGCATGGTTGGCTCCTGGGCAGACCGCCTTCTCCCTCTATTTCGTCTCCTTCTTTTTGGACACATAACTTGTAGAGACTCCTTGGCCATGTTAGTTGTTCCCTACTCTATCTACTCTCACTCTATCTTTATAAAAACAATAATTAACTAACTATAGTACTCCCTGTACACACACGACTGTGTGGCTCAGCGGAGTAACAACACAATCATCAAATTTGCTGACGACACAGTAGTCGTGGGCCTGATCTCTGCAAACGACGAGAGGGCCTACCTGGAAGAGGTCAAGGTCCTGGCGGGATGGTGCCAGGAGAACAGCCTCTCCCTGAACGTCAGCAAAACAAAGGAGATGATTGTGGACTTTAGGAGGTCGGGGGTCAAGGACTACAGCCCCCTCAGCATCGACGGGGCACCGATTGAGAGAGTGAACAGTTTTAAGTACCACGGAGCCCACATATCCGAGGACTTGACATGGACCACACACATTGACAGTGTTGTGAAGAAGGCACGACAACGCCTCTACTTCGTCAGGCGCCTAAGGAAGTTCCAAGTCAGTCAGAAGATCCTTAAGAACATCTACTCATGTACAATAGAGAGCATCCTGACTGGCAACATCACCTCCTGGTTTGGGAATAGCACTGCACAAGACCGAAGCAGACTACAAAGAGTGACACGTTCAGCCGAACGCACAATTGGAGGGGGGCTCCCCACCCTCCAGAACATTTACAACAAGCGGTGCAGGGATAAGGCTAAGAGAATCATCAAGGACTCCAGCCACCCGAACAACTGCCTCTTTGAACTGCTGCGGTCAGGCAAGCGATACCGGAGTCTCAAGGCGAGCACAGAAAGACTCAGAAGAAGCTTCTATCCCCAGGCCATCAGGCTGCTCAACGAACAATAAACACTATACAACAACCATCAAATGCACACAGCACACACATCCACATGCACACACTCACTTTAAACAAACAACACACTGCAGCACCCACTCTCCACACTTTAGATCACCTAAACACACTTTATATTTATTGATAAAGGATTTGCACTACAACTCGTACACCTTACTGTAAATTGTACCTCATCCCATTTCTGCTTTGCACTATATAGTATTGTATATTAGTACACTGCATAGTATATTGTATATTATATGGTAACTCAGTTACTTCTATTCTGCATTGAACATTGTACATATGTCTATACTGAACACTGTGACCTCATTTTTTACTTCTAATTTACATGCTATACTATTTTATTTCATACTTATTTTGTCTAGCACAGTCTCTGGAGCATAACAGTAAGAAGCATTTTGTATAAAAGTATTCTGTACTTCTGTATGACAACTATTAAAGAAACTTGAAACTTGAGATACTTTCATATTCTGATTCAACCTTGTGTGTGTGCTTTTTCTTAATTTGTTTTTCCTTTCTTAAATATTCAGTTTTATAATTTACCCTTTTTATTCCAGATTGTTTCTCTTATCCGACAACATACAGTCTGAGAATTCAGCCATGGGAGTGTATAATTTCTTGTTTATATGTTTAACTATTTCTTTTGCTAATTAGTCTATATTTTTTGTTATTTCTCCATACACTTACAATGTCTCTCATGTTGTCCCTTTGTTTATCTTATTTCCTAACTTAATTTTACATTTTTCAACAATACATGGTCCATATATTGACACACCCATCCTGGACTATATGGTTATTCCACTGTAGTGTTATTTTATTCTAATTAGTGTATTCTCAGTTGCACAGACCTGGCCTATTACTAATCCTATGTTATTTTGAATTGTATACTATGGCTATTGTGCTTTTTATTTAATTTAGTTTATATTCCCTAATTGTATTTATCTCTGGCCTTTTTTTTTTTTTTTTTTACATATATTGTCCTAATTTTCTTGACCTTCACTTCTATTTCTATTGTTTAACTATTGTTGTACTTACCTCTCTTTAATCCTGTGCACCGTTTCAATCAGCTCCAGCCAGGCAAACGGGGTCAGTGACAAATATCCCTGATTTGTTTTATTCCATTACCTTGTCTTATATGTTTTCCAACTCTTAGTTATTCAGCGATTTTTTATTCTTTTTTTTATTTATTCTTTTTTTTTTCACTTTGTTTTCATATCAAATATCAATGTGTCCTGTTTCTAGTCTTATCTTATGTGTGTCAAATCTTAAGTTGCTCTGTTTGTTGTGTATTTCTTTTTTTCCCTCCTGCCATTAAAACATTTTCAGTCAATATGACTTGTTAGCCAGTTTTGGCTAACCTAATTGTGCTCTTTGAATTTTTTATTATCAAGAATACTACTTTCACACTTTGTCTGGTGCATTATTAGTCCAGAGCTATGAGTCTGGATATGTCATTATTCGGTGTTGATAGTGTCCTCAACGCCCATTGCAATTCCTGTGTTTAACTCTCTCCTCCTCCCCTTCTCTTGTGGTCACTCTTCCGTGAGGCTTTGCTCACGGTGACTTTTACGGCTCCTGTAATCGTGAATGCGCCTGCCTTAGGTTGCCGCTGGTTTCTCTCAGTGCAGTCTTACCCGTCTTCGGCTATAATGAATTCATTCATTCATTTTCATCCTTCCATACCGGCCTGTTTTTAGCATACCCGTTGGGACGGCGTCGCTGTTGAGGGGAGGCCTATTTGTGCGCTGCCATTGCTGAGTTAATGGCCTGTTTTGTCATTGTCTGAGTTGAGATTTCTCAACATTTTCCTTTTGCTCCAGAAATGTGATATTTTGAAACACTTCCGTTATCTGGTTGGTGACCTCATGTTTGCACACTTTGCTGCTCCCAATTATTATATATTTTGTTTGAGTCGAAGCCTACTTATTTTCTCTTCAAATTACTGTTCAGATTTTCAGAGACTTCATTTGTAGAGGGAAAAAGTGAACTTCTAATTTATGTGTGTGTATCTAATATAGTTCTTGTTTCTCTTACACACGCCTTCAGTTAGGTGACCTTGTTGCTGCATGTACTTCCTGTCTGGACTCATTATTTTTACCTTATTTACTCGATGGATGTTGTCACATACTCTGTTCTCCCGGCGAGAAGCTGTGAAACAGAACAAGACAAAAAGAGACATGTTTACTATACATCTGTAAATTCAGATATAATTTCTTCTAAATTTAGCATAATTGTTGTTCTTTTAACATTAATTTGATTTGAGATAATTTGTGATAGAAATATAAAGATACTGTTTTGTTTTCGTTGTCGTCTTATCCTTCATACAGCATACTGGTTTGTCCTGCACCTGAATTTCGTTCCCTATTTTCTAAACTAATCTATACTTCTAGCCCACTCCCACCTGTATTTTCTCAGAAACAAAAGACCAAATTAGTCACATGTTTTGATCATTCATAACATTAATTTCATATAGTTGTTTGAATTTGCCTAATATAGTCTCTGCCCCTTTTTGCCCATGCAATTTTGTGTGCAATTCTGCATTGTTGCCGTAACTTTGGCAGGTCATAGGACCTCGTCCATTTCCCAATGTGGCTCTCCTTCCCCTGTTTCAGAAACCATTTACTGGCTTCTTCAAGGTTAGAATGATTTAGTATAAAATATTTGGACACTTCTGCATTTCTTCTGTCTATTAGTCGTCATAATTTTGACAGGTTATAAGCATCCGGATTAATCAATCATCCATTTTTATCTATATGTCCTCTCTTTGACTCTGTCTAGTTCAGAGTCAACATGACCACAAAGCCATTGCGGTGAACATTTTTCCTCTCCCATCTGCAAGCTGCACAGATGGGAGACATCAAAAATTGTCCACCGTACCATCCTCTCTTACGTTTTCCTTACCGCCACAGCAAGAGTTGATCAAAAACACTGTAGCAAAAAGGAAAATCCATGATTGGTAGTTTGCACAACGGGCTACTACCTTACATAAGTATCTATATTTCCCTACTGGGAATATTTGATTTTATCTTAATATTCAGTTAAAAATGTTCCCGGGGTCTACACCTGGTTGACTTCAAGTCGATGTCGGAACCATTTATCAACCCAACACACCTGAAAAAGTGTACCTCGAAACATAACATTGATCATAATTAGGGCTGTCAGTTTATTGCGTTCATTCGATTAATTAATTACACAGCAAATTATCGCGTTATGAAAATTTACTCAAAATTAATTACAAAAAAATATATATATTTTAAATTTTTTTATAAAAAAAAATGTAATCTCATTTATTCCATAAGAACGTAGAATACACAATTACAGATTTTTTTTTTTATATGGTTTACATGTTCTTGGTATCTGATTCTAGGGACATCTATGGATCTCAGGGAATGTATTCCCAGTGTCAGAAATACTGTGTCTGTTACTAGGCTTGAGTAAATTGTAATGAACCAAATGAGAATATCAATTAAATTTTTTTTATCTTTGACTGTGAATAACACTATGCTCAAATTGACCAGACCTGAAAAATCTAAGCAAATTAATAGATGGAAGGTGATTAAACAGAAGGTTTTGTAGATACAGTACTGAATTCTGCCATCCGTACACATGCCATTTGAAATATGATTATAGAATATCAGGCATAAAACGGTTATGCGATTAAAATACGATTAATTAGATTAATTAATTACAAATCCTGTAATTAATTAGATGAATGGCCGACAGGGGAACAAGATGGCTGCCTGAGCTGAGAGCTCCGCATTTCCTCGACATTAATACAAATGTTTACCTCCACTCTGTAAATAATTTAACTACTCCTTTATTCCAACTTGGAGTCAAAAGTGCAGACAACAAGATGTCATTAGATCGTGGTGGTCGTGGTGGCACTGGTCGAACGACATGCAAAGGCAAACAATTCGGAGAGGACCAAACACAAGAAACCGAAACGGATGGACCTGAACCTACATTACAGGCAATTATGTCAGAATTAAAACACCAACATACTGTGGTAGTAGAACGACTGGATGGCATCGACACATGCTTGGGAGATATGACCACCGAAGTATCGGCAATCAAAGTCACGCTAAATAAAACCAACCAAGCACTAGAGACACAGAAGCTACGCCTGGATGAAGTAGAAAGCCGGGTCTCAACAGCTGAAGACACTCTGACAACCAACAAGAAGACAGCAGACAGTGCAAATAAGAAAATACAAGCGTTGGAAATAAAAGTGAACATACTAGAACACAAAGAAAGGATAAAGAGCTTGGTTCTATTGGGTCTCCCAGAAAAATCCGAATATGGACAAGAACTCATTGACTATATTGAACAGAAGTTACCACATTGGCTCAAGATCCCCGGCAAACAAATCGACCTAGAACAAGTCATGCGCTCCGGCCGAACCCCACCTGAGCCAGGAAAACCACCAAGACCAACATTGATTCGTCTCCTACGGTTCAGAGATGCGAAACTGATACTACAAACGGCAAAGAAGACACAGATGCAAGAAAAGGGAATCAAACTCACCATTCGTCAGGATCTGCCAAAAGAAGTACGGATCAAACGCAGAGAATTCGACGAGGTGATCAAAATACTCATCCAAAAGAATATCTTCAGAGGATTTGCATATCCGAATCGACTGCGCGTCCTGCACGATGACAACATCATCCTCTTCAACAACCCAAAGGCGGTGAAGGAGTTTCTCGAGACAATCGAACTGTCGTAAGTTTCACACTAACCTGCATTCTGCCACCAAGAGTGGAGGTAAGACGTTGTTAAATCCCCTCCTCATGAAAATCGTGTAGTCGAAATATCCATCTACGAAAAGCGTGTGTGTTGATTGTTTAGTCAAGATCCACGTGAATCTGTTTTGTATACATCGTTCTGCACACGTTTGCGCTCATACTTCCTGCAACAAAGAGTGACGTCACACGGACTACCATTTGAAAGGGGTTCACCCCACAATAAGACGTCAACACTTGTAAGCTATAATACTATTGCAATGACTGCTTCTCTCAACTCTACACAATTAAGCATGGATGAAATTGAAGAACAATTTTTATGGTGGAAGTGGGGGGGGGGGGTAGGAGCTCCGGGCACCACACCATTTATGAAAACGTTAGTATTCGTTAGTTTTTATTTCTCTACTGTTTTCTTTCTCTGGCCTACTAAAAGTGAAGCCAACACAATGTTGTGGGTCTGGGAACCACAACAAGGGTGGGTAATTGTATGTTATTGTCTTTTTCTTTATTGTTTTTTCTTTTCTTTTCTAAATATCTCAATGCATACAGTGACAATGTATGCTTTAGAACAACTTTACACATTCATAAGTAATACTAATAAGATTTTGCAACCATTATGTCAGATTTGATAATAAACTCATGGAATGTCAAATGCTTGGGTAATCCCATCATAAGGGCAAAAAAATTATCTGTTCTAAAAGATAAGATGGTACATATAGCCTTCCTGCAAGAAACATTCTTATCAGAAATTGAACATCTAAAGCTACAAAAGGATTGGGTGGGACAAGTGTATTTTTCTTCATACAAAAGTCACAGTAGGGGAACTGCTATTCTAATCAATAGAACCACGCCATTTAAATTAGAGAAAAAAATCACTGACCCAAATGTTTTGATTTCACGTTCTATTAATGGAATATCTACTACTTTCCTTAACGCTCCTAACACAGATGACCCTGCATTTATGTCAGATATGGTATTGCTTTTCAACGAAAACTGCAAAGGATTTGGGGTCATAGGCGGAGACTTTAACTGTGCACTGAATCAGAAGATGGACAAGACCACACAGTCTAAAAGTAACAAACCAAAGTCCATAAAAGTACTCAAAGTTTTATGCAAAGAAAGTGGCCTAGTTGATGTGTGGCGTGAACTAAATCCAAAGGTTAAAGACTACACTTACTATTCAAACGCCAATGTCTCATATTCTAGGATTGATTACTTTTTGATCTACTCAAGACATCTGCACATGGTAAAAAACTGTGGTATCAATCCAATCACACTATCAGACCATGCAAGAATTGACTTGACCGTTCGTCTGGATGGAGAAAAGTTCACTCGTAGGCAATGGAGATTCAATACCTCACTGCTGAGGGATGAAACATTTAGATAAAAAAATGAAGGTATGGATTAAAAATTACATAGATGAAAACAATGATCCTAGCATGGATCCAAACATAATCTGGGAAGCTGCAAAAGCCACTTTAAGAGGACATATTATCTCATACACATCATTTAGTAAAAGGGAAGAAATCGCACACACAAAAGACCTAGAAAAAGAAATTGAAAGATGCGAAGCCCTCCATAAAGTTGCAGCAACAGAAGACAACTGGAAACATTTAGTAACTGCCAGAGCCAAATTTAATATCAAGACTACAAATATAATCATGCAACAAATGAATCAGGTTAGACAAAAACACTATGAATTTGGCAACAAACCCAGTAAACTATTAGCCCACCAACTAAAGAAAGAACAAGCCGAAAGGACTATAAAAGCAATTCGGTTCAAGGGCAACATCACACATCATCCAAAAGAAATCAATCAGGCATTCCAGGAGTATTACAATATACTATACAAATCTCAAAGTAATTACACACAAGAGGAACTGGATATATTCTTAGAAGGTATCAAAATGCCAAAGCTCTCAGAATCAGATCAAGAGAGTCTTAATGCACCCTTTACTGAACAAGAAATACTAGCAACAATTAATTCAATGCCTATAGACAAAAGTCCAGGACCAGATGGCTTCCTGGCACAGCTATATAAGGAGTACTGGAATGACTTGAAACCCATTTTAATGGGAATGATTAACAACTTTGGACGCAATAAGGCACTTCCTCAAACAATGAGCTTGGCAAACATCACGGTACTGCATAAAAATGGTAAGGATCCATTAGACTGTTCATCATACAGACCCATAAGTCTTTTAGATCATGATTATAAGACTATCACCAAAGCATTAGCGAAAAAGACTTGAAACCATCACGCTGAAATTGGTAAACCCAGATCAGGGTGGATTTGTTAAGGGAAGATATGCTACCGATAACATCAGAAGAATAGAATAGAATAGAATAGAATAGAATAGAATAGAATAGAAATACTTTTATTATCCCGTGGGAAATTAGACACTGCAAATCGCTCAACATTTAAACATTTAGACAGGACAGGTCACAAATTAGAATAATAACACAAATCAAATCAAGTTGCCTAGGATAAGAGTAGAGTAAAATAAAATAGGATAAAATGAAATGATATATACAGAAATAAATACAGTAAGAATATACTGAGCATACTGAGCATGGGGTAAACAATTTGGTTATAATTATAATTTAAATCTAAATCTAACTAAATGAAATATGAAATATATATTCCAGTATTCAGTGTAACTAGGTGCAGTATGCTTTAGGTAGTGTATTGACCTCCTTGGGTTCCAATAAGACTTAGATCAATGTCTGGCAGCCGTCGCTGCCCCCTGTTGTGGAGCCTGGAGGCCGCTAGTCGCGGCCTCCTGCCACTATTGAGCTGCCACTCTGTGCTCAGTGATGCAGTGAGGCACAGTGATGCATTATATAGTCTGATGGCTGTTGGAATGAAGGACTTCCTGTGCCGTTCAGTGCTGCATTTGGGTAGTGTGAGCCTAGCACTGAACATGCTCCTCCTGTCAGCCAAGTCTGTGTATAGTGGATGGGTGGGGTTTTCCCTGATGGCCTGGAGCTTAGCGAGGCTCCTCCTCTCCGCCACCCTCGCTAGAGAGTCCAGCTCAACCCCAACCACGCTGCTGGCCTTCTTGACCAGCTTATCCAGCCTGGTTGTGTCCACTGCTCTCAGTCCGCTGCCCCAGCAGGTCACAGCGTACAAGAAGGCGCCCGCCACCACCGACTCATAAAACATCCTCAACATCCTTGTACAGACATTGAAGGATCTCAGCCTTCTGAGGAAGTAGAGTCGGCTCTGGCCCTTCTTGTATAGTGCTTCTGCATGTTTTGACCCGTTCAGTTTGTTGTCGATGTGCACACCGAGGTATTTGTACACTGTTGGGGAAAATGTGTATATGAGGTGAACTAGTTTAATATGGG
The DNA here is from genome assembly GCF_963971535.1 of Notolepis coatsorum. Taxonomy (NCBI): domain Eukaryota; kingdom Metazoa; phylum Chordata; class Actinopteri; order Aulopiformes; family Paralepididae; genus Notolepis; species Notolepis coatsorum. The sequence continues at coordinate 112,722,533 of NC_140170.1, read as the reverse complement.
TCAACTAAGCAGTGCTGAAAGACGGTCTGGCTGACGTTCTTAAAACAACTTGGACAGATGGACATTTCAGTACGGCACGTTGTGTGCTTGTAATCTCGTACATCATATCGCTTTCATATCTTGTTCTTCTCTCTCTTTCACACACACACATATACTCTTTCACATTCACACACACACACACACTCATTTTCACATTCACACACACACATATACTCTTTCACACTCACACACACACACTCATTTTCTCTTTCACTAATCTTGACTCCAGACTCCAGCTTTGTCTCAGGACGATAAACCTTTAGACTTATCTTCGATGTTCTTAATGTTTTTATCTCTCTTCGATGTTCTTAATGTTTTTATCTAAATCTATGTTCTTCTTAATGTCTTTATCTCTCTTCGATGTTCTTAATGTTTTTATCTCTCTCCGATGTTAAATCTACGTGTCATCTTAATGTACGTCATGTCATATCTGACATGATATGACACGTCATCATATCTGTCATGTGGGGGCAGGACTGAGAGGGGATTTAGGGGACAAGCAGAGGGATTGAGAGGTTAGAGTGTTTTCCTTCAACTGTGGTGACCGTCTACTGAGCCATAGCTTTTGCTGTTAAAACTTCTTTTCCTAAATAAATTACCTACTTGTTAAAATTGGAAATATCGTCTCCTGCTGTGTTAAACAACCATCAGCCACAACATTTGGTGACCCTTGACCTGTAGATCGCTCCACCGGGCCTTTTCATACGGCCAGTTCCTGGAATCTCCCGTAGACATTCTGCCGGTTGTCGACAAAAAAGGTAAGCGTTGGGCTTGTTATTATAAATATCCGTCAGAGTTTCTGCGGGAGGAAAAAGTGAGCTGGCTGTGTGAACTGGTTTTCGGATATGGACGACTAGAAAATGAACACGAGTGGTGAGGTGTTTACACTAGGGCGAATCCTCTTTTAACAGGCTATAAGTGCGCCACTAATCAATTTTTAATTGCATGTTTTCGACCTCTGGTCAAATTTTTCTCCATCTGCTCAAACTTCTCCCTGATCCCTTTACGACACTCTCCACATTCCCCACTTCCTTGTTATAACTGTGCCTTCTGTCCTCTGTAGATAAGACTCTCGATTTTCAAAACAAAAACCGGTGCCGCTCTGCTGTTATTCAAAACACACTATTACAGCTGGCATTCTCTGTGTCAAACTAATTACGTTTACGGATACACTATTGTTTGTTTTCTTATTGGCTTGTGAAGTTGTTGCTACAGAGAGGCTAGCTGTGATAATATGAGCAGAGAGTCAAAAACAATTTGGGCAGCGTGAGACGAGACTCTAGCTTGTTTGCACTATTGGGCCTACACACACACACACACATTCCTGTGTCACAATACACACATACAATACACACACACGTCTGTGCAAAGACACACACACACAGACACACACACACACACAGTCACTACACACAGACACACACACACACACACACACACACACACACAGTCACACACACACACACACAGACACACACACACACACACACAGACACACACACACCGACACACACACACACACACACACATTCCTGTGTCCCGGTAGACAGCGGGTTGTGACGCACACACACACAGTCACTACACACAGACACACACACACACACACACACACACACAGTCACATACACACACACACGTCTGTGCAAAGACACACACACACAGACACACACACACACACAGTCACTACACACAGACACACACACACACACACACACACACACACACAGTCACACACACACACACACACACAGACACACACACACACACACAGACACACACACCGACACACACACACACACACACACATTCCTGTGTCCCGGTAGACAGCGGGTTGTGACGCACACACACACAGTCACACACACACACACACACACACACACACACACACACACACACACACACACACAGTCACACACACACACACACACAACACAGTCACACACACACACACACACAGCAAAGACACACACACACACACACACAGACACACACACACCGACACACACACACACACACATTCCTGTGTCCCGGTAGACAGCGGGTTGTGACGCACACACACACAGTCACACACACACAGTCACACACACACACACACACAATCACACACAAACACACACACACACACACACACACAGTCACACACACACACACACAGACACACACACACACACACACACACACAGACACACACACACCGACACACACACACACACACATTCCTGTGTCCCGGTAGACAGCGGGTTGTGACGCACACACACACAGTCACACACACACACACACACAGTCACACACAGACACAAACAGACGCACACACACACAGTCACACACACACACACACACACACACACAGTCACACACACACACACACACAGTCACACACACACACACACACAGCAAAGACACACACACACACACACACACACACAGACACACACACACCGACACACACACACACACACACACATTCCTGTGTCCCGGTAGACAGCGGGTTGTGACGCACACACACACAGTCACACACACACAGTCACACACACACACACACACAATCACACACAAACACACACACACACCGACATACACACATACACACACACACACACACAGACACACACACCGACATACACACACACACACACACACACACAGTCACACACAGACACACACACACCGAGTTGTAGTAGCGTTATAGTTGTAGATCTAGGTTAACTGTGTCCTGGAGTAGTAGTTGTAGAGTAGAACCAGGTTAACTGTGTCCTGGAGTAGTAGTTGTAGAGTAGTAGTAGATCCAGGTTAACTGTGTCCTGGAGTAGTAGTTGTAGAGTTCTGAAGTACAACCACACACACACACACACAACACAATAAACACACACACACACTAAACAACGATGCATACAGCAGAGGACATACTGTTAGACCGGAACCCGCTCATAAAGAACCTAATTCTCAAGATAGGTGTCCGTTGGCAGAGGCGTACAAAGGCCGGGGACACAAAATGGCCTTCCGGAGGTACTTTTGATCTAGACGTATGCGAGGAGATGAATGTAATGATTCGTAACCACAAGCCAGGCGACAACAGCAAAAAGAGGTTGAAAAAGAGGACAGAAGAGTTGGGGGTAATGAAGCTCTACGCCCAGAAGGGGAGAGCATACAGGCAGGAAGCTTTAGCGCTAAATCAGAGAGAGACGGATATAGGGAAACCAACATCCCCACCTTATGTCACGCAATTGCCGGTGGGCACTGTGACAATAAGAGGAGAATATGAGGAGACGGAATTAGGGACCCCCGCTAGGTCAGAAACCCCCGCTAGGTCAGAAACCTCCGCTAGTTCAGAGACCTCCCTTAGGCGAGATACCCCCCCCAAACTGACCCCGCAGGATCTCTATCCGAAAGCCCTGGCGGCATATGGCGAGACAGTACGTCGGAAGTTGTATACTGCAGAGGAAGAGGAGATAGAGAACCTGGGCAGGCAGAGGGAGGGAGTCGGGAGGAAGATAGAGGAAGAGCCCCGTCAGAGTGTGGCACAGCAGACATCAGAGAAACACGGAGCGTGTGGCCACATTAAACTGTTGAATGAGGAGGAAGATGAGAATGACACGAAACCAGGACAGGAGAAAGGAAACATTACAGGAACCCTGACTTTCGCCCCTACATTCGTGGGAAGTGTGACAAGCACAGGCCAGTTTCCCCTGCTAATAAAGGGGAACGATATCTTTCACATGACATGGTCACCTCTAGACATCGATGGTTTAATAGTAAGACTACCGGACCTTTCAGAAGGAGCCTCCAGGTGGATCACGCAGTTTGAGGAAAATACGTCATCTTTTCTGCTAGCAGTGGGTGACGTCAAATCCCTGTTGACGCGTTTGCTAGGAGTTGGTGCCTGCCGGGACATCATGGGTGATACATCGATGCGAGTGGCATGCGACACGCAGGCCCATGATGGAGACATATTCAACGCGCATAGAGCGGCGTTGTGGTACAAACTCAGGAATCAATATCCATCACGTATTAATCCGGCAAAACTGGCAGGCAACCCCATAATGGAGACGGAAGGGCCTGGCGCCTATGTGAACAAAGTACTGAAGGAGTGGAGAGGTGAGCTAGGACACAACCCAGAAATTGACCCGTTGCAGAGAGCGATGTTTAGAGAAAGTGTGATGAGAGGGCTTCCAGAGGTGGTTAAGAATAGACTGGAAGACGTGGTGGGGTTAATGGACATGACTTATCCTTTGTTCTGTGCACATGTAACACATAGTGTGGAGAAGCAAAGGGCTCAGGAGCAGAAAGTCAGGGATCAGGATAGAAATGACGCAAGGAAGTTAACTCAGCAACAACTGCAGCCCCAAAGGAGGTTGCAGGCAGTAATGGTGTCATCTGCTACCTCTCCACCCATGCAGGACCAGGGACCCCCGCCTGCACCTCAGGTAGTGAGAAGCTATGGCTATAGTTCACCGAACCAGGCGTCCAGGCGGCAGGCAGGGAATGGGCAATCAGGCCCACGGTTTACACAGGGACCGGGGAACGAACAACAGTTTCCCCGTTTCCACTGTTGGAACTGCGGCATGCAGGGACACAGGGAAATGAGATGTAGGCAACCATACCGTCCCGGCTCGGAGTATGGAAGACCCGTGCGCCAGGGGGAGTCACAAGGGCCCCACGACCAGGGGGAGACAGGAGGGCCCCGAAACCAGGGGGGTAATCACTAGGGGTGCCCAGAGAATGCGACGGGGGGAAATCAAATGATTGTGGTTTCCAAGGGAGCTGAGCAAGAACCTATTCTGCAGGTCCTAGTGGAGGGCAAATTAACAGAGATGATGGCAGACACTGGAGCAGGTTTTTCCTGCATAAAGCAAAAATACGCCGCTCACTTACCCCAGTCTGGACAGTATGTTCGGACGGTCGGATTCTCGGGAAAAACACAATTAATACCCACATCAGATCCAATCTCTATGACGTATAACAACAAGACCATAACAATACCTGTATTAATTTCGGACAGCACCCCGCGCAATCTCTTGGGACGAGATGCAATGTGTAAACTAGGCTGTAAAATCCTATGTACGCCTGAGGGGATTCAAATTGAACAAGACGTGTACCAAATTATGCTACAAGGGACAGGGGAGAAAGAGGCCACTGTGTTCTGGCTGGGCAACATAGATGCAGAGCTGCAAAGGGTCTGTGACCCCTGGGAGCCATTTCTGAAAACCCAACTGCCTCAGTCTAGACAAACAAACATGGAGGCACATTGCACACTACAATATTTGACGAATAGTGACCTAGTTAGGAACAAGGCATGGTTGCAGGGACAGCCCGAGCAGGTGCAGATTAATTTATCTAGGATAATTGTAGGGAGACAGGGCGCGGCGTTGAGGGTTAACACGGGTAAGTATCTACGGGAACAACATAGACTAAGAGACGCCGCCCCACACATCACTCTGAGAATAAATCCTGGTTACGAATCCGAACATCTAGGTTCAATGATACAGGAATCCGAGACTCAAAGGTGGGTCTCCACGGAATCTCCGCTAATTTGGAACAGCGCAGATGGGAGTTTCATAAAAATAATGATTTCCTTTTCAGTTTTGGCAAAACCGCAAGTAATCAGATTACCAGGAGACCCTTGCGTTATTCCAGAGGCGGATGCTTTGCTGGAACAGGACATGTTGGCGCGCACCCCGGAACGGTTGTGGTCAAAACACGACACAGATGTGGGTCTAATATTGTCGGCACAGCCAGTGAAGGTCAGGTTAAAGAAGGGTTGTAGATCACCCTTTATCAGACAGTATACAATGAAGCCAGAGTCGGAGGAAGCTATATCACATCAGATTGAGGGACTGTTAAAGGGGGGAGTGCTCGTCCCTTTCAAATCCAGATGTAATACACCTATCCACCCAGTGCTAAAGGCGGACAGGGCTAGGTACAGACTGGTACACGATTTGAGGGCGGTGAACGACGTGGTGTCTGGACCAGAGGCGGAAGTCGCTAATCCACACACCCTCCTGACAAACATCCCGAGTAGCTCGCAGTACTATACGGTCATTGATCTCACGCAGGCATTCTTCAGTGTTCCATTGGAAAAAGAGTCTCAGTATCTGTTTGCTTTTACCCACAGGGGGAAACAATACTCTTACACCCGGTTGCCACAAGGGTTCGCGCACTCGCCGCATTACTTCTCGAAGGCGCTCAAGGAAGACTTGCAAGGAGTGTGCGACACACTACTCAGCACGGTTTTACTGTATGCAGATGACATTCTAATCTGCTCGGATACACGTCAGCAGTGCCATGAGGACTCCATCAAAGTTTTGAGTGGATTGGCCGTGGGAGGCCACAAGGCATCCCGTTCAAAACTGCAGTACTGCCAGCCAAAAGTTGAGTACTTGTCTCGCGTCATTCAAAAGGGCATAAAAAACATCTCACCCACGCAACTCGAAGCTGTATCCAAGGCACCTAGGCCATTGACGGTCCGACAGATGATGACGTTTTTAGGGATGACTGGGTACAGCTCTGAGTGGGTGGAGGACTATACGATAGCGACAGCGCCGTTGAGGATGATGATAAAAGAGGCAGGTACAGACAAGCTTCGCGCTCCCTTGACATGGACCGAGGAGGGGGAGGACGCGTTCATAAACATTAAGCGTCTGTTGTTACAGGCCCCTGCCCTGGCACTGCCGGATTATGAGAAGTGTTTCCACCTATTTGTCTCACATAGAGCGCAGCATGCGACAGCTGTCCTGACTCAAACACAGGGGGTGAGTGGGAAAAAACAACCGATAGCATATTACTCTAGAGCTCTTTCGCCGGTAGAGCAGGGTCTGCCACCTTGTTATCAGGCCCTGGCCGCAGCACATTTGATGTATGAGAAGGCAACGGCCGTGACAATGGGATATGACATTTGCATTTGGACACATCACAAATTGGCAAACTTGATTGAAAGAGGCAAATTTGTTCTGACCAGCCAACGGCAACAGGCTTACATGAGGCTCCTGCAGTACTCGGACGTTACGATAAAAACATGCCACGGCAGTAACCCGGCGGATCTGGTACCACTCCCGAGCGAGGGTCAACCGCATGAGTGCGAGGTGGAGGTACAGGCTTTCGTGAAACTCCGTCCTGATTTGGGAGTCGACCCGCTCGCGATAGCAGAACTCTCACTTTTTGTGGATGGGTCCTGCTATCGGGAGGGGGAAAATTTAAGGTCAGGATACGCCGTCGTACAGTGCAAACCTAACGGAGAAACACTAACAAGAAAGGCCGGACAATGCATGCAACCATGTTCGGCCCAGCTTGCAGAACTAATAGCACTAACAGTAGCATGCATAATAGCTAAAGATCGCACGGTTAACATCTTTACAGACTCTGCTTATGCGCATGGCGTATGCCACCTATTCGCGGCCATTTGGAAGGCAAGAGGCTTTAAGAAATCGGACGGCTCACCGATCCTTCACCACAAGCAGGTTGTGGCGCTTATTCAGGCTGTAAAGTTGCCCAAAAGCATTGCTATCGTAAAGTGCCAGGCACACAGAAAAGACCTGTCTTTTGTGACAACGGGAAACAACGCGGCGGACGAGGCCGCGAAGGCGGCGGCTGCGGTGCCGTCCACGGCTGTTCTGATGTTTGCGGCCGAACTGACGACTGAGGTAACTGAGGATAATTTGAGTGATCTTCAGGACTCAGCCACGCAGGCCGAGAAACAGTCGTGGACGGAGAGGGGGGCTGTAAGGGGGGCAGATGGTCTGTGGAGGAGTCATAACGGTTTGATAGTCGCCTCCATCGATCTTCTGTCCTTGGTGATACCTGAGGCTCATGGTGTTGATCACTGTGGAAGAGCAGAGACCCTGAAACGAATCACGAAAATGGGATTTTGGTCCCCAAAGCTTCAGGCACAAATTGACGTTACACTAGCCAGGTGTTTAACATGCTTACAGGGCAATGTGCGCAAAGGAGTACCGACAGTGGCGGCTTACACACCCCTCCCTGAGGGACCATTCAGACATCTGATTATGGACTACACAGATTAGGGAGGGGGTAGGCACCCCGAACCTCTAGTCTGTAACAGGCGGCAGTGGGCTCGCAAGAGTCTGGGCGCACGTTAAACACAATCCATATAGTGCTGGGGAGAAACTGAAGGCCCTCGTGCGTAACGAGGTATGAAATAACATACCACTGTGGTACCGTCTAGTCGGCCCAGGAAACGTCGCACGTAAGTTGGTGTGGGCACTGGGTGGTACGTGGGCGACAGTCCACACCTAGGAGCAGGGCGGTGCACCGTAGGGGGCACAGCTCCTGCCGTGAACAGGCAAGGCTGGCGAAAACGGTCAATATTTCCATGCCCGGAGCAAGCGGGGTGGGGACAAGACCGTCGGTTTCTAAACTGAGTGGCTGATAGGTACTACGGACAGTCAGCCGCTTGGGGTCCTGACTTGATGACGGACTATGAGGTCGCTATCGACTGGGTCGCCAGCCGGTTGGGAGAGCGTTATGACCCTGTTTATAGTCACAGACACGCGGGATGTGGGACCGTGAGTGACTGGACAACAGTGGCATGAATGCACCTGGCTCAATGTACAGTCAGGCCACAGTAACCTTACTAACCGATACAGGGTTAGTAGGCGAGTTGTGCTTCTGTGATCAGCAGGTTTGAAAAGAACCACTGGGAAGCAGAAGGGTAAGGGGTGTCAATTCAGAGGAATCTGGATTGTCTCTCCTAAGGTTGGAAAGGGACCCAGCCTTAAACTGCACCTGAAGGTAAAATAAGGGGACTGCTTCCGTTCATGAGAGGAGACCTTACCGCCGGAAGTGGAGACCTGCATCTCTGTTGGGGGAGAGGGGCCGACGTCGGACAAGGCAGTCCTGAGAAAGGAGCTGGTTGTTGCGTCGTAGCGGACCGCCTAAACCTTACGGGGAGAGGTGCATCTAAGTAGGGGAAGGAGTGCATCCGAACGGGAGGAGGGTACTCTTAACTGGAAGGAGGTTAAAAGGGTCAAAGCGATGATAACGCCAGTGCAGGGCAAACGATACCTCCTGGTAGTAGAAGACTGCTTTAGTCGCTGGATTGAGGCCATTCCATCTAAACACAAGAACGCGGACACAGTGATCAAGTTCCTGTGTCGCGAGGTCATTCCGAGATTTGGAATTCCCACGATATTACAAAGCGATAATGGCCGCGAGTTCATCGACAAGGTGGTTAAAGGGCTGATGCAGAAATTAAGTATAAAACAGCGCCTTTCCTGTGTCTATAGTCCCGGGTCGCAGGGAAAGGTGGAAAGGGCCAATCTGGTCATTAAAAACAAACTGTTGAAAATCTGTATGCAAACTAAGCTTAACTGGATTGATGCTTTGCCACTTGCTCTGATGGCTATTAGAAGCAGCGTAAACCGCCAAACACAGCTAACACCGCATGAAATGCTTACAGGCCGCAGCATGCCAGCACCGCCATTTAGACACCTGGCTAGGGGCCCGGCATTAGATATTTTTGAGCAAGATCTGAAAAAATATCTTCAGCAAGTGACTAAAATACATGAAGCTGTGTTTCGACAGGAGCAGAGAAAGGAGAAAAAGGGGGTGAAGGAGGCGGAGAAGGAAGCCACCAAACCGAGGCTGATCCCTGGGGATCTGGTCTTCGTAAAGGTCCACAAGAGAAAGTGGTCATCACCCCGGAGAGAGGGCCCGTACGAGGTGATCCGATCGACTGGAACGGCAGTCCAAGTCAAAGGATCAACGACCTGGTTCCACTTCAATCACTGCATAAAGGCCAGCGGCGATCTCTTGGGGGATACAATCGATCGCAGTTATGCAGAACCCGACATGGAGGGCCCGAGACAGCAACTGGAAGGTGCAGTGCCTGATGATGCTCCCGCAGATGTTGGCAGCAGTGTGCGGACGGTCGGCCGGGCGCAACGACGTCATTGAGAACCGTCACGGTCGACCCGTCCTTGAGGATGACGGGCTTGAGTGGGTAGGAGTCCCACGGGGTCCCGCTCAGGCTCAAGTACCGGCAGGCTTTCATGACCAGGCTCAGAATCAGGCGCCCCCTCTGCCCCCCATCGAGGAAGGGGGGGAGAAGATAGGACTACAACCAAAAGGGGTGTTTCCCGGAGGACCGCAAGGGCATGTTTTTGATTTTGACCATTCCCCCGTTACAGGCGGGGATACTTACCATTATACTAACGAGGATCAGGTTGTGGGGGTAGATAGGAGGGTTGAGCCTGTCCCGAACCAGGCACAGGGGACAGGGGTGAGGGGAAAAAGGGAGGTCAAGGACGCTGAGTCGGAAGAGGTGGGGGGACAGGATATGTTCCAGAGGACAGCCGGAACGTTGAGGGACTCAGTGGGCTCACTCTGGGCCAGGTTGAGGGGTTTGCTTCCTTCCGGGGAACAAGATGGGGGCGACTATGACTATGACGAGGAAGACCCGGAGGCTGACCCGATGTATAGGGCGGCTTTAGGGAATGAGTGGTTTAAGTGGGTCCAGTACACGAGCGCGCAGAATCAGATAGAGGATTGTTATGTCTGCTCCAAGGCACGTCCGGATAGGCTGCTGGTGAAGGGCACGAAGTTCAGTTGGGCTCAGTGTGACAGGGACGCAGAGGCATGGGAGGGGCCCCATAATAGTCGCCCTTGGTGCGAGGCAGAGTGTTTGGGGTTTCTCGGCTCTAGTCGTTTTAAGGCGGCAGGAAACGTCACGGATTTCAAGGATGTCACTATGCGGGAACGTTGTAGGAAATTGGATGTACGTGTGCAGGGGGTAGCGACGGGGTTGCCAATACCCAGAGGTGTCAAACTATGGCTGACCAAGGATTTCGAGTGCTTGCAAAAGGAGGGGACCAGGGACGTAGGGGAGGTGGCAGAGGGGCGGTGCACTACTATTTGGAGCATCACGACTAACTGCACGAAAGAAGGAAAGTGTGGACACGGGGTCGTGTTAAAGGGAGTGGATACCAACCCACGGCCTGTAGCTTGCCCTTTTCATGTCCAGGATATGGCACTGGCGGACCAATACTGGCTCTGCGGCGGTAGGAGGTTGAGGAATACACTTCCTTTAGATTGGTCAGGTAGATGTGCCCGGGTTCAGGCGATCATGCCAATGGTGGTCCTACCATTATCAGTGACGGAAGGACCTTCTGAGTCTCCTATCTCTCGAACGAAGCGTAGCTACAAGGCAGACCCAAGGGTGTATCTGGACAGCATAGGACAGCCAAGGGGCATTCCAGCCGAGTTCATGGCTAAGAATGAGATTGCGGCAGGGTTTGAGTCTATTCTGCCATGGATATCGGTCAATAAGAACACCGGGTGGATCAACTATTTGTTTTACAATCAGCAGCGGTATCTCAACTACACCGAGGAGGCGTTGGATGCAATGGGGGACCAGATGCACGCGACCAGTACGGTGGCGTGGCAGAATAGACAGGCTCTGAACTGGTTAATGGCGGAGAAGGGTGGAGTCTGTTCCATGTTTGGACAGTACTGCTGCACATTCATTCCGACGAATGTGGGGCCAGGGGGAAAGTTCTCCGAGGCCATGGCTAAGCTGAAGGATTTGAGGGAGGAGTTGAGGGGGAATTCTGGCCGGAATGAAGAATGGTGGGGGAGTGGGGTGTTGGAAAGATTGGGACAGTGGGGAAGCATAGTGATGCAGACGGGGATATCCATTGGGGTGGCAGGGTTGATATTGGTTCTCCTTTTCTGTTGTGGTATGCCTCTCTTGGGTAGGCTGGTAACTTCACACGTAACGAGCCGAATGCTGATGGTGGGACAGGAAGAGAGTGAGCCACAAATCGGGCCATGCCCTCAGCTTTATGCTGCCTTAGAGGGAGACGAGGGGATAGAGGATTAGGGGTATGGTGAGGTAGGGACATTTTCTTTTTGTTGGTTCAGTTTTGTTTGTTTTATTCCTTTAACTAGGCGTATGGTGAGGAAGGGACATTTTCTTTCTGTTTGGTTCAGTTTTGTTTGTTTTATCCCTTTTACTTCAAAAAAAAAAAAAAAAAAAAAAAAAACATGTAAAGGTTTTTTGAAGACATTTTGTATTGGTTCTTTCCTTTAAGAGTGACGGGGGATGGTCTGAGTGATGGTTTATTTTTTTTTATTATTTTTGTTTATTTTACTCATGGTCCTGGTCAAACCGGAATGGGAAGGGGCATCGGTATGGAATGGTACGGAGTGTCGGTTCTGAGCCTGAGGAAGCATTGAGAAGAAGTGTTCTGGGGATCGGTTCTGGGGACTGAAGGGACAAAGGGGGGGGCTAACGCAGTGGGCAAGATGGGCACCTCCCGTCGAAGATGGGGGGACACGTGGTGAGGTCGGTACCAGCGCCTCCCGTCCAGGCATGGGGACATGCTTCTACGGGGACTGGAGGTGTGGCGTGGTGGTTGCTGTATTGGCAAAATGTGACTTTTGGCAATACGGTGAGGAGACTATGGCGTGGGCATGGAAGGGGGGCTGAGCGATGGACACTAGGACTCAATGTTATGGAAGAGACAATGTCATTTTTTTTTGGGGGAGGGATGTTCTATGTTTAGTTCTGACGGTCAACTTCTCCTTTCCCGGATGAGAGTCGCGGTTTCCGGCCGGAACTGTGGCTCATTTGGTAAGCGGTGGAGGTTGGGGGATTTGTCTGTCAGGTTAGGATTATAAGTTGGGGTGTTTTTTTTTATGTTTTATTATTACTCTTGTTTTGAGCGGTTTTGTGTTTATTGTGAGAACGGTAGTCAGCCTTTGTTGGTCCGTTAGGGGTCCAGTGAATGAAGTAAGCGTTCTTGTTTAGTTAGACATTTAAAATGTATTAGGTTTCTCGTTTAGTTAGACGTTCACATTTTCTTGGTTATATGATTTGGGTGGGACTAGGGATAGCCCCAAATGGGGGAATGTTGGGGAAAATGTGTATATGAGGTGAACTAGTTTAATATGGGTCAACTAAGCAGTGCTGAAAGACGGTCTGGCTGACGTTCTTAAAACAACTTGGACAGATGGACATTTCAGTACGGCACGTTGTGTGCTTGTAATCTCGTACATCATATCGCTTTCATATCTTGTTCTTCTCTCTCTTTCACACACACACATATACTCTTTCACATTCACACACACACACACACACTCATTTTCACATTCACACACACACATATACTCTTTCACACTCACACACACACTCATTTTCTCTTTCACTAATCTTGACTCCAGACTCCAGCTTTGTCTCAGGACGATAAACCTTTAGACTTATCTTCGATGTTCTTAATGTTTTTATCTCTCTTCGATGTTCTTAATGTTTTTATCTAAATCTATGTTCTTCTTAATGTCTTTATCTCTCTTCGATGTTCTTAATGTTTTTATCTCTCTCCGATGTTAAATCTACGTGTCATCTTAATGTACGTCATGTCATATCTGACATGATATGACACGTCATCATATCTGTCATGTGGGGGCAGGACTGAGAGGGGATTTAGGGGACAAGCAGAGGGATTGAGAGGTTAGAGTGTTTTCCTTCAACTGTGGTGACCGTCTACTGAGCCATAGCTTTTGCTGTTAAAACTTCTTTTCCTAAATAAATTACCTACTTGTTAAAATTGGAAATATCGTCTCCTGCTGTGTTAAACAACCATCAGCCACAACAACACCTCAACCATGTCCACATCAACTCCCCTGATGGAAACGGGGGTCACGGGTGCACTCCTCCTCCTCGCCAGCTCCACCACCAGTTCCTTGGTCTTCGCCACATTTAGCTGCAGGTGGTTTTTGTCGCACCATGTGACAAAGTCCACTACCAGTTCCCGGTATTCTCTCTCGTCACCGTCCTTTATACATCCCACTATCGCAGAGTCATCAGAAAACTTCTGAAGGTGGCAGGACTCTGACCGATAGTGGAAGTCGTTGGTGTAGACAGTGAAGAGGAAGCCTGTATCGAAGAGGCAGCGGGTCTCGACCCCGTCGATCTGGACGTCTAGGGTGAGGCACTCCCCGTGCACGTCCTGCATCCCCCTGCCTTCTGTAGCCGAGTCGGTGACTCCGGCTGTGACGGCGTCCACTGTTTTTCGTGACCCGGGTCCGTATCCTGTCGGGCCTGGAGCTTCGGGGGCGGGGTTAGTGGCTATGCCTGGCCCGCGGGCTGAGCGGGGACACTCCCTGCTGATGTGGCCCGGCTGATTGCACGTGTAGCAGATCAGCCTGCCCTCTTCATCTCGGCGGGGTGGTTCCCGTGTGGCGGCGGTCGCGTCGTCCCGGCGGCACCGCCCAGTGGCACCTCTCCGGGGCGCGTCACGTTCCTGTTGGAAGGCCCGGAATAGTTGCTCTTGGCGCGCACCCAGGGTGCGATCCAAGAGGGGAGCTCGGTGAGCCATGGCTCCCTTAGATCAGACATCAGCTCACCTGAATACATGATTTGTGAATCTTTGGGGGGTCTCTAAATTACTGAAAATAAATGCTATTTTGATGTATAAATGATTTCCGCACAAATTCACCGTAATAGACAATAGGTTGCGGGCGGCACTGCAGATATACCCTACTCGTAATACGCATGGAACATGCATGCTATTCTTGCGTTCACCATTCGGAGCGTGGCGGCGCTGCACTGCAGTCTGCACTCTGCAGGCACAAATAGACACATCCAGGATAATGTCGAAAGTGTTTCTAACCAATTTTGATTTTACAAAGAAGACGAAGCAACTTGCTGCGGGGACTACTTCTGTGACATGCAGATTTTGAGAATTGGGCAGACCATCAGGACAGGACAGGTCGGTGGCGATAATGTTGAATTTTTTTACTAGATGAGGAGTGACTTTTAATAAAACTGCAAGAAAAACAAATGTAATTCTCTCTGCGGCAGTGAGCTGGAGTCTCTCTCTCTCTCTCTCTCTCTCCGCGGCAGTGCAGTGAGCTGGACTCTCTCTCTCTCTCTCTTTCTCTCTCTCTCTCGCGGGCGTCTCTCTCTCCCTCTTTCCGCGGGCGTCTCTCTCTCTCTCGCGGGCGTCTCTCTCTCTCCCCCCCCCCTCTCTCTCTCTCTCTCTCTCTCTCTCTCACGGCAGTTGCGAGACTCAGGGAAACGCTCTGATTTTTTTTCTTTTTGCGCCTGACCAACCCCCCCCCCCCCCCCCCCCCCCCCCGCTCCCCCAAAGATCCTGATATGGATCGCACACTTAGGGTGACCAGGTCAAAATGGTTCAGTCGCAGGACAGCAGCACTGCTTTTGCGGGACAATGCGGGACGGGGGGGGACGGGGGTTGGGGGGGGGGGGGGGGGGGGGGGGTGAAAAAAAAAAAAAAAAAAAAAAGTATTTAAATTTTTTTTTATTGCTAATTAAAATTAAATACATTTATTTATTATTTAAATGCCTATATATCATATTCGACGCAGACGGTAGGCTATATATAGCTCATTTTGTTATTAATCTTATTAAACTCACCTCCGGTTTTGGTGATATTAGCCTCCGGATTCTATTGCCCCCTTCCCTCTGGACAGTGTCCCGGTGTTCTGCAAAATTCTACTCTTCCTCGAATTCTGCTGCCAGCGCTCCTGCGCTTGCGCACGCATGCGCATGACCCACAATCGTCATGTTGAGTCTTGTTGATATATCTTAAACAATATCTTAAACATATGTTTTTCATTGCACCTTTTGAACTGTATAAGCATGTAAATATTTGCATGTAATTGGCTTTGCAGCTGAATGTATTTGTAGATGATAACATGTCGGTACACCTGTTGGAGTTCGGAGTGAACTATAGGGTGACGTCACCCAGCTGTCAAAAGATATAGGCGATTCGCGCTACGGCAGCAGTTTTCGAGGAGGTAGCAGAACACCGGCTCGGACAGGTGACAGGCAGCGCGCTGCGCGACTCGAGTGAGCTGCTCAGCAGCCTCGGCTGGAGATGCATCCTGCTGCAGGACCACAGCACCGATACTCTCAGGACCGTGACACTTTGCGGACCCACACTCTCCACTCAGCCATTGGGTGGGACGGTCACGTGACCCAAATCAGCCAATGGGAGCGAGGGTCTGGAGAGTGTGGGTCCGCAAAGTGTCGCGGTCCTAAATGTGTTGGTGCTGTGGTCCTGCAGATGGATACTATTGCTCGGCTGCGCAATGCATTGGTTTGTGACGTCGCCCGATTTTTTTATTTTAAATATAAGAGGGTATTGGAACGAGGCATTAAATTAACAACATTTAAAACATTTTTTAAATAATAATCTTTGAAAAATAAAAAATAAAAAATAAAAAATAAAAAGTAAAAAATATACTTTTTTTTTTTTTTTTCTTTATCTTTGAATTGCAGGACATTGCTTTGTTGTTGCGGGACGCGGGACAAACGGCCCAATATCAGGACTGTCCCGCGAGTCGCGGGACAGGTGGTCACCCTACGCACACTGCGCGCACCTAGCTGTTCCTGTCCGGCCTTGAGCTGCTGAATAGCTTCTTGCAGTGCGTCGACGTTCGGTGGGGCCTCTCGTCTCTCCGCGGCTGCGGCATGTACTAAGCCCCGGGAGGAGCTCTTGTCGGAGGGGAGGACCAGCTCCTCCTCCGACCAATCGATCGCCGCCTTCAGGACTTGAGGGAACGGCCGCGTCCCGTCCTCTCTCATGTACTTCCGCATTTCTCTCCTTAGGGCCTCTTCTCTGAGGCCGACTACAAACCGTTCTTGTAGCAGGGCAGCGGCGTCAGCAACCTGCGTAGGCGCCCGACGTCGTAGGCGACGGATCCTCTCTTGCAGGTCATAGGCGAATTGGCGTACGGTCTCGCCGGCGGCCTGTCTTCGGTCGAAGAACTCCCCCAGTCGAACGCTGACCGGGACCTTGTCCCCATAGGTTTCTTCGAGGAGTGCGAACAAGCCTTCCATGTCTGGGGTGGTTCCCTCTGTCCGGAAGCGTACCATCTGCTTCGCTTCGCCTTTGAGGTGAAGCTGTACGACCTCCACTTGTTCTTCCGCGGGCACTCGACTGGCACGGAGATGGGTCTTCATGGCCTGGATCCAGTCTTCCACAGGCAGTTCCTCTCTCTCCTTTTCACCCCCGAATTCGCTGCACTTCCGCTCTCGTTGGACGTACACCACCGGGAGGGGCGCTGGAGGGAGCTGGAGGATCATGGCTTGCGCCGCTGCAAGCGACTCCTGGCGCCGGGCCCTTTCCAATTGTTCGTGTTGGTGATCCAGGACGCCCGCCTGGTCTTGGAGTTGACCCTTTAGGGACTCCACTTCGGCGGTCAAGGTCCGCACCGTCTCGGCTTCCCTCTCTTCCTCTTTGAGCGGGGCCGGCGAGTCATCTCTTTGCTGCACCCGGGACGGCCCGGCTTTGACCTCCGGCTTCGGGGCGTCGTTGTCCGACATCTCAGGCCTCTGGGTCGTCACTTACAAGGGAGTGGAGTAGGATGTTGATCCTGTTCGTGACGCCAAATGTAGCAGGGTGGATTATCCCTGCTTCGTGGGAACTGTGGTGTGCGATCAATAGGTAGCGAGACACAGTAGCACTCTGGCCAGCTGCACCTCCGTCTTTGGGGTCCGGAGCGTCAACTGGAGGCTGGCAGTGGGGATGTATGAGGCCCAGGATTTACAAACCTGGTCCGGTACTCTGGTCTTCCTCCCTCTCTCTGGAGCAGTCAGCAGTACTCCCCAACACACCCTCACCCTCCACGATTGTCTCTTTTGCCCTCCCACACCTAATGACCGGATGGTAGAGAAATAACTTGGTTCCCCCCGCAAGCAGTACCCTCCCTTAGTGACACCAGAAACCTTACAATAGAAATGGAAGGTAGAATAGGAAGGGGTTAAGGTTAAATATATTACCCGCATCAAAGGGTTAAGGTTAGGGTTAGGAATAATAAAAGACATGCACACAGTGCTCCCGTTCTGGATGAATGTATTGTAACTCAGCCTAGTTACAACAATGCTACGTCTGGTGATTACTGCACCATGGGTATCCATACAATAATTACACTGGCATGAATCAATGGCATGAATCAATGGCATGAATCAATTATCGTATAACACCCAGGCACCAAGTGCTCTCAGGTACCCAGACTAAACGCTGCCCACGTCTGGGCGGAACACAGTATTTTCCTTCTCTAAGGAATTACACTCATACTGTCCCCGGTTGAGAATATGGGGAAGGAAGGGGGAGCATAGGGAAGAGAATAAAGGGATTCACTGAACGGGAATTATTTATGAAATACACGCCTTATCACGCTCAAAGAAAAGGAATGAAATAAAAGAGTGAGCCCACAAAATACTATACTATACTAAGTCCTATCTTAATGCCGGCATATATTGTTCGGGGTAATGTTGGGGAAAATGTGTATGGGGTGGACTAGTTTAATATAGGTCAACTAGCAGTGCTGAAAGACGGTCTGGCTGACGTTCTTAAAACAACTGGGACAGATGGACATTTCAGTACGGCACGTTGTGTGCTGGTAATCTCGGACATCGTATCGCTTTCATATCTTGTTCTTTTCTCTCTTTCATACATACACAGCACACACACACAGACACAGGCACAGCACACACACACAGACACACGGACACACACATACACAGCACACACACACAGACACAGCACACACACACAGACACACGGACACACACATACACAGCACACACACACAGACACAGCACACACACACAGACACACAGACACACACAGTCACACAGACACACACACACACACACAGACACACACAGTCGCACAGACATACACACCGACACACACACACACACATTCCCTGTGACACAATACACACATACAATACACATACGTCTGTACGCAGCCGCACACACACACAGACACACACACACACACACACACACACACACATCTCACTCTCTCTTCAATGTTCTTAAATGTTTTACATCATATCGTGTGTTTACATCATATCTTGTTTATCTCTCTTCATGTTCTTAATGTTCTTATCTCTCTCCGATGTTAAATCTACGTATCATCTTAATGTACGTCATGTCAGATCTGACATGATATGATACGTCATCATATCTGTCATGGGGGGGCAGGACTGAGAGGGGATTTAGGGGACAGGCAGAGGGATTGAGGGTAGAGTGTTTTTTGTTCAAGCTGTGGTGATCCTCTGCTCGACCCATAGCTCTTGCTGTTAAGAACTTCTTTTCTTAAATAAATTACCTACTTGTTACAATTGGAAATATCGTCTCCTGCTGTGTTAAACAACCTTCAGCCACAACATTTGGTGACCCTTGACCTGTAGATCGCTCCACCGGGCCTTTTCATACGGCCAGTTCCTGGAATCTCCCGTAAACATTCTGCCGGTTGTCGACAAAAAAAGGTAAGCGTTGGGCTTGTTATATAAATATCCGTCAGAGTTTCTGCGGGAGGAGAAAGTGAGCTGGTTGTGTGAACTGGTTTTCTGGATGGACGGCTAAAAAGAATACGACTGATGAGGTGTTTACACTGGGGCGATTCCTCTTTTAACAGGCTATAAGTACGCCACTAATCAATTTTAATTGCATGTTTTCGACCTCTGGTCAAATTTTTCTCCATCTCTTCAAACCTCTCCCCGACCCTTTTCCCTGATTTCTTAACGACACTCTCCACATACACACATAACTGTGCCTTCTGTCCTCCGTAGATAAGACTCTCAATTTTCAAAAACAAAAACCGGTACCTCTGCTGTTATTCAAAACACACTATCACAGCTGGCATTCTCTGTGTCAAACACTATTGTTCGTTTTCTTATTGGCTTGTGAGGTTGTTGCTACAGAGAGGCTAGCTGTCCTACACACACACACACACACACACAAAGTCACACATACAATACACACACACACACGCACACACACACACAGTCACACACACGTACACACACACAGTCACACACACGCACACACACACAGTCACACATATAAACACACATACACAGACACACACGTCTGTACACAGACGCACACACACACAGACACACACACACATACACACACACACACACACAAACACACATACACACACACACATCTCACTAAATCTTTATCTCTCTCTCTCTCTCTCTCTCTCTCTCTCTCTCTCTCTCTCTCTCTCTCTCTCTCTCTCTCTCTCTCCTGGGTTTGCTCTCTTGGGTTTGCTGACCCCTGGTGGTAGAAAACACACACACACACAACCACACACACACACATACACAGTCACACACACACACACACAGACACACACACACACACACACACACATAGACACACACACAAACACACACACATTCCTGTGTCCCGGTAGACAGCGGGTTGTGTCACACACACACACATACACAGTCACACACACACACACACAATCACACATACAATACACACACACACACACACACACACACACACACACACACAGTCACACACACACACACACACACAGTCACACACACACACAGACACACACACACACACACACACACACACACACATAGACACACACACACACACACACACACATTCCTGTGTCCCGGTAGACAGCGGGTTGTGACGCACACACACACAGTCACACACACACGGTCACACACACACACACACACACAATCACACACAAACACACACACACACCGACACACACACAGACACACACACACACATAGACACACACACACACACACACACATTCCTGTGTCCCGGTAGACAGCGGGTTGTGACACACACACACACCGACACACACACACACACACACACATTCCTGTGTCCCGGTAGACAGCGGGTTGTGACGCACACACACACAGTCACACACACACGGTCACACACACACACACACACACAATCACACACAAACACACACACACACCGACACACACACAGACACACACACACACATAGACACACACACACACACATTCCTGTGTCCCGGTAGACAGCGGGTTGTGACACACACACACACCGACACACACACACACACACACACATTCCTGTGTCCTGGTAGACAGCGGGTTGTGACGCACACACACACAGTCACACACACACGGTCACACACACACACACACACACAAACACACACACACACCGACACACACACAGACACACACACACACACACACATTCCTGTGTCCCGGTAGACAGCGGGTTGTGACGCACACACACACAGTCACACACACACAGTCACACACACACACAATCACACACAAACACACACACACAATCACACACAAACACACACACACACCGACACACACACAGACACACACACACACACACACATTCCTGTGTCCCGGTAGACAGCGGGTTGTGACGCACACACACACAGTCACACACACACAGTCACACACACACACACACACAATCACACACAAACACACACACACACCGACATACACACATACACACACACACACAGACACACACACCGACATACACACACACACACACACACAGTCACACACAGACACACACACACCGAGTTGTAGTAGCGTTGTAGAGTAGTAGATCTAGGTTAACTGTGTCCTGGGGTAGTTGTAGAGTAGTAGATCTAGGTTAACTGTGTCCTGGGGTAGTTGTAGAGTAGTAGATCTAGGTTAACTGTGTCCTGGAGTGGTAGTTGTAGAGTAGTAGATCTAGGTTAACTGTGTCCTGGAGTGGTAGTTGTAGAGTAGTAGTAGCTGAAGTACAACCACACACACACACACACAACACAATAAACACATATACACACTAGACAACGATGCATACAGCAGAGGACATACTGTTAGACCGGAACCCGCTGATAAAGAACCTAATTCTCAAGGTTGGTGTCCGGTGGCAGAGGCGTACAAAGGCCGGGGACACAAAATGGCCTTCCGGAGGTACTTTTGATCTCGACGTATGCGAAGAGATGAATGTAATGATTCGTAACCACAAGCCAGGCGACAACAGCAAAAAGAGGTTGAAAAAGAGGACAGAAGAGTTGGGGGTAATGAAGCTCTACGCCCAGAAGGGGAGAGCATACAGGCAGGAAGCTTTAGCGCTAAATCAGAGAGAGACGGATATAGGGAAACCAACATCCCCACCTTATGTCACGCAATTGCCGGTGGGCACTGTGACAATAAGAGGAGAATATGAGGAGACGGAATTAGGGACCCCCGCTAGGTCAGAAACCCCCGCTAGGTCAGAAACCTCCGCTAGATCAGAGACCTCCCTTAGGCAAGATACCCCCCCCAAACTGACCCCGCAGGATCTCTATCCGAAAGTCCTGGCGGCATATGGCGAGACAGTACGTCGGAAGTTGTATGATGCAGAGGAAGAGGAGGTAGAGAACCTGGGCAGGCAGAGGGAGGGAGTCGGGGGGAAGATAGAGGAAGAGGCCCGTCAAAATATGGCACAGCAGACATCAGGGAAACACGGAGCGTGTGGCCACACTAAACTGTTGAATGAGGAGGAAGATGAGAATGACACAAAACCAGGACAGGAGAAAGGAAACATTACAGGAACCCTGACTTTCGCCCCTACATTCGTGGGAAGTGTGACAAGCACAGGCCAGTTTCCCCTGCTAATAAAGGGGAACGATATCTTTCACATGCCATGGTCACCTCTAGACATCGATGGTTTAATAGTAAGACTACCGGACCTTTCAGAAGGAGCCTCCAGGTGGATCACGCAGTTTGAGGAAAATACGTCATCTTTTCTGCTAGCAGTGGGTGACGTCAAATCCCTGTTGACGCGTTTGCTAGGAGTTGGTGCCTGCCGGGACATCATGGGTGATACATCGATGCGAGTGGCATGCGACACGCAGGCCCATGATGGAGACATATTCAACGCGCATAGAGCGGCGTTGTGGTACAAACTCAGGAATCAATATCCATCACGTATTAATCCGGCAAAACTGGCAGGCAACCCCATAATGGAGACGGAAGGGCCTGGCGCCTATGTGAACAAAGTACTGAAGGAGTGGAGAGGTGAGCTAGGACACATCCCAGAAATTGACCCGTTGCAGAGAGCGATGTTTAGAGAAAGTGTGATGAGAGGGCTTCCAGAGGTGGTTAAGAATAGACTGGAAGACGTGGTGGGGTTAATGGACATGACTTATCCTTTGTTCTGTGCACATGTAACACATAGTGTGGAGAAGCAAAGGGCTCAGGAGCAGAAAGTCAGGGATCAGGATAGAAATGACGCAAGGAAGTTAACTCAGCAACAACTGCAGCCCCAAAGGAGGTTGCAGGCAGTAATGGTGTCATCTGCTACCTCTCCACCCATGCAGGACCAGGGACCCCCGCCTGCACCTCAGGTAGTGAGAAGTTATGGCTATAGTTCACAGAACCAGGCGTCCAGGCGGCAGGCAGGGAATGGGCAATCAGGCCCACGGTTTACACAGGGACCGGGGAACGAACAACAGTTTCCCCGTTTCCACTGTTGGAACTGCGGCATGCAGGGACACAGGGAAATGAGATGTAGGCAACCATACCGTCCCGGCTCGGAGTATGGAAGACCCGTGCGCCAGGGGGAGTCACAAGGGCCCCACGACCAGGGGGAGACAGGAGGGCCCCGAAACCAGGGGGGTAATCACTAGGGGTGCCCAGAGAATGCGACGGGGGGAAATCAAATGATTGTGGTTTCCAAGGGAGCTGAGCAAGAACCTATTCTGCAGGTCCTAGTGGAGGGCAAATTAACAGAGATGATGGCAGACACTGGAGCAGGTTTTTCCTGCATAAAGCAAAAATACGCCGCTCACTTACCCCAGTCTGGACAGTATGTTCGGACGGTCGGATTCTCGGGAAAAACACAATTAATACCCACATCAGATCCAATCTCTATGACGTATAACAACAAGACCATAACAATACCTGTATTAATTTCGGACAGCACCCCGCGCAATCTCTTGGGACGAGATGCAATGTGTAAACTAGGCTGTAAAATCCTATGTACGCCCGAGGGGATTCAAATTGAACAAGACGTGTACCAAATGATGCTACAAGGGACGGGGGAGAAAGAGGCCACTGTGTTCTGGCTGGGCAACATAGATGCAGAGCTGCAAAGGGTCTGTGCCCCCTGGGAGCCATTTCTGAAAACCCAACTGCCTCAGTCTAGACAAACAAACATGGAGGCACATTGCACACTACAATATTTGACGAATAGTGACCTGGTTAGGAACAAGGCATGGTTGCAGGGACAGCCCGAGCAGGTGCAGATTAACTCATCTACGATAATTGTAGGGAGACAGGGCGTGGCGTTGAGGGTTAACACGGGTAAGTATCTACGGGAACAACATAGACTAAGAGACGCCGCCCCACACATCACTCTGAGAATAAATCCTGGTTACGAATCCGAACATCTAGGTTCAATGATACAGGAATCCGAGACTCAAAGGTGGGTCTCCACGGAATCTCCGCTAATTTGGAACAGCGCAGATGGGAGTTTCATAAAAATAATGATTTCCTTTTCAGTTTTGGCAAAACCGCAAGTAATCAGATTACCAGGAGACCCTTGCGTTATTCCAGAGGCGGATGCTTTGCTGGAACAGGACATGTTGGCGCGCACCCCGGAACGGTTGTGGTCAAAACACGACACAGATGTGGGTCTAATATTGTCGGCACAGCCAGTGAAGGTCAGGTTAAAGAAGGGTTGTAGACCACCCTTTATCAGACAGTATACAATGAAGCCAGAGTCGGAGGAAGCTATATCACATCAGATTGAGGGACTGTTAAAGGGGGGAGTGCTCGTCCCTTTCAAATCCAGATGTAATACACCTATCCACCCAGTGCTAAAGGCGGACAGGGCTAGGTACAGACTGGTACACGATTTGAGGGCGGTGAACGACGTGGTGTCTGGACCAGAGGCGGAAGTCGCTAATCCACACACCCTCCTGACAAACATCCCGAGTAGCTCGCAGTACTATACGGTCATTGATCTCACGCAGGCATTCTTCAGTGTTCCATTGGAAAAAGAGTCTCAGTATCTGTTTGCTTTTACCCACAGGGGGAAACAATACTCTTACACCCGGTTGCCACAAGGGTTCGCGCACTCGCCGCATTACTTCTCGAAGGCGCTCAAGGAAGACTTGCAAGGAGTGTGCGACACACTACTCAGCACGGTTTTACTGTATGCAGATGACATTCTAATCTGCTCGGATACACGTCAGCAGTGCCATGAGGACTCCATCAAAGTTTTGAGTGGATTAGCCGTGGGAGGCCACAAGGCATCCCGTTCAAAACTGCAGTACTGCCAGCCAAAAGTTGAGTACTTGTCTCGCGTCATTCAAAAGGGCATAAAAAACATCTCACCCACGCAACTCGAAGCTGTATCCAAGGCACCTAGGCCATTGACGGTCCGACAGATGATGACGTTTTTAGGGATGACTGGGTACAGCTCTGAGTGGGTGGAGGACTATACGATAGCGACAGCGCCGTTGAGGATGATGATAAAAGAGGCGGGTACAGACAAGCTTCGCGCTCCCTTGACATGGACCGAGGAGGGGGAGGACGCGTTCATAAACATTAAGCGTCTGTTGTTACAGGCCCCTGCCCTGGCGCTGCCGGATTATGAGAAGTGTTTCCACCTATTCGTCTCACATAGAGCGCAGCATGCGACAGCTGTCCTGACTCAAACACAGGGGGGGAGTGGAAAAAAACAACCGATAGCATATTACTCTAGAGCTCTTTCGCCGGTGGAGCAGGGTCTGCCACCTTGTTATCAGGCCCTGGCCGCAGCACATTTGATGTATGAGAAGGCAACGGCCATGACAATGGGATATGACATTTGCATTTGGACACATCACAAATTGGCAAACTTGATTGAAAGAGGCAAATTTGTTCTGACCAGCCAACGGCAACAGGCTTACATGAGGCTCCTGCAGTACTCGGACGTTACGATAAAAACATGCCACGGCAGTAACCCGGCGGATCTGGTACCACTCCCGAGCGAGGGTCAACCGCATGAGTGTGAGGTGGAGGTACAGGCTTTCGTGAAACTCCGTCCTGATTTGGGAGTCGACCCGCTCGCGATAGCAGAACTCTCACTTTTTGTGGATGGGTCCTGCTATCGGGAGGGGGAAAATTTAAGGTCAGGATACGCCGTCGTACAGTGCAAACCTAACGGAGAAACACTAACAAGAAAGGCCGAACAATGCATGCAACCATGTTCGGCCCAGCTTGCAGAACTAATAGCACTAACAGAAGCATGCATAATAGCTAAAGATCGCACGGTTAACATCTTTACAGACTCTGGGTATGCGCATGGCGTATGCCACCTATTCGCGGCCATTTGGAAGGCAAGAGGCTTTAAGAAATCGGACGGCTCACCGATCCTTCACCACAAGCAGGTTGTGGCGCTTATTCAGGCTGTAAAGTTGCCCAAAAGCATTGCTATCGTAAAGTGCCAGGCACACAGAAAAGACCTGTCCTTTGTGATGACGGGAAACAACGCAGCGGACGAGGCCGCGAAGGCGGCGGCTGCGGTGCCGTCCACGGCTGTTCTGATGTTTGCGGCCGAACTGACGACTGAGGTAACTGAGGATAATTTGAGTGATCTTCAGGACTCAGCCACGCAGGCCGAGAAACAGTCGTGGACGGAGAGGGGGGCTGTAAGGGGGGCAGATGGTCTGTGGAGGAGTCATAACGGTTTGATAGTCGCCTCCATCGATCTTCTGTCCTTAGTGATACCTGAGGCTCATGGTGTTGATCACTGTGGAAGAGCAGAGACCCTGAAACGAATCACGAAAATGGGATTTTGGTCCCCAAAGCTTCAGGCACAAATTGACGTTACACTAGCCAGGTGTTTAACATGCTTACAGGGCAATGTGCGCAAAGGAGTACCGACAGTGGCGGCTTACACACCCCTCCCTGAGGGACCATTCAGACATCTGATTATGGACTATACAGACATGATAACGCCAGTGCAGGGCAAACGATACCTCCTGGTAGTAGAGGACTGCTTTAGTCGCTGGATTGAGGCCATTCCATCTAAACACAAGAACGCGGACACAGTGATCAAGTTCCTGTGTCGCGAGGTCATTCCGAGATTTGGAATTCCCACGATATTACAAAGCGATAATGGCCGCGAGTTCATCGACAAGGTGGTTAAAGGGCTGATGCAGAAATTAGGTATAAGACAGCGCCTTTCCTGTGTCTATAGTCCCGGGTCGCAGGGGAAGGTGGAAAGGGCCAATCTGGTCATTAAAAACAAACTGTTGAAAATCTGTATGCAAACTAAGCTTAACTGGATTGATGCTTTGCCACTTGCTCTGATGGCTATTAGAAGCAGCGTAAACCGCCAAACACAGCTAACACCGCATGAAATGCTTACAGGCCGCAGCATGCCAGCACCGCCATTTAGACACCTGGCTAGGGGCCCGGCATTAGATATTTTTGAGCAAGATCTGAAAAAATATCTTCAGCAAGTGACTAAAATACATGAAGCTGTGTTTCGACAGGAGCAGAGAAAGGAGAGAAAGGGGGTGAAGGAGGCGGAGAAGGAAGCCACCAAACCGAGACTGATCCCTGGGGACTTGGTCTTCGTAAAGGTCCACAAGAGAAAGTGGTCATCACCCCGGAGAGAGGGCCCGTACGAGGTGATCCGATCGACTGGAACGGCAGTCCAAGTCAAAGGATCAGCGACCTGGTTCCACTTCAATCACTGCATAAAGGCCAGCGGCGATCTCTTGGGGGATACAATCGATCGCAGTTATGCAGAACCCGACATGGAGGGTCCGAGACGGCAACTGGAAGGTGCAGTGCCTGCTGATGCTCCCGCAGATGTTGGCAGCAGTGTGCGGACGGTCGGCCGGGCACAACGACGTCATTAAGAACCGTCACGGTCGACCCGTCCTTGAGGATGACGGGTTTGAGTGGGTAGGAGTCCCACGGGGTCCCGCTCAGGCTCAAGTACCAGCAGGCTTTCATGACCAGGCTCAGAATCAGGCGCCCCCTCTTCCCTCCATCGAGGAAGGGGGGGAGAAGATAAGACTACAACCAAAAGGGGTGTTTCCCGTAGGACCGCAAGGGCATGTTTTTGATTTTGACCATTCCCCCGTTACAGGCGGGGATACTTACCATTATACTAACGAGGATCGGGTTGTGGGGGTAGATAGGAGAGTTGAGCCTGTCCCGAACCAATCACAGGGGACAGGGGTGAGGGGAAAAAGGGAGGTCAAGGACACTGAGTCGGAAGAGGTGGGGGGACAGGATATGTTCCAGAGGACAGCCGGAACGTTGAGGGACTCAGTGGGCTCACTCTGGGCCAGGTTGAGGGGTTTGCTTCCTTCCGGGGAACAAGATGGGGGCGACTATGACTATGACGAGGAAGACCCGGAGGCTGACCCGATGTATAGGGCGGCTTTAGGGAATGAGTGGTTTAAGTGGGTCCAGTACACGAGCGCGCAGAATCAGATAGAGGATTGTTATGTCTGCTCCAAGGCACGTCCGGATAGGCTGCTGGTGAAGGGCACGAAGTTCAGTTGGGCTCAGTGTGACAGGGACGCAGAGGCATGGGAGGGGCCCCATAATAGTCGCCCTTGGTGCGAGGCAGAGTGTTTGGGGTTTCTCGGCTCTAGTCGTTTTAAGGCGGCAGGAAACGTCACGGATTTCAAGGATGTCACTATGCGGGAACGTTGTAGGAAATTGGATGTACGTGTGCAGGGGGTAGCGACGGGGTTGCCAATACCCAGAGGTGTCAAACTATGGCTGACCAAGGATTTCGAGTGCTTGCAAAAGGAGGGGACCCGGGATGTAGGGGAGGTGGCAGAGGGGCGGTGCACTACTATTTGGAGCATCACGACTAACTGCACGAAAGAAGGAAAGTGTGGACACGGGGTCGTGTTAAAGGGAGTGGATACCAACCCACGGCCTGTAGCTTGCCCTTTTCATGTCCAGGATATGGCACTGGCGGACCAATACTGGCTCTGCGGCGGTAGGAGGTTGAGGAATACACTTCCTTTAGATTGGTCAGGTAGATGTGCCCGGGTTCAGGCGATCATGCCAATGGTGGTCCTACCATTATCAGTGACGGAAGGACCTTCTGAGTCTCCTATCTCTCGAACGAAGCGTAGCTACAAGGCAGACCCAAGGGTGTATCTGGACAGCATAGGACAGCCAAGGGGCATTCCAGCCGAGTTCATGGCTAAGAATGAGATTGCGGCAGGGTTTGAGTCTATTCTGCCATGGATATCGGTCAATAAGAACACCGGGTGGATCAACTATTTGTTTTACAATCAGCAGCGGTATCTCAACTACACCGAGGAGGCGTTGGATGCAATGGGGGACCAGATGCACGCGACCAGTACGGTGGCGTGGCAGAATAGACAGGCTCTGAACTGGTTAATGGCGGAGAAGGGTGGAGTCTGTTCCATGTTTGGACAGTACTGCTGCACATTCATTCCGACGAATGTGGGGCCAGGGGGAAAGTTCTCCGAGGCCATGGCTAAGCTGAAGGATTTGAGGGAGGAGTTGAGGGGGAATTCTGGCCGGAATGAAGAATGGTGGGGGAGTGGGGTGTTGGAAAGATTGGGACAGTGGGGAAGCATAGTGATGCAGACGGGGATATCCATTGGGGTGGCAGGGTTGATATTGGTTCTCCTTTTCTGTTGTGGTATGCCTCTCTTGGGTAGGCTGGTAACTTCACACGTAACGAGCCAAATGCTGATGGTGGGACAGAAAGAGATTGAGCCACAAATCGGGCCATATCCTCAGCTTTATGCTGCCTTAGAGGGAGACGAGGGGATAGAGGATTAGGGGTATGGTGAGGTAGGGACATTTTCTTTTTGTTGGTTCTTTCCTTTAAGAGTGACGGGGGATGGTCTGAGTGCAGTTTTGTTGGTTTATTCCTTTAACTAGGAATTTTAGTCTGATTTTCTAATGATCCTTCGGCATATAGATTGCAACCATTGAAAATCATTGCATTGTTTTTTATTTTTTTATTATTTTTTGTTTATTTTACTTGTGGTCCTGGTCAAACCGGAATGGGAAGGGGCATCGGCAGAGTGTCGGTTCTGAGCCTGAGGAAGCATTGAGAAGAAGTGGTCTGGGGATTGGTTCTGGGGACTGGAGGGACAAAGGGGGGGGCTAACGCAGTGGGCAAGATGGGCACCTCCCGTCGAAGATGGGGGGACACGTGGTGAGGTCGGTACCAGCGCCTCCCGTCCAGGCATGGGGACATGCTTCTACGAGGACTGGAGGTGTGGCGTGGTGGTTGCTGTATTGGCAAAATGTGACTTTTGGCAATACGGTGAGGAGACTATGGCGTGGGCATGGAAGGGGGGCTGAGCGATGGACACTGGGACTCAATGTTATGGAAGAGACAATGTCATTTTTTTTGGGAGGGATGTTCTATGTTTAGTTCTGACGGTCAACTTCTCCTTTCCCTGATGAGAGTCGCGGTTTCCGGCCGGAACTGTGGCTCATTTGGTAAGCGGTGGAGGTTGGGGGGATTTGTCTGTCAGGTTAGGATTATAAATTGGGGTATTTTTTTTTTTTTTTTTTTGATGTTTTATTATTACTCTTGTTTTGAGCGGTTTTGTGTTTATTGTGAGAACGGTAGTCAGCCTTTGTTGGTCCGTTAGGGGTCCAGTGAATGAAGTAAGGTTTCTTGTTTAGTTAGACATTTAAAATTTATTATATGGCTAGGTTTCTTGTTTAGATCAGCCATTTAAACTTTTATTATATAAATATGGTTTCTCGTTTAGTTAGACGTTCACATTTTCTTGGTTATATGATTTGGGTGGGACTAGGGATAGCCCCAAATGGGGGAATGTTGGGGAAAATGTGTATGGGGTGGACTAGTTTAATATAGGTCAACTAGCAGTGCTGAAAGACGGTCTGGCTGACGTTCTTAAAACAACTGGGACAGATGGACATTTCAGTACGGCACGTTGTGTGCTGGTAATCTCGGACATCGTATCGCTTTCATATCTTGTTCTTTTCTCTCTTTCATACATACACAGCACACACACACAGACACAGGCACAGCACACACACACAGACACACGGACACACACATACACAGCACACACACACAGACACAGCACACACACACAGACACACGGACACACACATACACAGCACACACACACAGACACAGCACACACACACAGACACACAGACACACACAGTCACACAGACACACACACACACACACAGACACACACAGTCGCACAGACATACACACCGACACACACACACACACACATTCCCTGTGACACAATACACACATACAATACACATACGTCTGTACGCAGACGCACACACACACAGACACACACACACACACACACACACACACATCTCACTCTCTCTTCAATGTTCTTAAATGTTTTACATCATATCGTGTGTTTACATCATATCTTGTTTATCTCTCTTCATGTTCTTAATGTTCTTATCTCTCTCCGATGTTAAATCTACGTATCATCTTAATGTACGTCATGTCAGATCTGACATGATATGATACGTCATCATATCTGTCATGGGGGGGCAGGACTGAGAGGGGATTTAGGGGACAGGCAGAGGGATTGAGGGTAGAGTGTTTTTTGTTCAAGCTGTGGTGATCCTCTGCTCGACCCATAGCTCTTGCTGTTAAGAACTTCTTTTCTTAAATAAATTACCTACTTGTTACAATTGGAAATATCGTCTCCTGCTGTGTTAAACAACCTTCAGCCACAACAGTACCCCTATGAACTGGTAGTAGCAACGTTACTTTCGCCCGCGGGCTGCACCACACTGTGTACTGTATATGGAATCGGGAGCATCAATGCTCATTTGTACTCATCCGAAATGGCCGCCTCGCCACTCCACTGTTGTCCGGGAGGCAAGATGGCGTGGAACGCTCTCGCGAGGATGTCAGCAGGCGGAGCTAGGCAGAGAGGCACCGCCGGCTGAGAGCATGTACTGAGTGATGGCGACCCCTGTTGGATGGGCGGAAGTCCCGTCGGCCGCAGGCAGCCTGGTGAAGATCTGAGTGAAGTCCTGGGGCGCGAGCTCTATACCGCACACTGTAGCTACTATAACTCGGTACTTAAAGACTTGGATAATTGTTTAACCGCACGTTACCTATACCGCACACTGTAACTGCTATAACTCGATTGCTAGTGCCTGGCTCTGCACTCATTGTTCATATAATACCGCTGGTACTGCTAGGATATCGTGTCCACTAGCCAGTACTCGTTATCACCCGTTGTCCTCTTACGGGGCCCCCTGGCATAACGTCAGCAACAGGGCTTTCCAGAGCCCCGTTAGCTGCGACTACTCGTTGTCAAGTTCACTGCCGAAGAGAGTGACTTCCGCTGGACTCCTCCCTTTATCATCTCCCAGCTCTCTCCGCCACTCTCTGCCTGCTACTGCCCCCTGCAGGTCCCGCCTGCCAGTCACAAGGGGAGATGCATTGTAGAATATGAATCAGTACTGTCATTTATAATCCGTATTCCAATGCTCTTCGGAAGGGGACGTTTGTGTCATTGCTCGTGTGAATCAATGACACTAGTTAGAATGTCTTTGTGTACAAAAAGGGATATAAACACAGTCAGCAGTTCTGAATAATATACCATATTTTCCAGACTGCTACATATAGCTCAACTACAATGGAAGCTATCCCCAGATAAATGTAGCAAGCTACACTACAAGAACATGGCACAAATAGCTAGCTACATCGGCACTACTTTTTTTCTTTTTACTTCATGATCAAGTTTCCACCAAACAAATAGGCAGGCAAAAAAATTCTCAGTTTGATTGTTTATTATAAAACTGAAACAAGCCCTCTGTCTGGCTTTTTGTTGTTATTGACATCTTCATCAATGCCATCAGCCCTGGAAACATCAAATCCCTCTGCCTCTGCCATTTCGCACGGACTGGTTCATGTGGTCTGTGTTTTGATTTTCACTTCCTGGTTTGCGGAGCCTTGGAGTGGCATGCCCCGCCCTATCCTGCCTCTGATTTGCCTACCCGTAATGTTTTGCCCTAACCTTACCCAATCGTGAGTCGTCATACTCATATCTAAACCAACCAACCAATCATAGTGGGTTTTCTCCGGGGAGTTTTTTCCCCACAAATCTTTATTCAGCAGTCCAGTTCTACGGACAGTAGCGTGTAGCGTTTGCTCACGCTACGTCACTACTTGGGTCTAAAAATAGCTACACTACAGAGAACGCTATTTGGTTCAAAAAGTAGCAACGCTACCATCATGCTACTGCGAATTGTAGTTAAGCTATGTAGCGTCGCTACTTGTAGCTAGCTACCAGTGGCGGCCGGTGGGTACTTCGCCACTAGGGGCGCTATACCAAACATTTTGCAAACATGTACAGTACAGTACCACGCAACAGACTCATGGCAAGACGTGAGCGATTCGACTCACGCTCACGGCAATGAATCGGCTCTTATGAACGAGTCGCTCAGCTGTTACTACAACAACACACAACCAGTCAAATAAAGTATAGTCTAGACTCTAATTCACAACTTGAAACACAATATATAAATAGAAAAGTTAGAAACAAAACTCGCCCGTCTCCAAACACAGGCAGATCTCTCCCTCTCTCCTTCTCTCTCTCACACACAGCGCGACGTGGAATCGATTCGTTACACAATCAGACCTATTATATACCAAGAATAACTTCAGTATGAGTACAGGGCTGTACACATATTTTGCATATTGTTAAACGAGCCAAGGCTAGCTATTAAACTATCGATATGAATCGAAAATCTGGGACCCTGATGTAAACAAGACAAACGTCTTTCTCTGGTCTGCATCCCCTTAACAATTGTGTGTATTGAGCCGTACTGTATTGTACCCATTCTGCAATCTGTTAATAAAGTTCTCATTCATTCATTCATTCAAACATAGACGATATTGAACAAGCCATAATCCACGTATTTTCAATCCGAGAGAGCTGCAGTAGTTAAATCAATGAGCCATCGACATAGTCAGTGTGGTAACGTTATTATTGCATCCAAGATTGATACACGGCTGGCTAGGCAGTTGGTAGTCATAGTCTTGTGTTATAAAATAAATAAACAATCAGCAATGTCTCGCTTCATGAATGGCCAGCAGTAGCCTAACAGTACTGCTCCTAAAAAAAACTATTTACAAACGTTAACGTTAACCACACAGAGAGAGAGAGAGAGAGAGAGAGAGAGAGACTCACTGTTTAGTTGAAACGTCCAGGGCAGGAGAGCTTGATAAACGTGTATAATCCACTGATGATGTATTCCAGACCACTGTCCACTGTAGTCTGTCTCCAGACTGCATCCGCCATATAGCTTGTTAGCCAAGTGTTAGCTCGTTAGCACAACACAAGTACATTCCTTTGTCCATTTCCGCTCGAACAGACTGCAAACTACCTGGCGTTCTATCGCCATGCTCTAAGACAAACTCTAACCTTAACCAACTTTGAAAGAGTGCCTAAGCTTAACAGTCTAAAAAACTTGCAGTCACGGCACGCTCGTCTAAGACAAACAGCTGCCTGCATCATTCTCACAACAACACAACTATCTCCACCGACCAACCTAGGAATAACCTAGAATTGGAACATTAGAAATTGGATTCGGCCAATCAGAGATCGTCTCTGTGAAATTCTGCTACGGAAGAAAATACTGGCGTCGGCCAATCAGAGAGCGTCTCCGCGAAATGCGGCTACAGATATTCTTGACGCTACTGGCTAGACCGCTTCAAATCGCGCCCGGATTCCAACATAATAGTCATATTTCAACGCACAACGCGTTATGCACTGATTGGCTGTGACGGATACAGCGATCAAACTGTGACGCGCACTCAGAGCGCTATCGCGTATAGCCCGGGCCGAGAAATACAAAAAAAAAAAAAAAAAAAAAAAAACGTGATGTCACTTCCTGCTCTGGAAAACGAGTGTTTTTAATTGCGATAATAACGTTATATTGTGCATTGGAAATACAAACATACTTAAAATGAGTAAATATTATTCATTTTAAACATGTTTATATTATTTATAGGGCTATAAAACTAAAAACTAAAAACTTATTTTTCTTGTTCTCTCATATAACCAGGGTAGTTCCTGAGGGGGGGCGGCGCCCGAGCGCCCCTAGTGGCGAGCCGCCACTGCTAGCTACTATACTATAATTTATAGTGAACTTTTAACAATAGGTATCTCATTGTAAACTGTCATACTGAACAATTGCATACAATTGATCTTACCTAAACAGCATTTCACCAACTTTTAAACCATAATTTTTTAAACAAAAACACATCTACTTTACTCTGGAGCATAACAGTAAGAAGCATTTTGTATAAAAGTATTCTGTACTTCTGTATGACAACTATTAAAGAAACTTGAACTTGAAACTTGAACTAAAAACACATAATCAACACAATATAATTAATTAGTACAGTCACAATCACATATTTAGCACAGCATTATTGAACACACCATGAACCATTTCATCTGACATATAGTTTCCCTTAAAGTAATGTCGTGAATTTATCTAAATAAAACAACTAAAAATGTACCAAATGATAAGACAAAATGCTGCTTTGTAAGAAGGAACAGGAAAACACCATGTTGGTTGTAAGCGGTGGACACAGTTGACTCCCCCGACCAGGTGGCTGACCTTTAAGATAATCAATGACCCCTCAAGACTATATTGAGGTAATCAGGAAAGGAGTTTGTTTATTTTAGTATAAGAGACCCACCGGCCACTGTGAGAAACCCCCCCCCCCTGTCAAATAGCTTCTACTGCAAGGCCACAGAGGTCACTAAACCAAATAGCCTTGTATACGTCAAACAGGAGACCATTTGGCATCCTCCCCCACCTAGATTGGAGATAGAGATTGAGTAAAACCCCCGTTCCCAACAGCACATTTTAAAGGGAAGTGGTGACAGCTGGCACAAGGCCTAAAGATAGTAGAAAACCGTTGACCCTGTCTAACCCTCCCCCGGGCCAACAAACACATTCTGCAAGCAGAAAAGGACACCAGTCACACATTAACTATAGACTAAATAACAAGTTAACCAAGAGTAAGACATAGTTTGTAAATTAATGTTAATACTGAACAAAATACTTAAGTGATCAAAATAGAGCTACAACCTAGATTACAGATTACTTTAGAATAGACAAATACAAACAGTAGGATGTAACATTAAATAGACAATTACATGAGTTACAATATGGGCATAACTTAAAACTATTAGGATAACGGAAGTCACAATAAGGAATGGAAGCTCTTAATGCTAGAAGGTAAAACTATACAGTATTGGTCAAATGGTTAATCAAGAAACAAAGTATTCTATTAAAGGCTCCAAGTTACACTGTGTAAACATTGTGTCACAAGAGCATGGGGATGTGGCACTCATTGAACGAATCCCCTAATAGGGTAATGATTAAACAGCCCGGCAGATTCTATTGTGAAACGGTTGTGTCAGCAGACCAAGGCTGTGTCAGGACGTGTCACTACAGACAAGTTCCTACTAGAAGGAATTTGGCCAATGGAGAAGCCTGAGCCCTGGGGGACACGTCTCCGGGGGCTTTGGGGGAAGTTCTTCCCTTTTTAAGCAGGGCTGATGGAGACGGACAGCACACACACACACACCCGCAGACAGGAGAGGAGCGAGGAGACGGAGAGGGATCCCTGGAGAGCGAGACACACACAGAAGGAACCTGGAGACTGAGAGACAGACCTGGAGCGCTGAAACCTCCACCGACAGAGGGAGACTCACCAAGCCGGCGACTCGAGAGCCGAGCCGGAGACTCAGAGCCACTGAGACCCGATGACAGACGATCGCCTCGCAGCAGGAGATCCTGCCACGGAGAGAGACGATGGGAAGACGATCCTGAGAGGAGGAAAACGAGCGCCCCCGCGCTGCGTCAGGAAATCGCGGAGAAGAGTTACCTTGGCAACCACCAGACTCCGCCGAGACAGAATCAAGCGCTCCCAGCTTGGAGAATCACAGAGACCAGGGTTGCAGAGACAACCCACCCCAGGAGAAGAACGCTCTGACGGCCGCAGCTGATCCGAGCATGGATCAACTGCCTCATCAAAGAGACAATTAGATATACCAAAGAGACGATGTACTTGTTTTGATTCATAAGCTGTGGTTTATTAAGAAATAAAAATAAACACCGCAGTTCGTTTGATTGGACCACCTCGTCAGCTTCTTTCCTTAATTGAACCGAACATCTGAAATACCAAACAATGCAGAGGAGAAGGGTAAAAAGACTATACGATCACAGAACTTAGATATAGGTATAAATGAAGATTAGATACTTCAGTAATTTCTCCTTTCCTCTGTCAAGCCTGTAGTCACGCATAATTAAGTGTTAAGAGCACAACCTACTTATGTAAATTAGTTACTATCTCACTCAGTCACCACCCTGTGTGACTGTTTCTATCTCCTCTGTATGATAATACTGCAATCAAACCCCTATGTGTCTATCTATCTATCTATCTATCTATCTATCTATCTATATATTTATAATTCCATCTATTTGTAAGTGACAATCTATGTACAGTACTTATCTACTGTTTTAAACTGAATGCCATAACTTGCTGTGGACTCACAACAGTTACCTTGTTGTCAGGATATGAGAGCCTGTTGAACTCAGCAGAAACTATATAGACCCTCTCTCATGTCTGCTATCCTAAATGTATAGCTATGTATAGTCTTGTATCTGTCTGATTCTATTTTCTGTAAATTTCCATTTGCTAATGGACGAGATATAAGTCATTTGTTACTTTCTGTTTCTTGCATTGCAATCTAATAAAGCCATTTGAAGGATGTTCTACCTTTTATTATAGATTATGAAAGCTATGACAATTTGGATATTGAATACAGTCAGATATACAAGTCAATTTGGTGAAAGCCCGACTGGATTATTTGTTCATTTATAAGTAAGGATTATTTCACAATTAGGGTGGAAAACTTTACAAAACATAGCGGAGTATGTGTCTAACAACTGTCTCCTACCATAGTTATATGAGTGTAGTGACGCTCTGCGTCATACTGCAATACTCTTCCATATCAGTATTAGCACTGAATAAATCTTCACATGCACCTTTACATACTTCATCTGTCTGGCCACACCCCCATCCGCTCCTCTACATAAGCAGGGGTGTGGCCATACTATCAGCTCCTTCCCAAGTCTTTCACCACAAAGGTAAGACCACGGGGTCCTCAGTGAGTCCGACGCAGAGCGTCACTACACTCATATAACTATGGTTATATACATAACTGTACGTTATATTATCGTGTAGCTCCGCTCTGCGTCATACTGCAATACAGGAGCTGAGCAGAGCGGAGCTCGACAAATGTACCCGCTGAGGCCCCCCACAACCATCAGAACCGGGGAGGACCCGAGCCCCCGGACCCGGACACTGAGAGGGAGGCTCTGAACTCACTGAGGAGGCTCTGAAACTCCCTGAGGAGGAGGCTCTGAAACTCCCTGAGGAGGAGGCTCTGACCCTATACCCACACTACTAGTAGGGAGCAGAGCAGAAGAACAAATCGTCTCTACTGCGTTGCATCACCCACCAAGCTCAATACACATACAACAGAGCAGAACTTCTTTTTAAGTTCTACTCACCTTGACAATCTGAGGAGGAGGCTCTGAAACTCTGAGGAGGCTCCCTCACTGAGGGGGAGGGTAACTCACAGGAGGCTCTGAAACTCCCTGAGGAGGAGGCTCTGAAACTCCCTGTAACAGAGGTCCATAACATGGAGCCTGAATAACTCACGGAAGTCTAACCAATAGAAACGCGCCCAGTGACGTACTCTATGGCGGGGGGAATTCTGTGGTCCACCGCCCAATATGGCGTGGGACCAGGAAACTCCCCCCCCCCCCCCCACCCTGTGATACGCTGATCCAGCAACGTGACAGGAAGCCTGAAGGACAGGAGGTTTTGTTTGACCCCTGACCAATCAGAAAAAGTGGAGGAAGGTTTTACCAGTTCACCCCCTCATGACCCCTCACCCCTGATACGATGCAATGACAAAGCAGAGCCATGACACCAGTCATAGTGTGCTACATGAAGCGTTAACAGCTTCACATAGACTCATGTGCGAACCTGCCATCTGAATTTTTCA
Organism: Notolepis coatsorum; assembly: GCF_963971535.1. Lineage (NCBI taxonomy): Eukaryota > Metazoa > Chordata > Actinopteri > Aulopiformes > Paralepididae > Notolepis > Notolepis coatsorum. Next base: position 112,683,597 of record NC_140170.1, on the reverse strand, counting down.
AAGGAAGAAAAACACAGACCAAGAGAGGGCCCCTTTAAGGGCCCCGGTACAAGAGCTTACACATGTGACTTCTGTAGGCCAACACCTAACCCAGTTGTGGATCTTAACGACACAAACAACCCTCCATCACAACAAAAAAGGCAAAAGTACACTCTCACTACCGTGAGAGGAACGCCGTTTTTCATAACGAGAGAAGACACAAGTCCTCGATTAATCGATTAAGCCACATGACAGCGACCAAACAATCTTTTCTAGAAAAAAATTGCTTCTCTAAGCAGGAGCACAACCCCAGCAGAAGCTGAGGGGTTACACCGTATCCCCACAAACATAGTGAAACAATATATTGTAAACAAAATCATGTTTGAGGGGAGGGGGGGGGGCCCAGGGGAAAACCGGGGGGACCACCCCTCACCACCTTACCCCTGATACGACTCGGTTGAACAGGTACAGCCCTGTTAATATGTGAACACGCCACCTGTTTATTGTCATCACAAGCTGAGAGAGGGACTCACAGTGGAGGTTTCTCTATGACAACACGTGAAACACAAATTCACTCATAATTCATAATTATTATTAATTTACATATATATATATTTGCTTTTAATTATTATTATTATTATTTTTTATTAGAAATGTTTTCCTCTGTAAAAAAATGCCAGTGAATATTTATTTTTCTTCAAAAATGGCCAAAATTGTCAGCTCTGAGCAGGCCTGCACTGCAGTAATGACTGCAGTATATTCGTGCAGATGGCTGCTAAGGCTGAGCCCGAACGTTCGAACGTTCGAACGTTCGTTCGTTAAGCTGACATTCGGACTTTAATTAATGGGTTCGAACGTTCGGTGAAAAAAAATAAAGCAGGCGCAACGACGGTGAGGCGATGTGAAGCGGCGCGTCCCCCGAGTGAGATCGCTCGGCTCAACCAGTATGGTCTCTGCCGGGCTGTTGCTGGATACTCAACCAGAGCTCTTGTCTCAACCAATGCAATAGAACAATTTTGATTGAATGACAGGCGATTCTGCCAATTACGTCACACCGCTTGCACCCGCCTCTGCTGTTACCACCAATCGGCAAGCGTTTATTATTTTTTTTACTTCCGGCAATGCTGCCATTGATCTGCTTGAGAGAAGCATTAACGTAGCGTTAGCTCCCCGCCGAGGAAGTAAAAGTCGTAACAACTTTCCATAGGTCAACCTGCGGAAGGATCATTAATGAATAGTATTGAATACCAGCCTTTTTCGGCCACGGAGCGCGAGCTTCATGGCGGGAGGTGGTTGCGTTGGAAACACTCTGGGCGTGTTGGGAGCCCGGCGGGACCCCCGCGCCGGTGTCTCTCTGTCTCTCTGCCGTCCCCCGTTCCGAGGTGACGGTGGAAGGAGCTGAGGCGCGCGCCTCTCTCCTTCCCGTCGACCAAGAGTGAATACCTGTTATTGAACGTGTAACACTAACTATATAACGTGAATGCCACAAAACGAATGCATTTGTTTATCTAGCCCCTTACGTGACTGCGGTGTGCAAGGGCTATTGTTTATCATAAGTAGGAACTTTATGCAGTACTCAGTAGCTTGTTTATTTTCTTCTGAGTGCTTTGTTTAATTACATGTTTACATGAACAGCCACCACTGTAAACAACATGTTTTTTCACCAATAGATTATGCAATGCCGCCCTCCGTAGGATCTATAATAATAATAATAAAACAAAATTATATAAAAAAAAAAAAAAGTATTAAAAAAAAATTTTTATTAAAAAATTTACAAAAAACGAACGTTCGAACGTTCGTTCGATAACCCTGGCGAACGTTCGAACCCTAAAAACAGGGTTCGGGCTCAGCCTTAATGGCTGCACAGGTTGACCCAGGATTAAATAAATAATAGCCAATCAAAATAGGCTATTAACGTCATCTAAGCACGGTATGTGCAGTTAAACTCTTGCCATTGAATGGGGTATTGAATGATTGATAGCCCTTGACATCCAATACACGGAGGTTGAATATGATTGGTAGCCTTGAAAATCCAATCAGAGGTTGCTGCATTGCAGAGTCAAAACGGGTCCAGCTGCAGGTCCGTAGGTTAGGTACAATGTACAATTTTGTTTGTTTGTACAGAGTCTCCCCCCCCTCAATGTACAGTTTTGCTTGTTTATACAGTGTGCCCCCCCCCCCCCCCCCCCCAACCACCTCCAATGTAAATTACCCAGTATGGTTGTCAATATCCCAGTGTACCCAACCCCCCCCACCCAACCTCCTCCAATGTACAGTTTCTACGTCAAATGTATATACTCCCTTTTCTTGACTCCTTCTGTATCACAAACAGTACTGTATTTGCAAATCTGGTATGTCATAAATGTATAGATGTAGCAGTACTGACTATCTGTATGTCATGTATGTCATATATGTCCTGATGAATTGAAAATGGGGGACCCTGGTGGAAACAAGACGAAAGTCTTTCTCTGGTCTGCATCCCCTTAACAATTGTGTGTATTGAGCTGTACTGTATTGTACCCATTCTGCAATCTGTTAATAAAGTTTTCAATCAATCAATCAATCAAAGGTTTAGCTGGGGCCAATCTCAAGTTTCTCAAGTTTCTTTATTAGTTGTCATACAGAAGTACAGAATACTTTTATACAAAATGTAACAGAAAGAAGCATTTTGTATAAAAGTATTCTGTACTTCTGTATGACAACTAATAAAGAAACTTGAGAAACTTGAGATTGGCCCGAGCTAAACCTAACCTACGGACCTGCAGCTGGACTGGTTTCACTGTGTGAAAGAGCAAGCTAGTAAGCTGTACAGCTATAACAACACAGTAGGCTAAATTAAACTTTGCGCCAACATTAGGACCGAAGTATAAACCAGCAACTGAGCAACATGAAGAAGTGGACTTATGCATCTGGATCAGAAAAAAAGTTGTGGATGAAAAAGTAAGTAGGCTACAGTGTTTGTAAAAGCTTGTATGCTAACAGTAGCTAGCCAGCTTAGCCTACATCACAATGATGATCACTAAGCTAACTTACTGTACACACTCTAGGGCTGGGCAATTAATCGAAACAGAATTGCGATATCGATTCATAGACCTATGCAATCTCATTTCTAAGTTATGACGATTTTTCTTTTATTAAAAAAAAAGTTATAATTTTTTTTTTACCTTTTAAATTATTTTATCTGGGTTGAACATGATTTGTGGAACTCCTTCTGGTGTTGTGGTCGTGGTATTCACTGACCTTTGGGACGTATTTCGACATGCACATGGGTATCTTAGTGGTGTAGTGTATCTTGTAGACCAGGCCCATTGCAAGTTGCTGTACTCTGTCGTCTACTCTAAGCCATCCTAGGTTGTCAAAGTGGGCAGGGGTGAGGTGGGTTTTAGGAGTAAGGTCAAGCAGTAGTCTGACCAGTTTGTTTTGTGATGTTTGTAATCTTGTTTTTAGTGCCTTTGAGGTGCTTTGGTACCATGAGGTGCAAGCATAGTCGTAGTACCCTTGAATGAGTGCTCCTGTTAGAGTCTTCAAGGTATTCTTGTTTACCAGAGAGGAGATCCGGTACAGGAATCTAGTTCGTTGGTTGACTTAGTTTTATTACATTGGATCCCATTTTGTCACAGGAAAGATTTGCCTCTATAGGATGGAACCCAGGTAGGTAATTTCATCTTTCCTTTTAAGATAAGATAAGATATTCCTTTATTGATCCCCTTGGGGAAATTCAGGCGTCATAGAAGCATGGGGGAAGGGGGGGGGGGGTACAGGTAGTGAAAACAACACAAGCAGTGTAAACAAATAGGTCAATATAATTTACTATCTAACTAACTGAAATATATTTTCACAGTGTCACATAAGGTGCAGTATGCATAATGTAGTGTTATAATTTACTATCTAACTAACTGAAATATACATTATTCATTATTCACAGTATCACAGTATCCACATAAGGTGCAGTATGCATAAGGTAGTGTTATAATTTACTATCTAACTAACTGAAATATACATTATTCCTTATTCACAGTATCACAGTATAAGGTGCAGTATGCATAAGGTAGTGTTATTGTCCTACTTGGGTTCCTATTAGTTCTAGGTCGATGTCTGGCAGCAGTCCCTGCCCACTGTTGTGGAGCCTGATGGCCACTGGTATGAAGGACTGTCCGAGGCGGTTAGTTGAGTGTCGGGGGGGGGGGGGTATGAGTCTGTGGCTTCCTTGTCACCTTCACCTAATATGTTTTGATCTGGTCAGGTGCGCTGTCACCTAATATGATTTCATCTGGTCAGGTGCGCTGTCACCTAATATGTTTTCATCTGGGCAGGTCTGCTGTCACCTAATGTTAATATGTTTTCATCTGTGTCCACTGACCACTGACACACAGTGGGGGATGTTTTAAAAATATAATATAATTTAATATATAATATAATAATTTGTGTTTCACCTAAAAATTTGGTCAGCAGCCTCCACTGGACTCACCCCTCGATCACATGCCACTATGCATAGCTTTGCAGGGTTATTAACCCAGCCAGTTGTGAGCTCAACCACGTTGCCTAACGTTACATGAACACACAACTTCTCATCATACACAAAACCAGTTCATTTTTACTCACGTAAAAAACAACGCGTTTTCTAGGTAGAGAGAAAGCTATACCAGCGATCAAGACAATTCACATAGAACACATGTCGCATCCCCAAATGTAGTGAAGCAACTAGGGCTGTCCCCGACTAAGGATTTGGATGGTCGACTAGGATTGGCCAAAAGTTGCCGTTAGTCGACTATTGGTCAAAAAAAATCATATTTTTTTTTTTTTTTTTTTTACTTTTTTATCATTCCATTTGGGCTGTGGGGGGTGCTTAGTGTCTGAAGGAGTCGACTGAAGGCTTCTTGTCCTCTGCAAAAGCATGCAATTGGTCCACTGATGGATGGCATCTTGATATTTGTCTAGTCTAGTGTGTTCATTAGATGGGTGAAATCCTCTTTCAGTGCCTCTGTGCCTGTTTTCTTAGGCAGTTAGCCTCTGGTATGCGTGCCATTAGCGTTAGCCACGCTTCTAGGCCTCTTTTCTTTTGGAAAGAATGATAAAAAAAAAATATATTTTTTTTTTTATTATTATATTCGACTAAGAGGTTGGCCAGTCGACTACGGCTCCTTTCGACCGATTAGTCGACTAATCGATTAATAGGGGTCAGCCCTAGAAGCAACATACGTTTTGGAAAAAAACATTGTTATTACAAAACATTCAGAAGGGAAGGAAGGGAGAGGCGTTAAGTGTCCAACGGACCCTTACCTGCACCAATGAACACAGGCTGAGAGGACCGGAACAGGCTGGTCTCCTTACGCTGACGAAGGCCCTCGCTGGCGGGGCAAAGAAGCCCGGCGAAACGCCCCCCCCCCCCCCCCCCTCCAACAGCCGATCATAGTGCAGGGTCGACTACATCCTCTGTCAAAGGTGACGTCGTAGTCAGAGTGTTATGGCCTGCTATTCTCACGGCTAATGTTCAACGGTGTAGCGTAAGCTAACAGCCAACTCCAGGCCAACTGGTAGCATCAAGCTAACGTTCCTAGCCTAGCGAGCGTACAGAGCTAGCGCCGCAGCTAACAGCTAACTGGCTAACAGGTAGCTCACCCAGCTAGAACGCAAGCTAAGCAGCTATCACCGAACTGTACAATGAGAGAACACAATATAGGCCAACACTTCAGACAGCCGCCGTCTGTCCCCCTCCTCATCCTAAGAGAGAAGAGAAAAAGAAGTTAACACAGTTTTCAGAACGGTGCTAACAGATACAGCGGTGCCAGCACAATTCCCCATGGGCTGCAGCCGACTTGGGCGTGGAGAAATTCCGATAACGAAACACCAAAACCCACTTCCCTCGCGCTGGGTAACTTTCATCTTGAAAGATGGGGCCATGCACGGTGACAGAGAGAAATCCGTTTGTCCAGAGATCCGGGGGTTTGAACCGCAGATTTGGTCACGGTCCCAAGCAAATAGAGCTCCCGAAGAGGAGCTCATGTAGCGTGGGCGTCAAACCAGAACCCTCTCCCCGCCGTTTAAGAGGCAGAAAAAAGGGTACCAGCCTGGGGCCGGCTTTTGTAAATCGTGTAGCTATTCCCCTCATAACAACACAACTGGCGCTCGCATATCAAAACCATCACTCACCTGGAGAGGCAGCTAGCTCTCACAACAGCCGAGCCTCTCAACAAAATCCAGCTGCAGCAACGGAGGTAATACCTGTCCAACTGCAGCTTGGAGGAATGCAGGTGGGGATTAGGCCAGCGACGCGAGCCCCTAATACGAAAATGCCGGTGGAGGTCAGAATGATCATCATCTTCTAGACACCCCAGTGGCGAAGACATTATCGCTGTATTTTCTCGAAAATAGTGAGAGAGAAAAGAAAGATATAATATCAACGTAGCTCCTTCATCGTAGCTCCCATTCCCTTCTTCAATATTTCGGCAATCTCAAAGTGTGGTACATGCAGGCATTTGACGTGGTGAAAACTAAAGAAGGAGCTGATAGTATTGCCACACCCCTGCTTATGTAGAGGAGCGGATGGGGGTGTGGCCAGACAGATGAGGTATGTAAAGGTGCATGTGAAGATTTATTCAGTGCTAATACTGATATGGAAGAGTATTGCAGTATGACGCAGAGCGGAGCTACACGATAATATAACCATTACATCTCAATTCAAATAACACTAAATCAGTTTAACTGTTAACTTCCCTTTCTTATAACCAATCCCATTACAACATACTGAAAACTACTTACTGGGATTTACTATTTTCGCTAAAGAAAACAAACAGAATATAGAATCCCATAAATGTTATCATTTACACAACAACACAGTCAAACAACATAGCCTACAATATTGAACTTCATCACAGTGGCCTCTACATAGACATATATTGTCAAAAAAAAATGCATATCCTCAACTCAGTCAGCATCGTAACATTAATTATTACTCCACAGCCACACTCTACATCACCCATTAGCCCACATCATACTCCTACATTAATTATCCACATAATCAAAAACTTACCCCCTCCATCCACATTTAAACAGATGCTTCTATGGCTAATTTGACCGAAAACGCCCCTCTCAGAACTTTAAAAAAGAACGTCACCATGCAGACATTACAGCCCATATAGCATTTAGCCAATATGCTCACCCTTTTCATACTTCAGCTGTAATGTAATATGCATTTCTTCCGTCAAATACATAGCCTAAACGCACACCTTGTTACTTTTATACTATCACGCCTAATCGTGATGTTTCCAAAGATTATGTTCCTAGCATGGCGTTGTGTTTAATCTATGTATTAACGTTATCACAAGCTATATTTCCATACTAACGTCAGCTTTCTTCTTCGACTATTAATTCCTGTAGTTCCGGAAATGCATCGCCACGTATATCCGGTAACCCAAAAAACACTGACATTTTACCCAAAACGCACCCACTTTATTTCCGGCTCAAACCTGAGCGCAAATCTCCGCCTAATTACATCCATATTATATAATTCCCAACATAATATATTAATTCATTACCAACGCAAGATTCCCTGATGGAAAGCTAGCATATTCCAAGAGTAATCGCGCGCTACAACGTAAACAGCACACGCTCACAAAGACCAACACACTCTCCATGACATGTCGTCAGCTTGTGACTGCAACTTGTTCCTGTTTGCGGACGACTCAGCCCTGCTGGTCTCTGACAAGAACAAGTTACAGGTTGAAAAAGCCCTCAGCTCGGAACTAGGCAAAATCTGCATATGGCTCGCCGACAACAAACTATCATTACACATGGGCAAAACAGAGTCCATTCTCTTCGGTTCAAATAACAAACTCAGCAAGACCGACGGCTTCTCGGTTACAGTGGGTGACAATATTATCACAAGGAAAGATGAAATTACCTACCTGGGTTCCATCCTAGAGGCTAATCTTTCCTGTGACAAAATGGCATCCAATGTAATAAAAAAAGTCAACCAACGAACGCGATTCTTGTACCGGATCTCCTCTCTGGTAAACAAGAATACCCTGAAGACTCTAGCAGGAGCACTCATTCAAGGGTACTACGACTATGCTTGCACCTCATGGTACCAAAGCACCTCAAAGGCACTAAAAAACAAATTACAAACATCTCAAAACAAGCTAGTCAGACTACTACTTGACCTGACTCCTAGAACCCACCTCACCCCTGCCCACTTTGACAACCTAGGATGGCTTAGAGTAGACGACAGAGTACAGCAACTTGCAATGGGCCTGGTCTACAAGATACACTACGCGACCAAGGTACCCATGTACATGGCAAAATACTTCCCAAAGGTCAGTGAATACCACGATCACAACACCAGAGGGAGCTCCACAAATCATGTAAAACCCAGATTCGGCTCAAACAAGGGACTAAACACGTTTCGCAATTATGCCACATCAATGTGGAACGCCCTGCCTAAAGCTGTAAAGGAATGTGAATCACTACCCACTTTCAAAAACACTCTCAAAAAACACCTACGTGAGACTGCAATTCGAAACTGGCCCCTACAAATGTCCTAACCTAGTTGTACAGTAAATGACCAAGTAAGGCTTTGTCAATATTCCAATGTACAGTGTAAAATGTGTGTGTGTCCCCTACCCAACCCCCCCCCCCCCCCCCCCACCTCCAATGTACAGCCCTCACCCAACCCACCCAACCCCACCCCACCCAACCAACCTCCTCCAATGTACAGTTTCTACGCCAAATGTATATACACTCCTTTTCTGGACACTTTTGTATCACAAACAGTACTGTATTTGCAAATCTGATATGTCATAAATGTATAGATGTAGCAGTACTGTCTATCTGTATGTCATGTATGTCATATATGTTATGATGAATTGAAAATGGGGGACCCTGATGTAAACAAGACGAAAGTCTTTCTCTGGTCTGCATCCCCTTAACAATTGTATGTATTGAGCTGTACTGTACTGTACCCATTCTGCAATCTGTTAATAAACTTTTCAATCAATCAATCAATCAATCTGCATCCCCTTAACAATTGTATGTATTGAGCTGTACTGTACTGTACCCATTCTGCAATCTGTTAATAAACTTTTCAATCAATCAATCAATCCATCCATTCAAACACTCCTTGGTAACAGGAAGTAAAAACCTTTCGCTTCGCGATTTCTTCAACACTTTTTATCCCATGAAATCGCGAGATAACATCATTATTCTAACGTGAATCAATATAAACTATATTATACGTATTTACGATAATAGTTAAAGCATATTTTTCTGCATCCCAGTCACATTTGTAGGCACTTTTTTTTAAATCATATCACGGACAGCGCCGTAATACAATTTATTCACAGATTGTGCAGTGCTGTATAATAATAAACGTAGTTCACATAGCATTATTCCAAATGCAGTTTACAGATCACATAATAACCATCTATAATACATTGCCTCCTTATTAAAAAGGATTTAACTTATTAAGTGTAATTTACATTCTTACTGACACAAAAGAACTGGTCTTCTCTGGCCATTAAGTATCAACACTATCCGGATCTCTTTTCTTCTTCAGCTCTGTAATGTGACTTTCATTCATCCGTTTCCCTAAACGTTACATTTTTGCACCTCATCGGAGCTACCAGACTTATGCATCACAAACGTTAATTTCTCAGTCTGTCCTTGTGACGACTGCATTTCCAAATCGCTAAAAGTTCACATCTAGTCCCAGTGAACTTGTGCATTACAGCTGGAATCACCACAACGTTACTTTCCCAGGTCTCTAGCGAGCTTTTGTAATCGAATGACGGTCCGCTGGCCGTCTCCTGTCCAATCCGCCCGGAATTTAGCATCGGGACTTTCTACCTAACTACTCTGTCTTATAATACCGACATGTTTCATCTGCATTATTTACCTACCTGCCTCAACTTGTTCTAAATATCTTACTATAAATGCTTGCTAAATGAAAATTCTGACCATGGAATATAAAGGTAAACTTAATTCTGTGTACTTTGCCAACTCATACTTTGTCTGCTTTTAAATACATCAACCCTTCCTTCGTCCTCTCTGAAACCAGTCCCCTCTCCATTCTCTAATTGTCCCTGGCTCACGCCAACATCTCCTGTTTAACATAATTTCTTTACTTACCCTCTCCAGTTGTGAAGAAAAAAGTTAACCAGGATTTGTTTTTGTGCGTCCCTGATTTCGATGCACCATTTGAAATAAATTTAAGTCTTGTAGCTAACTTGTCGTGGTAATTCCCAAGGCATGGAGGTCTGGTTTTCAGAGCAAGAAGTAGGAAGCTGGAATACAATTTCAATGGAGCAAATGGTCTGATGAAAAGATGATTTATTCAGCAGACAAAGCAAAGCAGGTTTCACAGCACAGCAGACGATAGGTCCCTCCATGACAACAGTCTATAAAAATATCTCAGAAAACGTGCAATACATTTTTTCTTAGTTGTTATGTACATAACAAACTGGGAACGTTTCATAGTGATATCTATTCAAATGTATTTTTTGCCTATTCACCTGGGGTGTCTCGCCTTAAGGTTTGAAATGAATGTAGTGCTGAATTATTGTGACATATGAATAATGAAATATAGACAAACCAGACATAGCCTACAAACTTGCTCAAACAAATTACAATAACATTATCAATAAAATATGGGTGTATGAAAGAGCACCATGAAGGAGTCTTTTGGTGGATGTGTTTTAGTGCACTAATCGCATCTTGAGGTGATTGATGCATGGGTGAGAGTTTCAACGGCTGGGAATGAGAGGAACGGGCAGTGTTTTTCAAGGGAAAGAAGTATGTTTAAAAAATATCTGCTTTAAGTTGTAGAGACCAAAATAATCTTGTTTTCATAATTTGTGGGGACATTTGTTCTCCACAACAATAGACTAATAAGGATTAAGGACACACATGTGCACACACACACACACACACACACACACACACACACACACACACACACACACACACACACACACACACACACACACACACACACACACACACACACACACACACACACACACACACACACACACACACACGCATGCACATATCGTGGTGGGTTCTTGCTCTGTAGGTAGTGTGATCAGTCAGGACCTGACATGGGGAGGCTGGCTGACCTTCACAGCCACAGGGCTGTGAGAGGGAGGGGAAGACTTAAAGTCAAGGTCAAAGAGGTGACACATTCTTTGTTGTATCTCAGTGTTTTTCATAATATTCTGTTTATACCATATCAGCCAGTTGTCTATAGTCCCATTTTCATCTACTTAGCAGCCTTAACCAAGCTCACACCAGCCACAATACCAGGATATCGCATGGAATACAAATCCAAAGCAAACCAAGACTGTGCCTAGTTATGTCTGAGTCCCAAATGAAAGCAGGAATTTGTAGGTCTGGGAGGGACGTTTGAACCTTGGGAATGGAAAGTTTGAACATTGGGAATGGAAAGTTTGAACATTGGGAATGGAAAACACTGGTATAAACAAAGTGTTGGAAAGCATCACATCACTGTGTTGTTTGCAAGTGCATTGTCTACAACACATTAAGAGGTATCTTGATTCACATTGCCTCAAAAGGGTTTTGGATAACACTTTATAATAACACTCAGTTATAAGACCTGTATAAGGTATTTGTAGATAATGAACTAATCCAAACCATTTATATACATTTGTAGATTATTATTAAATCATTTATAACTATATTTGTATAACATTTACAAATTAGTTATACATTATTTATAACTCATTATCAACATTGTTTGTACTTGATTTGTTCATCATTAAATAATGTTGTTTAATGTGTAGTAAGTAACACATTTGTAGATGCTTTGACAAATGGATATCAAAAAATGACTACCTGCATTTATTTGTTCATGTTCAACACATGATTTGTAAATCATTCTTAAAATATCTATAAATCATTTGCAGATGTTATTGTGTGCCCTAATCTAAAGTGAAGACTATTCATCATTAACAAATGTCTAATCGTTTATTATTTGTGGACATTTTCATCACCTGTTAAACATTTTGTAGACAGCTTTCGGATACACCGTTCTTTGTGACATCAAACAGTGAAAGAATTAGGACTATAGATAAATGCAATTTTATTAACATATAAAATACATGTGCACACGAGGGCTTGTAGCAAAAGGGGCGTAAGTGACACCTCGGGCGAAAATGAGTTTTATATAACATTTTAAAGCTCTTGATGAGCTCTATCAAATGGTAAAAAGATAAGGCGTAATTGGAAACCATCAATTGAGTTTGGCGCAAAAAAGGCATAAGTGCATTGAGCTTGGTACACAAAAGGCGTAAGTGTAGGTCAAGTGCATTTATGCCTTTAGTGCAATGACAATTCATATAAGTTCAAGTTCAAGTTTCTTTATTAGTTGTCATACAGAAATACAGAATACTTTTGCATGAAATGCTTCTTTCTGTTTTGCTCCTGAGAGTGAGCTAGATAAAATAACAAGATAGTATAAAATAGTATAATATAAGTATAAAATAGAAAGTCAAGTACATAAACAAGTGTAAACAAAACAAAAATGTTCAATATACATATATACACAGTATATGTACAGTCTATACAATGCAGATACAGTACAGTGTAGAAATGGTGAGGTATAGCTTAGCTTGTGGTGCCACCTTGTGGTGGTGAGGTGCAATGAGGTGCCTGAGATTGATGCCAATAAATATAAAGTGTGTTAGTGTCTAAAGTGGGTGCCACTGTGTGTTGTTTATTTAAAGTGAGTGTGTGCGTGTGGATGTGTGTGCTGTGGTGTATTTGATGGTCTGTTATTGTTCATTGTTCATTGAGCATCCTGATGGCCTGGAGATAGAAGCTCCTTCTGAGTCTCTCTGTGCTTGCCATGAGACTCCGGTATCGCTTGCCTGACCGCAGCAGTTCAAAGAGGCAGTTGTTTGGGTGGCTGGGGTCTTTGATTATTCTCTTAGCCTTACCCATGCAGTGCTTGTTGTAAATGTCTTGGAGAGTGGGAAGCTCCCCTCCAATTGTGCGTTCGGCTGAACAGGCCACTCTCTGTAGTCTGCTACGGTCTTGTGCAGTGCTATTCCCAAACCAGGAGGTGATATTGCCAGTCAGGATGCTCTCTGTTGTGCATGAGTAGAAGTTCTTGAGGATCTTCTGACTCACTTTGAACTTCCTTAGGCGCCTAAGGAAGTAGAGGCGTTGTCGTGCCTTCTTGATAACACTGAGCTGCACTTAAGCCCTTTAGTGCAGAAACATTTAGCACTTTAGGCAAATGTAGAAGGGTGGATTATCCCTACTTAGTGAGGGTGATATTCTACTGGCACCGGATAGTGGGAACCCGGCAGAGCTAAGTCCAGCTGGGCCCCCGACTGCAGTGCTGGGGTACTAGGTTTAAGGTTAACAAAGGTGGCATATAGGGCCTTAGGATTTACCAACCTAGGATTTGCGTACTGGTCTTTCCCGCCTCTTAACACTTTGCCGCCCAACCACGAGTTAACTCGGGTTTCGGTGTCATGCGTTGAGGACCAGAGCCACGAGTTAACTCGTGGCAAGTTGTTATTGTTTTATTCCATATTAATAACCGAATCAACATCCCCCATCGACTCTGCAGATTTACCCGCCCCTGTGAAATCAATACCGGCCAGATCCTCTTAGGGGCGCCATCGCTCCACTGCAGTATCATTGTGGGCGAGTGGATTATTATTTTACCGTCTATGGGCGTTTCATTTTAGCCTGATTCCAAACGAACAGCCTTCACCGTTGATCACGGTTCGAAGCACAGATTTCAGCCTGGAATAATGGGATTTATGATCAGCCAATGGACATATCGATCTACCAGATGCCGATGAATAATGGGGAAATGCTGCTGGCGATCACATGGGCTGACGGTAGGACCCTCTTCACCCAAATTATAGCCGGATTGGAGCTTGTTGTAAAACGCAAGCAATCGATCTGTGAATGTGGCTACTTGCATGGACACTCTATTGCTAATCAATAATACTAATCGGCGTCCCCCGCCGCCCCCATTTCATCCATAGATGCTCTGGAATAGTCCGGATGATAAGCAGTTTGTTTTATTTCATTCACAGAAATGCCATTCAATATAACGTTATTAGCCTTTAGCCCTATAACTAGCTTTCCAGAAAATATATGAGACGAAAAGTGCGATAAACCTTATATTCACGGCGCTATAAAATGACAACCAACCGATGGATTTTTTTTCTTTAAGCCATTATGAAGGCACGGTTTATGCACTCAAGTGACAATGAGAATGGACAGATAGCAATACTATAAAGTATAGATATAGCTATCCAAAAGGACATCGGTTTGTTTACAAAGCTTTGTCCTCCAGCCACATATTAGACGGCGCTGGCCGGTCCTCAATGTGTTAAGGGCAATACTCAGTAATCCCTAAACACCCACACTCCCCCTAGTACGTCCCACACCCCCTCACACCCGGTGGAAGTAGTGGTCGGTATAATTCTCCCCAAAGCAGTACCATACCTTGCTGGCTGTTGGAGACCTGAAATTAGCACCTACCCCGCTTAGTAGAATACAGGGTATTAAAAGAGGTTAGACAGTAATGCACCATTAACCACACACACAGTGAATCCAATTATCAGTCTCTCCCTTTACTTAGGGAATTTAACACCACAGACAGTGTACAGTGTATAACCGCGTTACCTCACTGGAGACTTTCTACTGTTAATGTCGACACAACAGTAGCACATCGCATAACCATGTTACTGATAACTTTCGCCCTATGGCGGCAAGACAATAACACTCTGTTCTATATCGTACTATCTTCCGCTCAGCGTCATCTGCACATATCTCACTTCGTGCATATGCACTGAATAAAAACTCACAATGTACCTTTACATACCAACATTCGTCTGGCCAGTGGCCACACCCCTATCCGCTACCTTCATAAGCAGGTGTGTGGCCCCACACTCGCCTCCTTCTTCACTTTCACCACAAGAGTGCCTGTATACCAATCACTTGACAAGGGTATTAAGCTGAAGAAAGTTGAATTACGTGTTTACATTGTTTCTTGCTTTTTTCTTTCTCTCATATTTTTACAAAGAAAAAAGCTAAGTCATAATGTTTACCTCGGGGGGTTGCGCTAGCAATGTTACCCTTCACCAGCGGTTCTTCATTTCCTCCTCTGCTGCGCGTCTTGGAGCGGGGTTGACGCCACTGTCGTGGACGGCATCCGCGCCCGGTAGGTGTCCGGTGGATAGTTTGCCTCTCCAAGGAGCTGGTGCACCAGCGCCGTCTCCTGTGAGATGGCCTGGTTCCTGCTCTGGTTCCTTTGCCGCCGGAGAGTCGTCCGCTGTTGGGCGGTCGGCTCCTCTGGTGGCGGAGGATTTGAGATGCAAGCTTTTTGCGTCTGCTCGCTCCCGTCGTAAGATGGTGGCTTGCAGACGCGAACGGCCTGGTTTTGGGGAGTTGCTGGAGCCGGATGAGGATGCGTCTGCTTCTCCGTGGCCAATGGAAACTGAGGGCTACATGGTAGAGGCAGATGGGTTGTTGTTCGACGCCCCGGTGGAGACATGTCCGCCTCCCGTCCAGGTTACACTGGCGGGGGGTGATAGGTCTCCTTGGGGTCCCTCGTACGCTGATGTTGGGTTAGAACCTCCGACTCAGCGGCGGGATGCCCTGCTATCAGCCACATCGGAATGTGGCTCTGCGATGTCCAGTAGTCTGTCGCATGTGAGACACGCAAGCTCGGTGGGGGAAAGTTCAAGTTTCTCAAGTTTCAAGTTTCTTTAATAGTTGTCATACAGAAGTACAGAATACTTTTATACAAAATGCTTCTTACTGTTGCGCTCCAGAGACTGTGCAAGACAAGATAAGTATGAAATAAAATAACATAGTAAAATTAGAGTAAAAAAAATGAGGTCACAGTGTTCAGTTTAGACATATGTACAATGTTCGATGCAGAATAGACGTAGTTACCATACAATATACAATACTGTGCAGTGTACTAATATACAATACTATATAGTGCAAGGCAGAAATGGAGAAATGGGACGAGGTGCAATTTAGGTACAATTCACAGTAGGTGTACGAGTTGTAGCGCAAATCCTTTATCAATAAATATAAAGTGTAAGTGTGTTTGTGTGATCTAAAGTGTGGAGAGTGGGTGCTGCAGTGTGTTGTTTGTTTGAGTGAGTGTGTGCGTGTGGGTGTGTGTGCTGTGTGCATTTGATGGTTGTTGCATAGTGATTATTGTTCGTTTAGCAGCCTGATGGCCTGGGGATAGAAGCTTCTTCTGAGTCTTTCTGTGCTCGCCTTAAGACTCCGGTATCGCTTGCCTGACCGCAGCAGTTCAAAGAGGCAGTTGTTCGGGTGGCTCGAGTCCTTAATAATTCTCTTAGCCTTCCCCTTGCACCGCTTGTTGTAAATGTTCTGGAGGGTGGGAAGCCCCCCTCCAATTGTGCGTTCGGCTGAACGTGTCACTCTTTGTAGTCTGCTACGGTCTTGTGCAGTGCTATTCCCAAACCAGGAGGTGATGTTGCCGGTCAGGATGCTCTCTATTGTACATGAGTAGAAGTTCCTAAGGATCTTCTGACTGACTTGGAACTTCCTTAGGCGCCTGAGGAAGTAGAGGCGTTGTCGTGCCTTCTTCACAACACTGTCAATGTGTGTGGTCCATGTCAAGTCCTCGGATATGTGGGCTCCGAGGTACTTCAAACTGTTCACTCTCTCAACCGGTGCCCCGTCGATGCTGAGGGGGCTGTAGTCCTTGACCCCCGACCTCCTGAAGTCCACAATCATCTCTTTTGTTTTGCTGACGTTCAGGGAGAGGCAGTTCTCCTGACACCACTGTGACAGGTTCTCTACCTCTTCCAGGTAGGCCCTTTCGTCGTTGGCAGAGATCAGGCCCACCACTACTGTGTCATCAGCAAATTTGATGATGGTGTTGTTGTTCCGCTGTGCTACGCAGTCATGTGTGTACAGGGAGTAGAGGAGGGGGCTCAGAACACAGCCCTGGGGGGCCCCTATGTTGAGCGTGATGGATGAGGAGGTGCAGTTGCCGGCTCTTACCACCTGGGGTCTGCCCGTCAGGAAGTCCAAGTATGCAGGGGGAACTGCGTGCTTTGTTCCTCGAGCTCATGGCGGTGGCGGCAGTCGCAAACGGCGTGCCGCTGCCGCAGCCACTGCCTGTTCCTGTCCCTGTTCTGATGGTTGTGGGGGGCCTCAGTGGGGTACATTTGTCGAGCTTCAGCTCCCGATCAGCTCCCGTTGTGCAGATGACGCTGAGTGGAAGCTAGTACGATATAGAACGATGAGTACTAGTGACGCTCAGTGTCTAGACGCCACTGCAGCCTTTAATCTTGCCTTGTGGTGAAAGATTGGGAAGGAGGCGAGTGTGGGGCCACACACCTGCTTATGAAGGTAGCGGATAGGGGTGTGGCCAGACGAATGTTGGTATGTAAAGGTACATTGTGAGTTTTTATTCAGTGCATATGCACGAAGTGAGATATGTGCAGATGACGCTGAGCGTCACTAGTACTCATAGAACTACGGTTATATTCATAACCTATCGGTAACATTTGCCCTTGGGCAACAAGACAACAGCACGAAGCACAAAGGAGCTACTTGACTGATAAACACTCTTTGAATACGCTGCGCAGCTTAAACACGTGGGCAGCACAATGTACGCGTACAAAACCTGAGTGGGCCCACACATTTGAAATACACTTTAACTATACTAAGCCGGCATATTAAAGTAAACACAAAGAAAAGAATAAACAAAACCCCCCGTTGGTGCGCCCTGTCGTGGCTAGAGAACGTAGTGGCCCAAAACAGGACAACCCCTTCACTCGGTCCCGAGCATGCTACCAAAATAAACAGTTAATGCTCCAAAGCGCGGCAGGTGCGGAATGTACCTTTACTGGAATCACCCGTGCGTGAGGGTCTATAGACGAAGTGCTGGTTAGCCCCGCATAGCAATTGTCTGGGGTTATTTGGCCGTAAAAAGGTCCCGAGAAACCGTCACCTGTGATACTTAGAAGGGGGCTGGTCTGGCGGTCAGCAGGTAGTCGGTAACAATGTTGTGAATGTCCAGTAGAATCCCTCGTGTCCGAATCCTCCTGCCGCTGGAAACCGGCGACACGACGTGCTAAGCTAAAAAGGCTAGTGCACTATACTTTAGCTAAGCTAATAGCCGAAATGGCTAGCCTGACTCCCCGACTGTACGTGCTAATACACAACACTTTAACGTTCATCTTCACAGTCCATCTGCCAAATGTCCTCTTCGTCTTGGCGTAACCTAATCACTATACTTGATATTGATAAGCTTACGGCCCGCAGCGGTACTTCTTCTGCTCCGGTGGACAATTGGTATATGTGTTTCAAAAGTAGAATGCTCGTGGCCAATACGTCCACTCGCTCCCGTGGATATCGCTGAAGAGACCCCGCACATGTGGCTCTTCGTGGATACCGGTCCTCTTCTCATCTCTCTACCGACTACCAGACCGACGCCAACCAGCTCCCCCTAGTGTTAGTCCTCCACGATGCTTTGCCGGGCCCAAAAGTAAACGGGTCATTGAAACAGTTATAATGAACACAGTCAGACACATTCACGTGTCTACACAAAGAAGACAAAAGTACACTGCAGAACAAGTCTTACTGCATATAATTGGAGAATTTTTATACCCACAGATGATGAAGTGAAAAACATTATTCTGATGGTGAGGAAATGGCTGTATAATGGCAACATTGAGTATTAAATGATAAATCTGGAAACGAAATAGACCAAATGCCTAATTTTCTCATGCTGATTGTTATCTATCTAGATAGCACTAGCTTCTAACTAAACAGCTATAAATATTTTGTTTACCATACAAGCTAGCTGTATAGTTAGCTTGCGCTAGCTGACTCTAATTAGCTCGCTAGCTAGATCGCTAGCTAGATCGCTAGTTAGCTTGCTAGTAGGATAAGCAAAAGCTAGAAAAACACATATATTGACCAGATCATTGGCCCAAGTCATAACTGAAAGCTAGCTAATGCGATCTAGCTTGCTAGCATGAGCTATCTTACTTACTACATAGCTAGCACGAGCTAGCTTGCTAACTATCTAGCGCAAACTAGCTTGCTAAACAGGAAACTAACTTGCAAACTAGGTTGCAAGCTAGCGACCTAGCTATAGCTTGTATGGTAGTAATACATATGGTAGTAAGACTAGAATACAGTAATAGCTAGCTAGATATACTGTTCATGGCTAAAGGATCATGGTAATCTGGCCAAAGGAATTAGCTATTTGCTAGAATCTAGACATCACAACCATACTAACTATATACTAGCTATATGTATAACTAACTCTATGAAATACATAATTTTATGTAGGCTATGAAACATATAAGATATAGTATACAAATAATATCAAACATAATATATATTTCTTTACGTTTTCTGATAATGTAAAACATTTACATAATACAGTGTCTATTTTTTACATTTTAATTTCAGTATTTTTCAATCAGATAAGGCTCCATTTGAGGCACAAGTTGAGGCAGCCACACCTGCACTGCACTACACTTGTCTTGATTAATTTAAAATGGAGGACCCTGATGTAAACAAGACAAAAGTATTTTTCTGATCTGCATCCTCTTAGCAGTTGTTTTGTATTGAGCCCTACTGTATTGTACCCATTCTGCAATCTGTTAATAAAGTTTGCAATCAATCAATCAATGCAGATGAAGAACAGCTCAGGGAGGTGGAAGGGCCAGACAGCACTGTGCATGAGGAGGCCAGGGAGGTGCCAGAGGCCATGGAGGAAGCTGGAGAGGTGCTAGAGGCCAGGGAGGTGCTAGAGGCCGTGGAGGATGCTGGAGAGGTGCTATAGAGGCCAGGCCGGTGCTAGAGCCGTGGAGGATGCTGGAGAGGTGCTAGAGGCCAGGGAGGTGCTAGAGCCGTGGAGGATGCTGGAGAGGTGCTAGAGGCCAGGGATGTGCTACATTTACATTTACATTTAGTCATTTAGCTGACGCTTTTATCCAAAGCGACTTACAAGTTCTGTATGACAAGCCATCAGGAAGGGCACAACTCTATCAGCTGAGTAACAATGTTCATCAAAGTGTTGAGTGCTACAGTGTAGGTTAGTTTATTAGGACAAGTGCATGACAGTATGGTTAGTTAGGGTTAGATTTTTTTTTTTTCTTTTTTTTTTTTTTAGATTATGGTTGAAGAAGTGCGTCTTTAGTCGACGGCGAAAGATTGGACGTGTTTCGGCTGTCCTAACTGGGGTGGGTAGTTCATTCCACCATTGTGGGGCAAGGACTGAGAATAGGCGACTTCTCTTTGATGACCCTCCCGGAGCTTGGATAGGAGTAGGTCTGAGGCGGCCAGAAGATGCAGAGCGTAGGGGTCTTGAGGGTGTGTAGTTAGAGACCATTGACCGGAGGTAGGCGGGAGCAGTTCCCTTTGCCGCACGGTATGCTAGGTTGAGGGCCTTGAAGCAGATTCGTGCAGCAATGGGGAGCCAGTGCAGGTCCCTAAGAAGTGGGGTGACATGGGCCGACTTCGGTAGGTTTGAGATCAGGCGGGCCGCTGCGTTCTGAATGAGTTGAAGAGGCTTAGTGGCAGTGGCCGGGAGGCCAGCGAGCAGTGCGTTTGCAGTAGTCGAGGCGGAAGATGACTGTTGATTGGACGAGGAGTTGGGTGGCTTCTTTTGTCAGGAAGGGGCGGATCCTTCTGACGTTGCTCAGGAGGAATCGGCAGGTTCTGGTTGTCGCTGCGATGTGAGCAGAGAAGTTCAACTGGTCGTCGAGGACAACACCAAGGTTCTTGGCGGTCGGGGACGCGGTCACAGAGCCGTGGAGGATGCTGGAGAGGTGCTAGAGGCCAGGGAGGTGCTAGAGGACATGGAGGATGCTGGAGAGGTGCTAGAGAGGCCGTGGAGGATGCTGGAGAGGTGCTAGAGGAGTTCAGAGATATGCTTGAGAGCTCAGAGATCACTTATGAGGAACCCAGGGATGATGTCAGAGAGGAGCTAGAAGCCAGGGATGATGTTGAGCAGCAACGGGGGAGAAAAAGGAAAAGGGAACCAGATAATTGGCCTAAAGGTGGAAGTCAAACACAGAAAAACAAGATTTCAGATGCTGATAAAGACAAAGTTAGGGAGCACATCAAGTCCTTTCAGACTATAGAAAGTCATTATTGGAAGAGACGGTATCCCATCAGAAATGTACCTTTCCTGTTGGGACATAATTGGACCCTTATTACTAAATATGATCTTATACTCAGTCAAGGAGGGGAACTTCCATAAGAATGACAATATTGCACTCATAACAGTCCTCCTTAAAAAAGACAAAGACCCCAACGAGTGCGGTAGTTATAGACCTTTAAGCCTCCTCGGAACCGATATCAAACTGTACTCTAAGGTATTAGCCATCAGATTACAAAAGCATATGACGTCTTTAGTTCACCCGGACCAAACTGGCTTCATAAGAGGCCGCCTGATCACTGATAACATAAGACGAATACTGCACGTACTATATGCCGACAAGGATGACACCATACCTAAGGCGATGCTGTCCCTGGATGCTATGAAAGCCTTTGACAGGCTGGAATGGTCGAATCTATGGGCAGTATTAGAAAGGATGGGGTTAGGAAAAGGATTCATTGATATGATTAAAGTATTATACAAAGACCCTTCGGCCATGATTACAACAGGCACAATCATCTCCAAAATCTTTCCGGTATCACGCTCTGCCAGACAGGGTTGCCCTCTTAGTCCCGGTCTATTCAATTTATCATTAGAGCCTTTAGCACAATATATAAGACAATCCCAATCCATAGAACCAATCGTAATCAAGGGCACACAACAAAAAATTTGTTTATATGCGGACAACGTAATATTGTTCATGCAAAACCCCAACACCACATTGCCTCATCTGCTCAAGTTAATTGAGAACTTTGGTGATTTATCTGGATTTAAGATAAATTGGCCGAAGTCGGCTTTCCTTCCTCTTAACACCCCTGCAAAAAAAGATATAACCCTCCTAGGAGAGATACTGTAACTGAGGGGTACAATTCCCTGACTGTATTACTAGATATGATACTTACTACCACTACCTTTGTACTTAATATTCGGCCACCCAGTACACGGCATAAATATATTATCATAAACACTCTCACGTAGATGAAACGGATCCAACACAAATGTACGAAGTCGAAGTATGCGTTTATTACTACACAGCAATGGTGTGTAGAGCAAGCACTTAATCACTTAATTACATTTATGAATTGAAATAGTATGCACTTTTATGGCAAAGAGTATTCGTCGGTATATCAATAGAGAATGTCCAATCTCTGATGGCGCAGGTGGTAAATATACGACCTGGAATAGTTAAGGAATAACAGCAATGATACTTTAATGATTATATACTAGATACACTAAGGGGGGGTTAATCCGGTCGCTTGTAAGCCGACAGGAGTAGGAGGGGGGGGGGGGGTAGAATCCGGCTGCCTCGTCCGGCCAAGGGTATCCCAGGTGAACCCACTGTAGTGCCGTTCAATGCGCCGGCGATCCTTGGACCACAGATGAAAGCAGGTGGACTCTTTGTGGGCCGGCTCTCTCCGGTCCACGGGGGAGAGACGTGAAGCGACCTCGTCTTGCAGAGCGTCTCCTCACCTTGCGTCCTCTCCAGGGGGGGGGTTTCCAACACACGGCAGTGTCGGGGGTCTTTATCCATGGAATAATCAAAGTATACAAAGCATAATCCGTGCCTGGGAAGGCGGGCTGTCGTCGGTAGAATAATCCGGTATACAGGTCCACTCGCTCGTCGGCTCTGGGGCTCCTCGGGTGCAGCTTCACATGGGGTCAACCACCCTGGGTAAGCAGCCAGTTCTCTGCCCGAAACGATGGGGTACTGACTACGGTAGTATTCTCACCGCACGAAGCACTATATATTAACAGACTATTATTAGCTTAATAGACTACGTCCAACTCGACGATATAGTGCCAAATATGACTATTCAAATATTAATATACACGATGTCTCAATACCGATGGTAGGCGAACTTGGCCTTACTCCCACACGTGGCGTCGCGGGGAGGCTTTACGTCTGTGACTCTATTGGAGGGTAAGAAACTGGACTGAAAAGAAAGTCCTACTTTAGTAGCGCAGTATATATACGCACTATGAACAAATAGTCCCATTAGTGGTGCGGTAGCCAGATTCCTACGCGGAACTAGGACTTGTTCGTACATGTGGAGCGGTACGTTTGAACTGGGTCTGAGGGGTATGGCAGCCTGGCACCAAGGTCTCGACCAATAGTAGAATGGAGACTATTATGGGATGTTCAGTAGGCTAGAATGGATATTCAATGCATATTGTACAAGGAATATACAAAAGATATCAGGGAATATTAGAGAATATACAAATACAATTAAATATATATATATAAATAAATATATATATTCGGTTTAATCTGGCCCTTCACAACAGCCACCCCCTGATTGGTCCCAGACCTAATCAGTTAAACAGAGACAGATTAATCGCGTTGTCTATTTACACATAAGGGTTTGCTGTAGGGGTCAGTCAACTTCACAAAGTCATAGGGTTGTAGGGTCATGGTCATCATCGATTGTGTCTGGGAGTCGAGGCAGTTCTATGAGCCTCGCCACGGGACGGGTGTAAGTGCGACCCTGGACGAGCACTTCAGCTGCTCGGACCTTGCCGTCGGCACCGGTGATCACTTTGCTTACGCGGCCGGCCGGCCACATAGCTCTGGGCAGTGATTGATCAATAATCATGACGACTGTTCCTTCTGTCAAATTGTCTCTCTCCTTTACCCACTTCTGGCGGGTCTGTAGAGACGGTAGGTAGTGCAGTAGGAAACTGTTCCAAAACTTGTCGGCTAATACTTGGCTGTACCTCCACATTCGTCGGCCGTTCGCTTCTTCAGGCCGGTACATTGTCTGGGGTAATGCAGGATCTAGCCGCCCCATCAGGAGTGTGTTGGGGGTAACTGGGTCGATATCCGCCACATCACTGGAGACATATCCGAGGAGCTTCGAGTTAAGTACTCCCTCAATCTCCGTGAGGACTGTCATTAGGACTTCTTCCGCCACAGTCTGGGCCCCAAGTACTGCGTACAGGGCTGTCTTTATGGAGCGCACTTCTCGTTCCCAAGTGCCACCGAAGTGGGGTGCGTTTGGGGGGTTGAATTGGAAATCAACCTGTGCTGGAGCGAGGTGGGTCTTAAGTTCTGGGCCCATAGCTTGGAAGCTCTCTCTCAGCTCTCTTTCGCCGCCTTTGAAGTTTGTCCCATGATCGGACAATAGGGTAGACGGTCTTCCTTTCCGTGATGTGAATCTACGGAAGGCCATAAGGAATGAGTCTGTGCTCATGGTCGGGAGAAGCTCGATGTGTATCGCTCTGGTGGTCATGCATTTGAATACAATACCCCACCGCTTCTCGGTTCCTCTTCCTTTCTTTATGTGCAGCGGGCCAAAGCAGTCCATACCCGTTGAGTGGAATGGCTTGTCACCGATTCGGAGGCGACATGGAGGAAGGTCAGCCATCCTTGGTATGCTGGGCTGCGCGCGCCACTTGCGGCAGTCTAGACATGTTCGCTGGAAGCGTCGTACCGCCTCTCTTCCTTGTAGGATCCAGTAACGACGTCTGATTTCCGCGAAGACTCTTTCTGCTCCTGCGTGATGTACATCCTCATCGTATTTCTTTATAATCAGCTCGGTGACCTTGTGTCGGCTGTTCAATACGATCG
Source organism: Notolepis coatsorum (assembly GCF_963971535.1). NCBI lineage: Eukaryota > Metazoa > Chordata > Actinopteri > Aulopiformes > Paralepididae > Notolepis > Notolepis coatsorum. The sequence continues at coordinate 112,658,896 of NC_140170.1, read as the reverse complement.
GGTATTTAATGTCATCCGGTAGATTGGGGGCTCTGCGTAGGCGACCACCCACTCTGATGAGGGTATGAGCGTCGCTCTCGGGGGCCAGATGAATTAATCTGCTGTCGGATGGGACGGGCTTTCCTCCCTGTAGACAGGCCAATTCATCGGGGAACGAGTCTCTCTGGGCTCGCTGCAGTAGAAGCAATTCTGCTTCCTCGTAGTTAGCTGCTGACATATCAGCGGGGGACTTGCACTCCGGGTGGTACCGCAGGAATGTTCTTTGTTGTGCACTCTCTATGGACGTGCAATCGTCTATGTTAGGGTCGGTGGAGGCTACGGTGCTCAATCCACAGAACACAGACTTCTTATTTTCCACCTCCTCTGGACTTGCTTCCCTCGGGATAGGCATGGGCCACTGTCCTTCCGGGAGTCTTAGGAATGCGGGGCCGTCACTGTAGACGTTGCGACGGGTGAGGTCATCCAGGGGCATCCCCCGGGTGATGGCGTCAGCTGGGTTCTGTTTTGTATCAACGTAGCGCCACTCTGTTTCTCCGGTTAACTCTTCGGTTAAGTCTTGAATCTCGGTGACTCTGACTCCCACGAAGACTTTGTACTTGCATGAGTCCGATTTGATCCAGGCGAGTACCGTCGTGGAATCTGACCACAGGATTGTTCTAGACACCGGTATGGTGAGCTCACGTTGGATGAGCGTGGCTAGGTGCGCTCCGGCTAGGGCTGCGCAGAGCTCTAGACGTGGGATAGATTGTTGCTTGCGTGGGGCTATTCTCGAGCGGGCGAGGACAAATGCTGTGTAGATCTCTCCCCCCTGGTCTTGGGCCCGTAAGTAGGCTACTGATCCGTATGCGACCTCTGAGGCGTCACTGAAAACGTGTAAGTCCATTTTACATGTCTCTGGCCTCACCGTGGGTGGGAAGTAGCTTCGGCGCATATTAACGCCTGGGAGTGAGTCGAGCTCCATCTCCCACTCTCTCCAGGTGGATGCAAGGTGTGCGGGAATGGGGTCGTCCCAGCCCTGGTCCTTGTCCCACAATGCTTGTACAATCATTTTTGCCCTGGTGGTGTACGGTAGAATACATCCTAGTGGGTCATATTGTCGGGCGAGTGTTGTGTACACACTCCGTCTGGTGGTCGGCGCCGCCGCCGGCCTTCCCTGCTCCGTAGTCAGGGGCTTGTGTCTGTAGTGAAGCGAATCTGTTTTGAATCGCCACACCAATCCCAGGGTCATCTCCTGGGCTTCTCCCGGGATTGTAGCCATCCAGGTCTCGCTGCTGGCTGCCTTGTCCTCGGAGGAGAGGCTGCGCAGTACTTGCGGATCGCTGCTGGCCCACTGCCTGAGATCAAAGCCGCCTTTGATCAATGAGGCACGGAGTTTAATCAGGAGAGCCTCGGCTTCTTCTTGGGTTGAAAGGCTTTGTAGACAGTTGTCTACGTAGAAGCTGTTCTTTACGCTGTGTCGGACCTCTTCGTCCGCTGCTGGGTCCTCTGCTACATGTTTCTGTAGTGCAAATGTAGCACAGCAGGGGCTGCACGTCGTTCCGAAGGGGAGGACTTCCCATTGGTAGATGGCTGGGTGCTCATCTCCTGGCTTCTCTCTCCATAGGAACCGTAACAGGGGCTTGTCCGCCTCTACTAATCTCACCTGCAGGAACATTCCTTTAATGTCCCCGCTGATGGCCACCTTTTCCTGGCGGAAGCGGAGTAGAACGCCGAGTAGGGAGGGGCCGAGTGTGGGACCGGGCAGTAACTCTTTATTCAGATTTTGGGATCCGATCTGGTAGCTGCAGTTAAATACTATGCGGTCTTTACCGTTGTGATGGACCTTGTGGTGGGGCACGTACCACGATTCAGTGGTCTGGTCAGCCTCTTTAATGTCCATCTTTGTGACGTGTCCCGCTGTGATGAGCTTCTCAATCTCAGCGCGGTATACACTCTCTTGGGCGGGGTTCTTGGCTAAGCGCCGCTCCGTGTTCAGCAGGTACCGTTCTGTGGCGTCTGTCTTGGCGTGGAAAGTAGGCATTCCTTCTCGCCGCAGGAGTGGCGTGGCGTATCTCAACACGCCGTTGACCGGGACTCTCTTGGTCCCTGTCTCGAGGAGGTGAATGGCGTAAATGTCATCTTTAGAGCGAATGTCTTTCTTTCCGTTCTTAAAGGGCATTTGTTCCAAGGTCCATAGCCGCTCTACGTGTTGCAGGAGTGCGGTTTCTCCCTCTGTGACTCGGGAGTGGAGACATCTAGTGGCTGTACTTCGGTTGAGAGATTTGGCGAGCGGGCCTTGGAGAGTCCATCCCAAACGGGTCTCGACTGCTGCAGGACAGCCTCGGGGTCCGGTATGAACCCGGTCTATCGGGACAATGAGGTCTGCATGGTCGGAGCCTATCAACAGGGTCGGCATAGCATTGTCTATGAGCGGGATCGGTAACTTGCGCAGATGTGCATATTTCTCCATCAGCTTGGCGACGGGGTATGTGTACCGCGACAGTCCTATTTCTTGGCTGGTGAAAGCGTCTGCAATCTGGTACCGTCGCTCAGGCTGGCCGCTTGCTGCGATAGAGAATGAGACATTCTCGCCCTTTATCGTCTTCAAATCTCGTCTTATTGTCCGAATTGTCATTTGGGTTTCGCTTCCCCGCAGCCCTAGCTGGGCCGCAGCGGAGGCGAGCAGCAGGGTCTTCTCTGACCCGTCATCGAGGACGGCGTAAGTGTCCAGGACTTTATTCTGGTAGCTTAGTGTCACACGCACTACTTTTAGGAGTACTCGGGCTCCACTGCTGCTGGCGGGATCGATGTACATGACGCTCGCTTTGCGGCTGGATGGTGCAGGTGAAGGGCGCCGTCTGTTACTGTCGTGAAGTATGTCCAGATGGGCTCCATCGCACTTGGTGCACCTTTTCTTTAAGCGGCATTCGGCTGCCATGTGTGAGCGCGCACAGCGAAAGCAGCGCTTGTTGGACTTTATCCATTGACCTGCTTCCTCCGCGTTCAGCTTGGGGAAGGAGTCACATTGCACTAGCCAGTGTTCTTTCTCACAGTAGGGGCACACTATCTTCCACTTCTCCGTTCTGGAGGGGGTACTGTGGCTCCTGCTGCTCGGTACTGACTCCGATTGGTGCATCACAGTCACCGATCTTCTTCCATCATTTAGTCGTCTGGTTCCTTCTCTGGAGCCAGGGGTGCTCCGTCCGAATGTATCTAGCCGTAGGCTGCTGACTTCTCTCGCCAGGAAGTCTGCTAGATCGAGGAGGTTCGGTTCGGGGCCATTCGGGTCTCTGTGGTCCCTCTGCCGCCTAAAGCGCTCCTGACGAGCGGGCGGCAGCTTCTCCAGAATCCTTTCCATATTTGAGTTGGCGTAAAGTTCATGCCTCCCCTTCTCTCTTTGCGCTCCCAACATCCCTACCAGGGACTGCACTCTGATGGACAGGTCGTCCATTGCTCGATTGTCTATTGCTGGGGGTAAGCGGTCGATGTGTCGGATCTCCTGGATCACGTAATCCCATATGCGCCCATACCTCTGGTCCAATGCTACCAGCGCTGCTGTGTATGGGGTGGTGGAAGTCGCGTAGGCGAGCGCTATATTATGTGCGCGGGGCACCTTTAAGTGCTTCAGTAGGATGGCGTATTTGTGGCGTTCATCCAATACATCCACCAACATGGTCTCCAGACACATGCGGAGTTCTGTATACTGGGCCCGGTTCTCTTGGGTGAAGTCAGGTACCATAGGCGTGCCAATGTATGACGCTGACTGTGGATACATCGGCGAGCGTTGGGGGAGAGGCCTCTTAGGCGAGTCTCCTCCCGCTCCTTGGTATGGGCTGGTACCGGCAGTGTACCATGGCCCGCTTGTCCAGGTGCTGTTCCTCGGTGCGGGTCGTGCGTCGTGCTCACCCGTGTATAGAGTCGGGGGTCTGTAGCGCAGCTCCGCGGGGGTATAGCCTGGGCTGTACCGGACCTCCTGGTAGTACTGTGCTGTCTTCGGGTGTGGTTCTCCTCCTCTTCCTCTTCGTCTTCAGTTAGGTCATCCAGTGCTTGTAGTCTCTGGTTTAGCCTCTCCACAGGATATGCTGCTCCTTCCCGGTTGCTAGGTCTCGCTTGGACCGGTGGGGGGAGGTGGTCTGTGGGGGGTATAGACCTCGTCTGTTGGTCAAGTTCAGGGTTGTTTACTCGGCTAGGGGATGCCGCCCTGGAGGTGTGTCTAGACGAGTTCCTGGAGCCTCTGGCGGAGGGAGAGGGTGTTGTCCGTCTGATCAGCTGTTCTATTAGTTGCGACTGCTGTCTGTCGCGCGCTGCGTCCCGTTGAGCACCGGCTCGTTCTCGGGCCACATTCTCTTCCATCTGAATGCGTCTTATTTCTAGACGTATCTGCTCGTGTTCGCTTCGCTGCTGGATCTGCAGTCGGTCGCGTTCAGCAGCGGCGTTCAGGCTGATGAGGAAGGCCTGCTGTAGGGTCCTCTCTGCCTCGCTGGGAGAAGGCGGTTGTATAGGGGAGCCTTCCCTCGGGGTACTCCTTGCGGAGCCTTGGAGCTCTATCTCCACGGTGCTCTCCCCGTCTTCTTCGGTGCCGAGTTCTCTCTCGGTAGCGTTGTATTCCTCCCGGGACTCATCGGGGACTACTTCTTCAGTACTGGCGGGGTGTGAAGTCATGTCTGGTTCCCACTGGTCCCCACCGTGAACTTGGTCAGTTACATTAGAGCCCGTAGGGGCCTCTATGGTCGGGGTAGTCTGGGCGTTGGGGTTAGACATACTTTTACTTTCTAGTTTTACCGCGTTTACTGTTAGTAGAAGACTAGGTTGTTGACTGACAGCGTAAGCCTCTAAGTACTGAGGGAGCCGTCGTTGGCGCTGCGGGCGTTGGTTAGGAGGATCGTTTCGTGGAGTGTTCATCATAGGCCATTTCAATATTAATAACACTATATTAATATTACACTGATTACCATCCGGCTCGAAGGACCAATTGTAACTGAGGGGTACAATTCCCTGACTGTATTACTAGATATGATACTTACTACCACTACCTTTGTACTTAATATTCGGCCACCCAGTACACGGCATAAATATATTATCATAAACACTCTCACGTAGATGAAACGGATCCAACACAAATGTACGAAGTCGAAGTATGCGTTTATTACTACACAGCAATGGTGTGTAGAGCAAGCACTTAATCACTTAATTACATTTATGAATTGAAATAGTATGCACTTTTATGGCAAAGAGTATTCGTCGGTATATCAATAGAGAATGTCCAATCTCTGATGGCGCAGGTGGTAAATATACGACCTGGAATAGTTAAGGAATAACAGCAATGATACTTTAATGATTATATACTAGATACACTAAGGGGGGGTTAATCCGGTCGCTTGTAAGCCGACAGGAGTAGGAGGGGGGGGGGGGTAGAATCCGGCTGCCTCGTCCGGCCAAGGGTATCCCAGGTGAACCCACTGTAGTGCCGTTCAATGCGCCGGCGATCCTTGGACCACAGATGAAAGCAGGTGGACTCTTTGTGGGCCGGCTCTCTCCGGTCCACGGGGGAGAGACGTGAAGCGACCTCGTCTTGCAGAGCGTCTCCTCACCTTGCGTCCTCTCCAGGGGGGGGGTTTCCAACACACGGCAGTGTCGGGGGTCTTTATCCATGGAATAATCAAAGTATACAAAGCATAATCCGTGCCTGGGAAGGCGGGCTGTCGTCGGTAGAATAATCCGGTATACAGGTCCACTCGCTCGTCGGCTCTGGGGCTCCTCGGGTGCAGCTTCACATGGGGTCAACCACCCTGGGTAAGCAGCCAGTTCTCTGCCCGAAACGATGGGGTACTGACTACGGTAGTATTCTCACCGCACGAAGCACTATATATTAACAGACTATTATTAGCTTAATAGACTACGTCCAACTCGACGATATAGTGCCAAATATGACTATTCAAATATTAATATACACGATGTCTCAATACCGATGGTAGGCGAACTTGGCCTTACTCCCACACGTGGCGTCGCGGGGAGGCTTTACGTCTGTGACTCTATTGGAGGGTAAGAAACTGGACTGAAAAGAAAGTCCTACTTTAGTAGCGCAGTATATATACGCACTATGAACAAATAGTCCCATTAGTGGTGCGGTAGCCAGATTCCTACGCGGAACTAGGACTTGTTCGTACATGTGGAGCGGTACGTTTGAACTGGGTCTGAGGGGTATGGCAGCCTGGCACCAAGGTCTCGACCAATAGTAGAATGGAGACTATTATGGGATGTTCAGTAGGCTAGAATGGATATTCAATGCATATTGTACAAGGAATATACAAGGGATATCAGGGAATATTAGAGAATATACAAATACAATTAAATATATATATATAAATAAATATATATATTCGGTTTAATCTGGCCCTTCACAACAGATACCGATGGTAAAACATTTTAGATGCTTGGGAGTGGAAATATTCCCCACCATAAGACAAACGGTGAAGCACAAATTACACAAAAATCCAAAACAAAATCAAAGACGACCTTGATAGATGGGCAAAACTTAAAAACACAGTACAAGCACGGATATCAATAGTTAAGATGGATGTACTACCTAGAATCAACTTCTTCAGTTCAATGCTACCGTTACCCCCTCCAGAGGGTTACTGGAAAAGATTACACTCCTCCACATACAAATTTATTTGGAATAACAAACCACCACATATAAAAAGATCCACCGCACAGAGAAATAAAGCAGATGGTGGCATGGCATTTCCAGATTTTTTCCAATATTTTAAGGCGTACACATTAAGACCATTGACAACATGGTTTGACCCCCAAGCATTAGTATCCTGGAGAAAATTAGAAGAAAACATAGTAGCCCCACATAGACTGAAGGACATAGCACACACTAAACTACCAATCAAGCACTGTGAACGGAAATTTGGCCCCATAATTACTCATGCGATCCGGATATGGCGTGAATCACAAAAAAAAAATCCTAACCCACACAAATGGCACAATCATACTCCCTTATTCAATAACAATGCACTCTTAATTAAAAAACAACCTATAAGATTCTCTATATGGGAAGAGCAAGGCATACACTCATTAGGGGATGTTTTTAACAAACAGGGTTTTTGTAGTGATAAAGAAATACGCAAAAAATGTAATCTCACCAAGTCCACATGGCTTTTTTACATACAGTTACAGCTATGTTTGAAGTCTCACGGTGTTCCATTAGACATACCAATTGAACACCACAGATACCACAAATTCTTCTACGAAAGAGAGACATCGAGCGGTTTTGTTTCAGATTTTTATCATCAATTACTAACGTCCTCATATGAAACCCTCCAACTAGACTCTGTCTGGAGGAGGGATATACCAGACCTGGAAAATGACTTTGATTGGCAAGGAGCCTGGGCAAATGTCCGACTTACATCAAGGAACCCGGATCATCAACAAATCAATCTTAACTATATTCATAGGACATATTTGACTCCTATAAGACTGTGCAGAATGGGGCTTAAACAAGACTCCAAATGCTCCCAATGTACAAATGGGGACGAAGGGACATTTATGCACATGTATTGGGACTGCCCACCAGTTAAGGCATTCTGGAAAGATGTGACCCAACAATTATCAAAACTCGTATCTTGGAATATACCTGTACACCCCTCGGTATTACTATTGAATGATGTTTTTGAGTTTGCAGTGAATCCACAGCTAAAGAGATTGGTTTTATCGGGTATCACAGTAGCTAAAAAGCTGATCGCATCACGCTGGTTTCAACCGGAAAAAATGTGCCGGAAAGTTTGGTTTCTTACATATCTCGATGTGATTTATCAAGAAATATCTACAGCAAGAATTCTGGGTCTCAATGAATCCAAAATGTCAATGTGGTTAGAAGTGGTGGAGAGAATAAAAGCTAGCTTATAATGGTAGTGTCTGGTTAGGTGCGAGGGATAGTGGAGGTACTTCCCAAGGTGGGGTCCGGGAGGGGGGGGTTCGAGCTGGAGCATATGTGTGTAGGTTTTTAGATAACAGGTATTAGGGGTATATCTTATATAAGACAATTAACTAAAATGTGATCTCATTGGATGTGCTCTGACAATTAATGCTTGTATATCTTATCGTGTGTTGTCATGTTTGTTTATGTGTTTGTTTAAAAAATAATAAAAAAATAAAATACAAAAAAAATAAAGTCATTATTGTCGCAAAGACACTACTAATGCCTATCTTGAGGAGACACTCAATCTAAAAGAAATCTATGATCTTTACACACTGAATGAAGTGCATCGAGTGGAAAACAACACCAGTGAAAGAAAGCATGTACAGAAAAATCTTCACCAGTGAATTCAACATAGAATTTCACTGCTGTTGTGTGGCAGTGAAAGGGTTAACCTTCTGTGTATTGTCGCAGTGAAAGGGTTAACCGTTTGGTAGTGTGGCAGTGAAAGGGTTAAGGTTGAAGACTGAATGCTAGAGACTGTAGCAGCCAATCAACTATAGGCGTTGAGGCACAAAGAAGTTATGCTTAATTCAAACATTTTAACTGTGAGCATGACACATTTTTAATAACATGGGGTTACTTACATGGGGTTAACTGAATTGATATAATTAAATAATAATAGAGTAATGGTACAAACAGTTTTTAAATATATATTCATATACAATAATTAAAACATTTAAACTGAGAATGACACAGTCAATAACATGGGGTTCCTGGGGTTGCTTACATGGGGTTAACTACATTTATAAGTAAAGACATACATAAAGTAATGGTACAATTTTTTTTTAAATATATATTAATATATACAATGTTGTTAATGATGTTCAAAAATAAACAAAATACTTATTTTGGCTTGTTACTCTGTCTCTGTTCCAGTATCACATATTTTCTGAATGTCACTTACGCCCTAAGAACAAAGAAAAAGTAATAAAATGTTGGCACAAAAAAGGCGTAAGTGACGTTTTGGCTAAATGTAATATATATAATTTTCTTTTTATATATATTTGTTTATATGAATTCCTTTTAGCCTAATCTCTATAAAAGTGTACTGTAGATGGCTCAAATATGTTGTTGTTAATGAAATAATTATAATCAATGAAAAGTTTGTTTTTGCTCTCCTGTAAAATTCTGAAAATGTCACTTACGCCCCTTTTGCTCCAAGCCCTCGCGACACATAACATATAGTGTAAGCCAGGGGGACACTAGGACCCAGGAGTACCCTGGCCAGGTATTGCCAGAGTATGTAGAGAAAGTATCACGTGATTTGACACGTTATACATTAGCAGAGTTATTCGTGCTGCCCCACGCTTTTAAGGTATGAGCAGGCTAAACACCTTTTTCAAGACTGGAAGAAGTGGAATCTTGATTGACGGCGGCACAGTGGTGTAGTGGTTAACACTGTCGCCTCACAGCAAGAAGGTCCAGGGTTCGATTCCCGCTTGGGGACCAGGTTTCCATGATGCCAGGTACTCAGGTGGGGTATCTCCCAGGCCTTTTTCTGTATGGAGTTTGCATGTTCTCCCCGTGCTCGCAAGGGTTACCCCCCCCCCCCCCCGATAAGATAAACCCAATGGAAAAACATGCACAACAGATCGCTAACGCTGTGGCGTCCTTGACGAAGACGGACAGGAGCACTTGGATTGGTCCCCGGGGTGCGGCTCACGTTGACGCCCTATCTGCTCCCGGCTGCCCATGGGGGGAAAGGACAACGGGATGGGAAAAGTGCAGAGAGACATTTCATCTGCGACTCAGTGCATGTGTGTGTGTGTTCCTGTGGGTCGCCCATCTCGCGTGTGTGTGTTAAAAAACTGCATGACAAATAAAGACTTCTAGTCTTCTAGTCTTCTAGTCATCTTGTTCAAAACCAATACACACAAATACAATATGAGAGATGCAGAGTCTCTCCACAGAGAATTATATGTTGTGCAAAAAGTAGTGGTGGGACTCGATACATTTTTTTAACCGAATTAATTCCAGACTGTATAGTTAATTAATCGAAATTAATCACATTTTAATTGCATATCAATATTTGATGCGAAAAGCAACATTTTTCAATTCAAATACATTTTGGTATACGAGTGAATCAATGAATATACATTATACATACGTTTAAGCAGCAAAATCCTGTTTTAGCTACTACACAGACCAACAGATCAATGCCATTTTTAACAAAGTGCAGCCATTTTAGGAATAATATATATATATATATAGCGCAAATTACCTTTTGTAAACTCAAGCACTTTCGAGGTCAAAGTAAAACGCAGTACTTTCAAGTACATTCCAGAACAGTTGATCATTGAAAAAAAAAACTCTTGATTGATCTCAATTTCTCTTATTAAATTTTTTTTATGAACAAACCAGACTAAGAAAAAAAAGGTAATTTGCGATTTATTATACTTTATACTTATAGCACATGCATGAGTCTGGTCTCTTAGTTTTAATTCTTTCTGTAGTTAATTAATCGAAATTTATGTGATAAAGTCCCCTCATGCATTCAGTAGAATTATCTGGAATTGTATGTGCTGGTCTTCGGTAGAAATATGAGATGAAACATTATTAAAGACCACTGGCGGACTCAGGGGGGGGGGGGGGGCCTGGTGCCCCCATGGTTGAAAAACGCACGCTAAAGTGCCCTTTTGAGTGCACTGTAAACCCGCACGTTCAAAATAATCAATTAGTTTGAGTAGGGTATACTCAATATTCTATGAAAGTTCTACTAACTTGAATGTCTTGAGTTCGTGTGACGTGTTCTTATGTTTTGAGTAAATAAAACTCATAGTTTTTGATTGACTTGGAACTATTCACTTATTAAGTAAGTATAATGTAAAAGCATAACTTAAATACAACTTAAGATAATTAAGTAGATACAGACTCTAAACCACATTATGTTTTGAGTAAATAAAACTCATCGTTTTTGATTGACTTGGAATTATTCACTTATTAAGTAAGTATAATGTAAAAGCATAACTTAAGTACAACTTAAGATAATTAAGTAGATACAGACTGTAAACCGCATTATGTTTTGAGTAAATAAAACTCATAGTTTTTGATTGACTTGGAACTATTCACTTATTAAGTAAGTATAATGTAAAAGCATAACTTAAGTACAACTTAAGATAATTAAGTAGATACAGACTGTAAACCACATTATGTTTTGAGTAAATAAAACTCATAGTTTTTGATTGACGTGGAACTATTCACTTATTAAGTAAGTATAATGTAAAAGCATAACTTAAGTACAACTTAAGATAATTAAGTAGATACAGACTGAAAACCGCATTATGTTTTGAGTAAATAAAACTCATAGTTTTTGATTGACTTGGAATTATTCACTTATTAAGTAAGTATAATGTAAAAGCATAACTTAAGTACAACTTAAGATAATTAAGTAGATACAGAATGTAAACCGCATTATGTTTTGAGTAAATAAAACTCATCGTTTTTGATTGACTTGGAACTATTCACTTATTAAGTAAGTATAATGTAAAAGCATAACTTAAGTACAACTTAAGATAATTAAGTAGATACAGAGTGTAAACCGCATTATGTTTTGAGTAAATAAAACTCATAGTTTTTGATTGACTTGGAATTATTCACTTATTAAGTAAGTATAATGTAAAAGCATAACTTAAGTACAACTTAAGATAATTAAGTAGATACAGACTGTAAACCGCATTATGTTTTGAGTAAATAAAACTCATAGTTTTTGATTGACTTGGAACTATTCACTTATTAAGTAAGTATAATGTAAAAGCATAACTTAAGTACAACTTAAGATAATTAAGTAGATACAGACAGAAAACCGCATTATGTTTTGAGTAAATAAAACTCATAGTTTTTGATTGACTTGGAACTATTCACTTATTAAGTAAGTATAATGTAAAAGCATAACTTAAGTACAACTTAAGATAATTAAGTAGATACAGACTGAAAACCGCATTATGTTTTGAGTAAATAAAACTCATAGTTTTTGATTGACTTGGAACTATTCACTTATTAAGTAAGTATAATGTAAAAGCATAAATTAAGTACAACTTAAGATAATTAAGTAGATACAGACTGTAAACCGCATTATGTTTTGAGTAAATAAAACTCATCGTTTTTGATTGACTTGGAACTATTCACTTATTAAGTAAGTATAATGTAAAAGCATAACTTAAGTACAACTTTATTAACAGATTGCAGAATGGGTATAGAGGTGTGATAGGTGTGATAGGTGTGATAGGTGTGAGAGGTGTGATAGGTGTGATAGGTGTGATAGGTGTGATAGGTGTGATAGGTGTGAGAGGTGTGATAGGTGTGAGAGGTGTGATAGGTGTGAGAGGTGTGAGAGGTGTGAGAGGTGTGATAGGTGTGAGAGGTGTGATAGGTGTGATAGGTGTGAGAGGTGTGAGAGGTGTGATAGGTGTGAGAGGTGTGATAGGTGTGAGAGGTGTGATAGGTGTGAGATGTGTGCTATGTGTGTGATAGGTGGGATCGGTGTGAGAGGTGTGATAGGTGTGAGAGGTGTGATAGGTGTGAGAGGTGTGATAGGTGTGAGAGGTGTGATAGGTGTGAGAGAGGTGTGATAGGTGTGATAGGTGTGAGAGGTGTGATAGGTGTGAGAGGTGTGATAGGTGTGATAGGTGGGATCGGTGTGAGAGGTGTGAGAGGTGTGATAGGTGTGAGAGGTGTGATAGGTGTGAGAGGTGTGATAGGTGTGATAGGTGTGAGAGGTGTGAACGGTGTGAGAGGTGTGAGAGGTGTGATAGGTGTGAGAGGTGTGAGAGGTGTGAGAGGTGTGATAGGTGTGAGAGGTGTGAGAGGTGTGATAGGTGTGAGAGGTGTGATAGGTGTGAGAGGTGTGATAGGTGTGATAGGTGTGAGAGGTGTGAAAGGTGTGAGAGGTGTGAGAGGTGTGATAGGTGTGAGAGGTGTGATAGGTGTGATAGGTGTGAGAGGTGTGATAGGTGTGAGAGGTGTGATAGGTGTGAGAGGTGTGATAGGGTGTGAGAGGTGTGATAGGTGTGATAGGTGTGAGAGGTGTGAAAGGTGTGAGAGGTGTGAGAGGTGTGATAGGTGTGAGAGGTGTGATATGTGTGATAGGTGTGAGAGGTGTGATAGGTGTGAGAGGTGTGATAGGTGTGAGAGGTGCTGAGAGGTGTGAAAGGTGTGAGAGGGTGTGAGAGGTGTGATAGGTGTGAGAGGTGTGATAGTTGTGAGAGGTGTGATAGGTGTGATAGGTGTGAGAGGTGTGAGAGGTGTGATAGGTGTGAGAGGTGTGATAGGTGTGAGAGGTGTGATAGGTGTGAGAGGTGTGATATGTGTGATAGGTGGGTATCGGTGTGAGAGGTGTGAGAGGTGTGATAGGTGTGAGAGGTGTGATAGGTGTGAGAGGTGTGAGAGATGTGATAGGTGTGAGAGGTGTGAGAGGTGTGATAGGTGTGAGAGGTGTGATAGGTGTGATAGGTGTGATAGGTGTGAGAGGTGTGATAGGTGTGAGAGGTGTGAGAGGTGTGATAGTGTGTGAGAGGTGTGATAGGTGTGAGAGGTGTGATAGGTGTGAGAGGTGTGATAGGTGTGATAGGTGTGAGAGGTGTTAGAGGTGTGATAGGTGTGAGAGGTGTGATAGGTGTGAGAGGTGTGAGAGGTGTGAGAGGGTGGTGATAGGTGTGAGAGGTGTGATAGGTGTGATAGGTGTG
>NC_140170.1:112643738-112645049 GCF_963971535.1 Notolepis coatsorum | reverse complement strand
GTCATGCTAAGCATACAGGCACAGGTCATAGATACCAACCTATCACACCTATCACACCCTCTCACACCTATCACACCTCTCACACCTCTCACACCTCTCACACCTCTCACACCTCTCACACTATCACACATATCACACCTCTCACACCTATCACACCTCTCACACCTCTCACACCTTTCACACCTCTCACACCTATCACACCTATCACACCTCTCACACTATCACACCTCTCACACCTATCACACCTCTCACACCTATCACACCTCTCACACCTATCACACCTATCACACCTCTCACACCTATCACACCTCTCACACTCTCACACCTTTTCACACCTCTCACACCTATCACACCTATCACACCTCTCACACCTATCACACCTCTCACACCTATCACACCTCTCACACCCTCTCACACCTATCACACCTCTCACACCTCTCACACCTCTCACACCTATCACACTCTCACACCTCTCACACCTTTCACACCTCTCACACCTATCACACCTATCACACCTCTCACACCTATCACACCTCTCACACCTATCACACCTCTCACACCTCTCACACCGATCCCACCTATCACACCTATCACACCTCTCACACCTATCACACCTCTCACACCTATCACACCTATCACACCTCTCACACCTATCACACCTCTCACACCTATCACACCTCTCACACCTATCACACCTCTCACACCTATCACACCTCTCACACCTATCACACCTCTCACACCGATCCCACCTATCACACATATCACACCTCTCACACCTATCACACCTCTCACACCTCTATACCCATTCTGCAATCTGTTAATAAAGTTGTACTTAAGTTATGCTTTTTACATTATACTTACTTAATAAGTGAATAGTTCCAAGTCAATCAAAAACGATGAGTTTTATTTACTCAAAACATAATGCGGTTTACAGTCTGTATCTACTTAATTATCTTAAGTTGTACTTAATTTATGCTTTTACATTATACTTACTTAATAAGTGAATAGTTCCAAGTCAATCAAAAACTATGAGTTTTATTTACTCAAAACATAATGCGGTTTTCAGTCTGTATCACTTAATTATCTTAAGTTGTACTTAAGTTATGCTTTTACATTATACTTACTTAATAAGTGAATAGGTTCCAAGTCAATCAAAAACTATGAGTTTTATTTACTCAAAACATAATGCGGTTTTCTGTCTGTATCTACTTAATTATCTTAAGTTGTACTAAGTTATGCTTTTACATTATACTTACTTAATAAGTGAATAGTTCCAAGTCAATCAAAAACTATGAGTTTTATTTACTCAAA
>NC_140170.1:112536238-112638738 GCF_963971535.1 Notolepis coatsorum | reverse complement strand
CTCTCGCTCTCTCTCTATCTCCTTCTGATTGATGGTTAAACATTCAAACTGTGAAAATTATGATCATGTTTTTGTAAGCTAATATATAGTATGAACTTGTTATATTGAGTTGTAAGTTATTCTGGTATATGTTTCATGAGCTACGTGTTTTAACGTTGTCTTTTTTCTTGCCTTTCAGGTAGCAAGTGCTGCTGGGAAATATTCAAATGAGCCAAACAGTAAGCTGATTATTTTTAAATATAAAAACATATTTGTGAGATGGGACTGTATCGTTGAGACCAGAACATAGTTTATTAATCTGTTTCCACAGAGCTCAGTTTTTTCTCATAGTTCCAATATGGTAGTCTGGCAGTGTAAATTGTGTGCAGCTTCTTTGACTTCTAGAATACAGTTATTTAAACACTACTGTTGTGAAGGGCCAGATTAAACTGAATATATATATGTATCGTTTGATATACTTTGTATATTATTTATATATATACACGGAATGTCCCTTTACCTGCGTACAGACCAGAGTAATATTCGCTCTCCTATTGGACAGCGGCCCCAGGCGCCAACGACCAAGCCCCCAACGGCAAGTTCAAAGGCAACTCCGGGCATGTCAGTACATGCCCAGAGTCTGCATAGTAATACGAGACAAGAACTGAGGTTGGGACTAGATATTCACCTTACGTATAAATACGGCGCAGGTGTAAACAGCAGTAGTCTTACCAAAACCTTAATACCTTCACCACGAGTCAACGTGCAGTGAAGTGAGAAACCTTGCATCTAAATAGAGCATTGAGAACCGCGTGCGAATAGAATGTTAAAGTGTCAGAGTTTAACGCAGTAACGTTGAGTTCGACTTAATCTAATGTGAAGTAATAGTCGATCATTTATTGTGTATCGTGCGGCTACAGTTCTTCCGTGACCATGATCCATCGGTTCGTCGTGCTTTAGCTAGTGCACTTATCCAGGCTGTGCGGCCTAAATCCGTGCCCACACCCGAGGAGTCCTAGGCGAGAACCGTTGGAGTTGTACACAGGAGAATCGACACCGGTGATTGCAGAACCATTTCTGGTTGGATTATATTGCAATCTTTAATACAGTCAGGGTTTTGTAACCCCTCAGTTACAACTACAGACTGCAACACAGCCACTTTTCCATAGAGTCAGTCCCTCTTCCATGCCCTCCATACTGATCTGTAAATTTAAGACGCTAAATGCATTGAGTACTCATTTGTCAAGATATCATACTGCACAACTTAGCAGTAGACCAGAACAGAGTCTGAGCCCTGTGGTAATAAAATGCCCTTTGTGCGCATTTCGGGAACCCTTTTCTGAATCAATTTTCTTAAGTCATCTCAGAAAGCATTTAAAAAATAATGAAACAGTGACATGCCCATATAAGGATTGTAGCTATAGCACAAATGTTTACTCTTCATTCAATTGCCATAAAAGCAGAGAACACCAATTAAGTCTTGCATCAGACTTAAAAGCTGTCGTTGTTGAGGATCCCCAAGACAGGATTTCTGAGGTCACTAGTGATTTGCATGAAGAATGTCCAGGCCAGAGCATAGAAGTGGTGGATGATGATGATCAATGTGACACTGACAATCTAAGAAATCAACTTAAAATGAACGTATCTTCCTTGTTCCTAAAGATGCAGGCTATCCTCCATGTCTCAAACACAGCTAACCCTACCGTCCCTACTGTCCCTACTAACCCTAACCCTACTAACCCTACTGTCCCTACTAACCCTACTAACCCTACTAACACTACTGTCCCTACTAACCCTACTGTCCCTACTAACCCTACTAACCCTAACCCTACTAACCCTACTGTCCCTACTAACTCTACTAACCCCTGCTGCATGTTTGGACCATGCGATTTGAGGCCAAGCACCGCTTTTTCAAAAGAGTGGTGCACTCAAAACTTCAAAAATATCTTGAAGACGATGGCAATCAGACACCAACACATGATGGCATATCATCTTGCTTCACCATCATATTTCAAGCCAAAAACCCAGGCATCCAGGGTTGACTCTGTTCTGGTTTCATCTCTACCAGCAGTAGCTCAGGTACACATTAGAGGACACACAGTTAGTGACACAATCTACCAGACATCAAAGGTAACCATTGATGGCACAGACTATGTCTGTGGAATGTTTCTCTCCGTCAGAGTCAGTGGTGGACTGTCTACATTTAGCCAAATAGAACAGATCTACCTTGTGAATAACGAGGTTTCTTTTCTGTGTCGAGACTATGACTCCTGGTATATAGAACATCTTAGGTCCTATGAGCTGTCAACCACACAACCACATATGTCCATCTACCTACAGTCTGGTCTCAATGATACAGTCCCACTCTCAGCATATATGATCGATGGTCTGCTGCTGCTGCTGACTCCCAAGCGATTCATTCAAGTGAAACGGAAGGTGAATAGTTATTTTATTAATCGATTATTGTGTCTTTATTCACTCGTTGTGTAATTGACCAGTTTATATTCTGTATAAGTTCATATTCTGTATATGTTAATAATGACGCTTTCTGTGTTGTGTTTATGACTACTCCTTAGGTCCTTGAGCTGCTGTCTGTCGACCGGACCACATCTGTCCACTGTCCATCTACCTGCAGTCTGGTCACAACGATACAGTCCCACTCAGCATACAAGATCGATGGTCTGCTGCTGCTGCTGACTCCCAAGCGATTCATTCAAGTTTCCATAGCACAATGGCAGCTACCTCCCCACAACCCATGATCCTTCGTGTTGTTGAGACAGACCGGGCTAGAAAATTAAAACTCAGTTCACGACCCGCCTCTGTTGATGCACTGATCACGATTATAAAAGAACAGTTGGAAATAGACTTTGACTTCAGTTTGCTGTATGAAGATCCAGACTTTGATGGGAAACTTACTTCCCTTGATGACATTACGGAATTGCCACAAAAAGCTGTTGTGCACATTTCACTTTCGCTCGACTCCAGCTCTCTCGCATCTACTGATATACTTTCAGATATGTCATCTCCATAACGTCTAAGCAGATGGCCTCCAGGTCCTTTTCCAGTTCCTTCATTTGCATTCGATGTTGAGCTGAAACTTAGAGACGGAAACAACGAATTTGAGAAGAACAAGAGACACCTTAAGTTGACAAGAGACCTAAAGCACGACATCTTAGAAAAGCTTGCATCTACAATGTATGCTTTCAAGGCTTATCCAAGTGATAAAGAGATAGCAGTGGCTTCTGCGGCTCTTGTCGCCAAACATCCCTGCTTGAAGGAAGCAGGATCTGAGACCGGCTGCAATGGATGGAAGAACAGCATCAAATTCAAGATGGGCAATTTCAGGAACAAGCTGAGACGGGCAGGATGTGAGGAGGTCACTGTAAATGCTGGAAAAAGAGGTAGAAGCAATCCTGATGGCGAACCTTCACATTCCAACATTAAAAGACCCAAGCGAGCAGAAGTAAACTTCCTACCCAACTATCCCCAAGGAGAGGATTCCTTGAGGCTTGAGCAGTTGAGGCAGACAATTGCTGAAGAAGTCAAGAAGACTGAGAAGAACCTGCCCC
Organism: Notolepis coatsorum; assembly: GCF_963971535.1. Taxonomy (NCBI): domain Eukaryota; kingdom Metazoa; phylum Chordata; class Actinopteri; order Aulopiformes; family Paralepididae; genus Notolepis; species Notolepis coatsorum. The sequence goes on along the minus strand of NC_140170.1, from coordinate 112,635,190 downwards.
TCATTAGAAAGCTGATGCAGACCACATTTGCCCTGCGCCGACAGACCATAGTGAAGTCCAGCCCACCAGTGAAAGAGCTCATGGACCTCTGGCCTGCTCTCAAAATGGAGTCTGAGGTAATATAGATCAGCTCTCTCTTTCCTGTGTTAACATTTGGCACATTCTGTGTGTTTTAAAGTGAAACTTGTGATTCTTAAGCCTGGTTTATATACTCTAGCGGCGCATCTGCGTGTGTGTTCTGTGCGCCCCCGCGAGCTAGTCATCAGCGACCGATTCCGCAAAGCATGTAATGACATGGTTGACCAGAAATCCCGCCGTCATGCTCTGAAGCCCAAACCAAACAAAGTAAGAGATCCACCAAGTTGAAGTGACTAATTGATGTTGATATACTATATTGTCCTGCTGTTTTTAAATATAGGTGTATGCAGAGTTCCAGCTGACTACCAACCAGAACCTGCCCAACACATTCTACGCTGAGCTTGACCGCCATCTTCCTCGACTGATGACGTTATTCAGACAGAAGGCGTCCAAAACTGGGAACACAGCAGATGCTTTGGCTCACATTTTTAAAATCCACGATGAACAGGTGAATAGATTATTATACATGTCATAGGTCGAACCTCTGTAACATTGAACAGGTTCAATGATTCAAATGAGCTTTTGAATTTTACAATTAGTCCACCATTGTGTTTGCCATTTTTCTGATTGCATTAAAGATGTGAACATGTTATTTGTGGACATATCTGATTGGACTGTTTAAAATCCGCTTTGTTCAGTAAACATTTCCATATAATACAATTCTTTTTCTTCTTCTTAATCTTACATCTTAATAGGAAATCCATGATGTTCACACCAGGCGTACCACTGTTCTCCATGCCCTGCCTGTGTATCTGCATGAGGAAGTCGCTGGATTTTTCAAAACCTGCACAGTGAGTCAGAGTAAAAATAATTTACAGTACAACTGTATATTAAGTGAACAGTTAATCAAAATGCTAAGTATCAGTCTTCCTTCCTTCCAGGTCTCCCTTGTGAAAGAGATATTTGATCTCGACGGGACTAACCTGGTTAAATAAAAATAACCTTCTCACCAAAAAAATTGTTCTAACTAAAATATAAACAACTTACAAACACAACTCCATATACTTAGCTTTGTGCTGCACTTTGTAGAAACCATGGATTTATTTGTGATTATTATGTCTCTTTCATTCCTTCAGGACACGTCTGATGAGCCAGAGCTTCAGGGTGTTGCAGTGGCCCTCCTTACTGTCATCAGTGACCATGCATGACACAAGTCCAGTTCACTACCAGCCTGTGACAATCTCTGATTGGTGATTCCTTCCTGGTAATGTTTGGACTAATCTATGCACTACACCTCAGCTACCCCAAGGGACTTACCAACACTTTTGAATTCATTCAGAAGATTTTACTAGGTCTAGAAGCTGGTAAACTGTCGCCCAGGTTGCAGACTCTCAAGAATGACTTGATGATGCAATAATTTTTTTTTCTTCTGATTTTTCAATGGATTTTCTCCCCGTCCCAATTAGTCGTTGTGCCAATCCCCCCCCCCCCCCCCCCCCCCCTCCCCTACCTGGTGCTGTATGCATGTTCTCCTACGAGTCGGTATAAGGGCGTCCCGAGTCGATCGCACGCTTCCCCCGAGACATGCGCCGACAGCCAGTGACGTCTTTTCACTTGGTAGCGAGGGCTCTCATTGGTGAAGTGTAACGCGTGGGAGGGCACGCTATCTCCACCAAGTCCTGCCCCGCTTAGCAAGCACCGAGACCTGACCTGTAGGCGTCGCTGTCCACAACGCCAGATTCCCACCCGCCAGCTTCCCCACCCCCTAATACTGCCGAATTGTATTAGTGTGAACGGCCAGCCAAGCTGGTGACAACGCAGGGAGTTGGATTCGAACACGCGAATCCAGTGTCTCCAGCGTTGGTGACGAACGCAATCTCCGCTACGTCACCTGACCGCTCTTGCATTAAACTTTTGAATGTATTATTTTGACATGACAAGGAAATTAATACCTCACCCCACATCCTTCTTTCAGATGAGTTTCTATTCCTTACTGTAATCAGTGATCATGACACAAGTCCAGTTCACTACCAGCCTGTGACAATCTCTATTGTCATTGAAAGTCATATCATGATCAGCTTCCCCAGATTTGGTGATTCCTTCCTGTAATGTTTGGACTAATCTATGCACTACCCCAAAGCACTTACCAACACCTCAAAAGTGTGTCTATAGAAACTCATCTGAAATGTCTTGTCATGTCAAAATAATACCTTCAAAAGTTGCTGTACTACTTTGCAGATGTTCAGCCAATAGGTCCAAACTACTCAATGTACCTTGTTCTTTATTTTTTATGTAATATGTTTACATTTGAGAGTTTTACAGTTCGAATTTTCTTAACCGTCTATAGCTGGCATTATTGTAATTTCATCCAAGTAAGTTTTAGAGTTGAAAGAGTTTATCAGAATCTCAAAGGCAACATCCAAGTCCCAAACGTTTGTTTCTCGAGGAACAATAGGAGGCAATGGGCATAAATGCCACTCTGCTCTGACTGCTTCCATTGCTTGTAGGCAGTGGTAGAGTTAGTGTTCTCAGTACAGAGTACAAGGCGATATACCAGGAGCCATAAACGCAACACAGAAGCGTTATTATTAACATATACAGAATATGAACTTATACAGAATATGAACTGGTCAATTACACAACTAGAGTGAATAAAGACACAATAATTGATTAATAAAATAACTATTCACCATTAGCTGGACTCAGTTCCGTTTCACTTGAATGAATCGCTTGGGAGTCAGCAGCAGCAGACCATCGATCTTGTATGCAGAGAGTGGGACTGTATCCTTGAGACCTTGTAGGCAGTAGTATACTGCCCTGTCAAGGGCTAACCGCAGTAACTTGAAAAAAGTTAAAATTTAGTTATGAGTGAAATTGACCTTGTCAATAAATGTTTTATCTTGTGACCACGTTTCAGATGTTAATGTCGCTCAGTTTTGGAGATATGGGGTTTTAAAAACTGCAGTAACTACAAAATCACACTCAAAACCCAGGCAGACCGCAGTAACTTCCAAACAGTGAAAAATGGCTTTAAAGTGTTTTGACCTGCCATCCAAAATGTGTTATAGGTAAATAGATGATAGTACCCAGATTTAACATGTATTAATGAAGTAATCTTTAGGCATACAAAAATATGACACAATTATTTTAATTAACCACAAAAAAGCAGATATTGCACTCTGCTGCACGATTTCCTTAAATAATTATACAGGTAATGTACAGGCAAAGTGCAGTAACTTCAAATACAATGTTGTTTTCCCTCCAGCTTTCATAACTTAACCTAGCCATTTTGAAAATGAAATTTAATACCTGAATATATTGGAATGATGATGATCCAAATAAAATGGCTAGGTGAAGTTATGAAAGCTGGAGGGAAAACAACATTGCATTTGAAGTTACTGCACTTTGCCTGTACATTACCTGTATAATTATTTAAGGAAATCGTGCAGCAGAGTGCAGTATCTGCTTTTTTGGGGTTAATTAAAATAACTACGTCATATTTTTGTATGCCTAAAGATTACTTCATTAATACATGTTAAATCTGGGTACTATCATCTATCTACCTATAACACATTTTGGATGGCAAGTCAAAAAACTTTAAAGCCATTTTTCTCAGTTTCACTGTTTGGAAGTTACTGCGGTCTGCCTTGACAGGGCAGTATAGTTAGTGTACTGTATAGTGTTCTTAGTACAGAGTACTGTAGTGTTCTAGTTATCATTCTGCAAACATAGCCTGCTCTAAATGACGGATGGTGCCTCTGACATTCTGACTAACTCTTTCAATGAAAACACCATCTTGTTCCATGATACATCATGGAGCAAATACATGCAGCTGCATTTCCATATGTAGGTATGTGCACTATTAACAGTATTGCCAGCTGTATAGCATGTAATGTGGATTGGTATTTTGGTTCCACATTGGCAGGACCCAATATACAGCACAACGTTTGTGAATTTTACATGTGCCAAGCGGATTGACAATTTTCAGATAATCTATACATTTTATTCTGTACTGTACATAGATACACTGTGTTATCCCAACGGTCACAATAGTTGCCGTCAACATGTTTGCTCATTCTATGACCACACTATACAAATTTGAGTAATTCAGCCAGGATGTAAACGGCTCTGGTCATGTGCACTGCACATATTGAGACCCTTTATTATTTCAATATTTGCTGGAAATACATTGATACATCATTCAGTAACATTTTCAGAGCCTTATAACAAACATTATTACACTATTGTGACCAGAGGGATTAAATGTGTAATATACATTACATTGTATGTACATGTTATAACATGCATGTATTTATTTTCTATATATATTTTCTATATATATATATTTTCAATTTTAACATTGCCATAATGTTGGAGAGGGCAACACAATGTTTTTGTAAGATAAATAGATGTATACTCTTTGAATAGAAATAAATATAAAGAGTTTGAAGTTGTAACACAATGTTTTTGTAAGATAAATAGTTTCGATGAAGAACAAAACCTCCTAAATGCATACAAAAAAAGGGGAAAACTTCATATCTGCACTTTGCAAGGCACTAATACCTGGTCGGTATTGTTAACATATATAGTACAAAAACAGTGTACGGTGTTTACAGTGTTATTGTACATTGCTAACATACAGATTATATATGTATACTCTTTTATACTCTTTGAATAGAAAAAAATAAAAGAGTTGTTTGAAGTTGATATAATGTGCTTGTGTAGTTATTTTTCTGTTAACTTTTTCACATGGATTTTAAAACTGAACCTTAAGTTATAGTAACTGCAAATATTTTAGTTGATTAACTTAAAATTTTTAGTTGATTAACTTAAAAGAAATGAGGCATGGGATGGCCTCAATGTCGTTGAGTTCTGTTAACTTAATCACATGGATTTAAGGTTGAACCTTAAGTCACAGTAACTGAACATATTTGAGTTGCCTCCACTTGAGAACCTTAAGTCACAGTAACTGAACATATTTGAACTGCCTTAACTGAGAACTGTAAGTCACAGTAACTGAACATATTTCAGTTGACACCACTTGAGAACCTTAAGTCACAGTAACTGAATATATTTGAATTGCCTTAACTGAGAACTGTAAGTCACAGTAACTGAACATATTTGAGTTGACACCACTTTAGAACCTTAAGTCACAGTAACTGAACATATTTGAACTGCCTTAACTGAGAACTGTAAGTCACAGTAACTGAACATATTTGAGTTGACACCACTTGAGAACCTTAAGTCACAGTAACGGAACATATTTGAACTGCCTTAACTGAGAACTGTAAGTCACAGTAACTGAACATATTTGAGTTGACACCACTTGAGAACCTTAAGTCACAGTAACTGAATATATTTGCATTGCCTTAACTGAGAACTGTAAGTCACAGTAACTGAACATATTTGAGTTGACACCACTTGAGAACCTTAAGTCACAGTAACTGAACATATTTGAACTGCCTTAACTGAGAACTGTAAGTCACAGTAACTGAACATATTTGAGTTGCCACCACTTGAGAACCTTAAGTCACAGTAACTGAATATATTTGAATTGCCTTAACTGAGAACTGTAAGTCACAGTAACTGAACATATTTGAGTTGACACCACTTGAGAACCTTAAGTCACAGTAACTGAATATATTTGAATTGTCTTAACTGAGAACTGTAAGTCACAGTAACTGAACATATTTGAGTTGACACCACTTGAGAACCTTAAGTCACAGTAACTGAATATATTTGAATTGCCTTAACTGAGAACTGTAAGTCACAGTAACTGAACATATTTGAGTTGACTCCACTTGAGAACTGTAAGTCAGAGTAACTGACCATATTTGATTTGACTTAACTGAGAACCTTAAGTCACAGTAACAGACCATATTTGAGTTGCCTTAACTGAGAATTGTAAGTCTTAGCCAACTGAAAACATTTGAGTTTATCAACTTAAAAAAATTGAGGCATGGTATGGCCTCAATTTTTTTAAGTTCTGGAAACTTATTCGGGTTTACAGTGTGTGAAAAATGAGAGGGTGTGCCCTATTGGTGTTTTTCCAATGGACCATGTGCCCCACGGTTAAATAATGTCATGCAAAAGTGCCCTTTTGAGTGGAAAAGAATAGAGGATGTGCCCTATTGGTGCCCCTCTAATGGTTAAACATGACCATGTGCCCCCACAGTTGAAAACATTGCGCTAAAGTGCCCTTTTGAGTGGTGAAAATGAGAGGACATGCCCCTCCAATGGTTAAACTTGACCATGTGCCCCCACAATTGAAAACATTGCGCTACACCTAAAGTACCCTTTTGAGTGGCAAAAATTAGAGGACGTGCCCATTGGTGCCCTTCCAATGGTCTAAATTTGACCATGTGCCCCCACAGTTGAAACCATCACGCTAAAATGCCCTTTTGAGTGGCGAAAATTAGAGGACGTGCCCATTGGTGCCCTTCCAATGGTCTAAACTTGACCATGTGCCCCGACGGTTAAATAATGTCACGCAAAAGTGTTAGCTACAACTCTGAGCAGCCCTGTCACTACAATATTCCATCCATTTAAGTCTTCAGTTTTAGACACATCCCCTCTTGAATGTTCAGATGCCAGAGGGCTTAATGCAGTCTGAGCTGTAACCCTGCATCCTACTGCTGTGTGTGAGGTAGGTAATACATCAAGCTTTCTTTGAAGTTGCAAAGATTGAGTTTGTTTTACCAATTATGCATTACTAAATACTAATGTATGTACACTGCAAGTGATTTTATTGATGGCAGTAGGTTTTAGCCTAGGCTACTGTAGGCTAGCTGTATTACTACTGTAGATAGCTAACTAAACAGGTCATAATAATAATAGCTTCATTTTATACAGCGCCTTTTAAAAGACCCAAGGTCGCTTAACATAGGGGGAAAAAATAACAAAAGTAACAAACATAGTGGACAGACACAGCATACAAAGTGAGAAATTAGGGGTTAAAGGCCAAGTTGAAGTTGGGTTTTGAGCAGTTTTTTTTAATGAGTCCAGAGTTGGGGCGTTGCAGAGTTCTGCAGGGAGGGAGTTCCAGAGGGTGGGAGTTGCCACACTGAAAGCGCTGTCCCCGAAGGTCCGCAGTCTGGTTCGGGGGATGGAGAGCTGACCAGTGTCCGTGGATTGCAGGGACCGTGACTGAGTGTAGGGGTGGAAGAGGTCAGTGAGGTACTGAGGTGCCAGAGCGTGGAGGGATTTGTAGGTGAGCAGGAGGGTTTTGTAGGTGATGCGGGATTTGATGGGGAGTCAGTGGAGATGGATGAGGGTGGGGGTGATGTGCTGCCAGGGTTTGGTGCAGGTTAGAACCCTGGCAGCTGAATTTTGAACATACTGGAGCCTGTCCAGGGTTTTGCTTGGGACCCCGGACAGGACCCTGTTGCAGTAGTCCAGGCGGGAGGTGACAAATGCATGGATGAGGGTCTCAGCTGTAGAGTCGGAAAGTGATGGTCGGAGTCTAGAGATATTTCTGAGATGGAAGAAGGCAGATTTGGTGACGGAACTAACATGGGCTTGGTAGGAAAGGGTGGAGTCCAGGATAACGCCCAGGTTGCGGACCTTTGGGGAAGGGCAGATGGAGGTACCTTGCTTAGCTGATTCTATGCTAACCTGTGTTCTCAATTTAGAAATAAAGTGTACAAATAATTTTAGGACTATTTGCACAAAATATACCCATATCACTTTAAAGTTCAGTGTGAATAGTTTTTTAAAGCTAACTTAATAAGAGTGGTAGTAAACTTAAAAGTGGGTTTAGCATTGGCAAATATTCTATTATTACAGAATCCCAATGAGAGAAAGAAATCGGAAGAATATTAAAAAGCAGCTGAAAAATGCTGCGAGAGGCAGCTTCTCTTTGAAAAATTGGGTCCAAAGCAACAATAGTAAGGGAGGAGATAAGGATACAGGTATGCAGGGCTTGACATTGGCACCTGCCCACCCGCCAGATGCGGGTAGAATCCCCCTGGGGCGTGTACCTCTGTCATTCTACCCGCCCCAGTGGCTAGTGGCTTTTTTTCTATGAAAGGTCTGTCTGTCTGTGTGTATGTGTGTGTGTTTAGCGTATTTTCCCCGTGGCCATTCAAAAAAGAAAAAAAATCTCTGCCTTTGATTGGCTATAGCACGTTCATTATGCAAAGGCCAGCCCTGATCTGCCTCTGATTGGCTCTGATCATCACTCTGATATTAGCAGCATGACGAGATAAACAAAAAAGCCATGTGGTACTGTGAAACCTGACACCGTGCCCACTTCCTCATTGAGCGAGACACCACAAGTTTGCTTTCGGAGCATAATAGTTTCAAGACATTTTGCGTCGGTCTGAGAGAAGAATCAAGCATCGGAAATACATTTGGACTGCAGTATTCTGTTGTGGATGGTTAAAACCTTTGTTTACATACTGGTGTACTGTGGATTAAAACGTTTGTTTATGGACCAAGGCAAGCTGGCGGGCTTGTTGAACACAGCAGCCTACAAGTCTCTGTAAGTAAGCTAGCTAATGGCTAATGCATCCTTAAACAGTGGCAAGTATTTTCATATCTTAACCAGCGTTGCAACTTGCAAGACGCTTATAATGAAAGGTTCCAACAGCGACATTGTTCATCAATTCATTCAAGAGAAGGAGAGTTAGGAGAGGGAAAGAAAGAAGCTCAACGGCACTCGAATTAACTTTAACTGTTAAACTGTTTTATATCCTGTATATATATATATATATGTTGTAAATAGCTTTTAAAGAATAGGTTCACTATTTTTCAACCCAGACCATATTAAAATGCTGTTTCCCAAATATAAATATTCCTCACTGATATCTTTAGCATTGAGAAATGTACCATTGCAGCAATGGTTTAGGCCTTCAAACACCATGATAATCTACTTTTCAAACACCATGATAAATCTAAGTTTCAAACACTGATAAATCCACTTTTCAAACACCATGATAATTTACGTTTCAAACACCATGATAATTTACTTTTCAAACACCATGATAAATCTAGTTTTCAAACACCATGACAATGAGGTGAAATAAACATTTGAAAGGTGTATTGTTCCCTGTGTGTTTTTATCATAGAGGTGTGGTTATACTATTACTGTAATCTGGATTGTCTATGTTATTCTAATGTTAATCTTAATCAAGGATGAAGACTATTTCACCATACATAACGCATCATAGCTTTTTGCTCATTGATGGGGTCCCATGTTGTGAAGTAGGTGCCCTTTTTTTCTTTTCGCCTCTGCCCTTCAAACAGCCTGAGTCCGCCACTGTTCAAGACTGATATCCTCTTCAAGGTTCTTGACCTGCCGATGTGTGCAGCGAGGGGAACTGTTCCCTCCTACCTCCGGTCAATGGTTTCTAACTACACATTCTCAACCCCTGCTCTCTGCATTTTCTGGTTGCCTGAGACCCACTCCTATTCGGGCTCCTGGGGGGTCATTGAAACAAAGCAGGCTATTCTCTGTCCTGGCTCCATGGTGGTGGAACGAACTTCCCACCACAGTCAGGACAGCTGAAACCTCCCCAATTATTTCCGCTGTTGACTAAAAACACACTTCTTCAATCAATATTAAACAATTTAAATCTTTTACTGTTATGTACTGCTACTATATCTATACTAATAGTATCTAATATGTTGCTAATATGTAGCTAATATACTGTACTACTATGCACTACTACTATATTACTATGTGCACTACTATAATAGTGCACTACTATGCACTACTACTATGTTACTACTATACTACTACGATACTACTATGTGTAGCACTTAAGCTCGGCACTGCTACATGAACAATACCACTTACCCTTAGCTGCCAGAGTTGTTCCTGCTGAACAAATGACTAAATGAGAAATCAGGTTAGAGTCCACTCCAAGGCAATACGAGGTCTGAAGATCTGACAAAGGAACGGTCGACTCGCATAACTTTATGTAAATAAAGGATATTGAAGCAAACAAATTGGATTTATCCCAGAGTGAAGGCCGAGACCCAGCCTGGAGTCAAATGCCACTGTCCCGGTTACAACCAAGCCCCGGCCACTATCTTTCCCTTCACACTCCAAGGTCCCAGAGACAGGGGAGATTGACCTGACAAACATGGTGTTGGATTGCTTTACAGCTGCCAGTAACTCACCGGACCAACGTCAGAAGAGCCTTGGTGTGAACTGACAGGTGTACGTCAGTGTGTGTGTGTGTGTGTGTGTGTGTGTGTGTGTGTGTGTGTGTGTGTGTGTGTGTGTGTGTGTGTGTGTGTGTGTGTGTGTGTGTGTGTGTGTGTGTGTGTGTGTAGGCCCAGCAGTTGTGATGCAACAGACGTCCGTTAGGAGTGGCAGCCAGTGGGAGTCACATATTCTGAGAGTTGAGCTACATGTGTCTGAATGGTGAGGGGTGTGTGTCTCTCTCTCTCTCTCTCTCTCTCTCTCTCTCTCTCTCTCTCTCTCTCTCTCTCTCTCTCTCTCTCTCTCTCTCTCTCTCTCTCTCTCTCTCTCTGTCAGAGAGAGTTAAGTGTAGCCTATTTCTCCCCACAATGGTACCCTATGCAAGATATGGTCTTACAGACACACATGGTTGCACATAGTGTACACACAGACTGTCCACCACTGCACACACACACACACACATACACACACACACACACACACACACACACACACACACACACACACACACACACACACACACACACACACACACACACACACACACACACACACACACACACACACACACACACACACACACACACACACACACACACACACACACACACACAAACACACACACACACACACACACACACACACACACACACACACACACACACACACACACACACACACACACACACACACACACTCCTTGCTCTTCAAACGCACACACATACACACAAATTGAAAGTGTTAAATCGAAAAAGTAAAACATGCCCCCCCCCCCGCCACACACACACACACACACACACACACACACCACATGTCCCAATGTTGCCGTGTCAGTATTTATACAGTCCTGACCTTCCCCCTTGCAACCTCTCTCTCTTTCTTTCTCTCTGTAGCCAGTCTCCGGGTGGCTGGCTGTCCAACAGCAGATAAATCACAGTTGATCCCCTCTCTCTCTGACTCCTCCATGTCCCCAAATACTGCTCTCCCGGAGAAGACACAGGAATACCAAGTAAAGGAACAGAGACGATGGAGTGACGACCACTTGACAGAATCAATGGTTTCAGCCAGGAGTAGGGGCGGGGGGGGGGGGGGGGGGGTAGCAAGGTGTGTGTGTGTGTGTGTGTGTGTGTGTGTGTGTGTGTGTGTGTGTGTGTGTGTGTGTGTGTGTGTGTGTGCAGGGGTGTAGCTCCAGATTCTGGGCCCCATGAAAGAATGTATTTGTAGGTCCCCAGTGAATGCGAGCGCGCGTAAGTGCGTGAGCGGATTTTTTTTTGCCATTTTTTTATTGATGAAAACGCATAATATGGTTTTTACCTATACATTCGGATCAGCAGTTCAGCACCTGCACTGTTGGTGGGTGAGCCTAGTAAAGGATGTCACATTGCGTTCATCTTCAATGAATGGACCAATGCAATAGTCTACCAAAGCCCCCCCTCTCTCTCTATATATCTCACACACACACACACATACACACACACACACACACTTCAGAAACAAACATAGTATCAATGAGAGCATCAATAATACACCTGAGTGATGTCTAGTAAAAAAAAAAAAAAAAAAAAAAAAATGTGGGGCCCCCCCAGTGCTGGGCCCTTGGAATCATCCTAAGCTACCCCCCCCCAGCTACGCCCCTGTGTGTGTGTGTGTGTGTGTGTGTGTGTGTGTGTGTGTGTGTGTGTGTGTGTGTGTGTGTGTGTGTGTGTGTGTGTGTGTGTGCGTGCACTGAGCGCAGCTGCCCAGGAGCGCGCAGCTCCATATGCATCCTCACCAAGCCGCCTGCATAAATCATAAATCAATTGTATTTGTATAGCCCGAGATCACCCCATGCTTGCCCCCATGGGCTGTACAAGTCAAGAAGAAAAATAACAATAGATCAAGGAGAAAAACCACCATGAAATCCAAATATGCGACACTCTCAGACTTTCCCCATTGAAGATAAGGAATGACTCACTAAAAACCTAGCAATAGGAAAAAAATAAAAGCACCACAGGCGGTGTGGAAGAGAGAAACCTCAGATGGGATGTTCAAAGGGGATCCCCCCAACAGGATGTTGGTGATATATTATAGTGTTGCTATGGATGATAGATGGATGGAGAATAGAACAGGCGAATAATTGGTATACATACGAAACTCACATCAAACACCTCTGCAAGACCTCTTTCTTTCACCTCAGAAACATCACTAAACTCTGTTCCTCACTCACCCTGGCAGATTCTGAGAAACTCGTCCACGCCTTTGTTTCCTCCAGGCTGGACTATTGCAATGCACTCCTCATCGGGATTCCTAGTAAAAGCATTCAAAAACTGCAAACCATCCAGAATAGCGCTGCTAGGATCCTGATGAGGGTGCGCAAATATGATCACATCACCCCCACCCTCAGATCACTTCACTGGCTCCCCGTGGACCACAGGATTGAGTACAAGGTATCCCTCCTCACTCACCAGTGCGTACACGGTGGTGCCCCTGCCTACCTCAAGGAACTCCTCACCCCCCAGTCCTCCTCACCGGCACAGCCTACCTCCTCAAAGCCGCCAGGACTAAGCTGCACACCATGGGCGATCGAGCCTTCTGCTCTGCCGCACCCAGACTGTGGAATGCTCTCCCCATCCACCTGAGAGCACCACAATCCGTCGAGGCTTTTAAAAGGGGCCTAAAACATTTCTTTTTAACAAGGCTTTTGCCTGAATTTTTCTTTTACTTTTTGTTTTACTTCTATTCATTTTTTTCCATTATTTTAATCTATTTTATTTTTTATGTTCTTCCATTTCATTGGTTGTTTTATTCATTTTAATTGTTTTATTCATTTAACTTTTAGTTTTTATCTCCTGTAGCACTTTGAGATTTGTACAAATGTAAAGTGCGGTACAAATTGAATTCATTAAATTATTATTATTATTATTATTATTATTATTATTATTATTATTATTATTATTATTATTATTATTATTATTATTATTATTATTATTATTATTATTATTATTATTATTATTATTATTATTATTATTATTATTATTATTATTATTATTATTATTATTATTATTATTATTATTATTATTATTATTATTATTATTATTATTATTATTATTATTATTATTATTATTATTATTATTATTATTATTATTATTATTATTATTATTATTATTATTATTATTATTATTATTATTATTATTATTATTATTATTATTATTATTATTATTATTATTATTATTATTATTATTATTATTATTATTATTATGTATGTTAACGTTTTTTTTTTTTTTACTAGACTTCACTCAGGTGTATTAATTTGATGCAAATTTGCAATGCATGAGGGTCATCGTTTTGTGTTAAATGGTTGCATGAAGCAAGCATTTGTTGACTCTCATGTTGATAAGAGTATTAAAACTTGAAAAAGATCCGTTTAACTCCTTTCTCTGCCATACGCGAGATTTCTTGCCATGCGTTGAATGCCAAAACCAGAGATTTCCTTTGATCTCTTCCTTTGATCCCCATTCTGTCAGCCGGAGCCATCTAGGTGTCTCTAATTCATATGCCTATACGTTGGAATTGCAATGACGATTGAATATCACCAGGTGGCAGTATCGCAAGGGCTCCTCCTCCTGCCTGAACAGATAGACACAGTGATCGCCTCGAAATATTGCTGCCTGAAGCGTATTACCCATATATAGCGTACTTGGCCATCGCGTCCCGCTCTTAAGCCATTCCGAGATATACCTCATCTCATGTACCTACTGTACACCATCAACGAAAAACAAATACACCCATCACCTGCCGGGCTCCGCCCCTATAGAGGCGTACTCTATAAGACATTAGGCATGGTCACCAAACACCCTTCCTCTATTTCGTTTCCATCATAGCGGTCGCAAGCGCCCTATGTAACTAGTGCTATGAAAAGATTAGAGAAATTGCGTAATGTTGAATGTTTACCAGAGGTTTGCTTACCCCTGGAATCTTCGGGGCATGTTGCAGCGACACGTCGGGCCTATGCTGATGTTTCCTCGTCTGGTGGCAGCAGATCAAGGAGCAGCGTGCAAGGTTTGGCTATCGAGCCGGCTTGTACACAGGTAGGCCCTGTGTCATCAGGCATTGATGTTGGTGTTAGTAATGCTGTGGAGTGTGTTTCGGCGCCAGGGGCGGGGTGGCTTGGTGAACGTTCCACTGCAGTGGACGTTTTCCTGGCTATCCTGGAGCATGCTGCTAACACTAATGCTACTAATGCTACTGCTAATGCTAATGCTAATGCTGAAATGGGTCGTTGTTCTAATATTCCCCGCCGCGGGACGTTGCCGCTTTCCCTCCTCTTGCCCGGTTCATTGATGAAGGTCAGTCGGTTGCTAATGTGGGGGGTTTCGCTGAGTCTTATTTACCTTTTTTACGGGTAAAAGGGCTAACAACAGGGTGCAGGCCGGGTGTACCGTGGCTAAGTAGCCAGGTAGCTTTGATCCTGTGCCCCGGCGGGGATGAACGATGTTCCACCCGGCCGATGCTTGAGAGCGAATCGGCTCGGAGGGTGGCAGTATGGACGGATGAGTGGTATACTGCTGCAGGATGGTTTGTAGCGGCGGCCAGTGTTATGGCTCAGCTGGCTATTTTCCTATCCACATTGGCGTCGGGTAGTGGGGCTATGGGTCCAGCCGACATTATAAACATGTTGCATGTTTGTGGTGTTATAGAGATCTTGACTCAGTCGCAAGCTATAACTGCGGGGAGGATTAGGATGCTATCAACGTTTGTTGTTAGGCATGTCTGGTTGGAGCACTCTCCTCTTGGGGAAGAGGATAGGTTTTCTCTCCTCACGACTCCTTTTTCCACGGAAGGACTTTTTGGTCGTTCTGTGGAGGCGCAGGCGGTTGTTGATCTGGGTCCCACACTGCCTCACGCTGTGCAGCCAGAGGTTGGAGCACGGTCTCGTCAACGACTGTGGCGAGGCCCTCGACAGGCGGCCATGTTTCCCCCGCCAGTGGTACCCTGGGCGGAGAGTCAACGGGGATCCACAAGGCCGACAGCCTTGGCGGCCGAGGGATCGGCCATTTTGGGTGAATTCGGCTTGGATCAAACAAGCCGTTGTCATTCTGCCGCGAGCAGCCCACTCCCCGTTCAAACCTCTCTCCGTCACCAACGGAAGAGGGGCTCTGATCGTTTTCCTTTGGCTGCGGGCCGCGAACCTTCTTTGAAGCGCATGCGGCCCCACTTTTCACTTCTCATGGGGACAGGGGCTGACACCCAGTTGATGGCTGAGCCTGGGTCTGTCCGTGAGAATGTTGTGCTGTCGCGTGGCTCCTGCACCACACGTTGTGTGATGGGTGAGTCTGGTGTTACGGCTGCCACTAGTTACAGTGGTCAGCAGGGGGACTCGAGGCCTCTTCAGTTGAATGCACAGCAAGGGTTACCCCGGCCTCGCCTTCGCCAGGCGGGGTGTCACGCTGATGCCTCCCACTCCCGTGAGAGCGGCAGTGGTCTGCAAAGAAGAGGCAAGCGTGATTTGGGTGATAGCAATATCACTGCAGGGCTACGGCGTGTAGGAGCCCATGGGGTCCTCACGCCTTGCGTGTCTAGCTGTAGAACAACTCCTCAGCATGTGCTAGAGGGGTGTTCAGCGGGGGGGGGGGGGTGTCAACCAGTTTGATGGCAGCTTCTCCCGTATCAAACCGGCCCTTTCTGTCGGGGTCCCCCCATGGGTGCGTCGCACAGCGGGAGGGACCGGGTCAACTATCTACTGTTCCTTGCGGCCCAGCGTCAGTTGACAGCGGGTGCGCTGTGGGATTATTTTCACATATGGCGACAAGAATGCCGTTTGGAGGGGTGGATAGAGAGACCGTTGAGGCGGGGGCTTGTTTTGCAGTTCGCACAACCCCACCCTCCGTTCTCAGGTTTGGTGCCGACCCTATTGGCAGGGTCGGAAGCAGTGACAGCCCTGGCCGACGAGATCCAATCTCTGTTGGCGAAGCAGGCCGTAGTCGTGGTCCCGAGAGAGGATGCGATGTCAGGCGTCTACTCCCGTTATTTTTTGGTGCCCAAGAAAAAGGGGGGGGGTCAGACCTATACTGGATCTGTCCGCATTCAATCGTATGATTGTAGCGAGACCGTTCAGGATGTTGACCGTCAAACTCCTGCTGCTTGCTGTCAGAAGGGGAGACTGGTTCACCTCCATAGACCTGAAGGATGCGTATTTTCACATCCCGATTTTCCCTCCTCACAGGAAGTTCCTGCGGTTCCTGTTTCAGGGCGTAGCGTACAAGTACCAGAGGTTGCCGTTCGGCTATTCTCTGGCTCCCCGCACATTCACCAAGTGCGTAGCGACTGAGCTAGAGCCTCTACGTCATTGGGGAATACGGGTTCTATTCTATCTCGACGACATTCTACTCCTCAGCCGGTCGGAGGAGGTTGCCAGGTCTCATACCAGGCTGGTGGTGGAATTCCTCACCAGGCTGGGTTTTGCTGTGAACTGGAAGAAGAGTACACCTTTTCCCAGTCAACAGGTGGAGTACTTGGGCTTGACGCTGAGGTCAAGGCCCATGATTGTAACCCTCTCGGAGCAGCGGAGGGTGTCTATCCTACACGCGCTCGGGGGTTTCCGTCTGGGAAGGTCACGGCGCTGCAAGTGATGCGCCTGCTCGGTATGATGGCATCTGCTCACACGGTGGTTCCTCTTGGCCTCCTCTTCATGAGGAGGATACAGAGGTTGTTCTTTTCTATGGGAATAGATCCGGTGAGGGACAAATGGAAACGGTTGACGGTTCCTTTGTCAATATGGGGAGATCTCGCCCATTGGAGGAGGCTGGGTATCCTCACCATTGGGGTCCCCATAGGCAGCAGGCGCTCACACGTCACGGTCTTCATTGACGCCTCTCTCACGGGTTGGGGAGGGACGTGTCGGACCAACGCAGTGGGGGGCAGCTGGACAAAGGTCCATGCTGGCCCGTCTACCCTGCACATCAATGTGTTGGAATTGAAGGCGGTCGAAGGCGGTCCTCCTGGTCCTCAAGCGGTTTGACCACCTGGTGGTAGGCGAGCACGTTCTGGTCAGTATGATGGCAGCGGCGTATATCAACAGGCAGAGTGGGACTCGTTCCATCCGCCTGCACCGGGCGGCGGTCGAACTTTGGCTATGGGCATCTCGCAGGCTGCGCAGTCTGAGGGCGCTCCACATCCCTGGTGTAGAGAATGTGGGCGCAGATATGATGTCTTTGGGCGGTCCTCGTTACGACGAGTGGGAACTCGGCCACGATATAGTCAGACATATCTGGGATCGCTTCGGGGAGGCCTCGGTGGATCTGTTTGCGAGCCGACGTTCTCACAAGTGCCCCTTGTGGTTCTCGGTCAGTCGGGCAGATCGTCCCCCCTTGGGGTGGATGCCTTCTTGATCTTTCCATGGCCGCCCGGTCTTCTGTACGCCTTTCCTCCTGTACAGCTGTTGAGTCAGCTGTTGGAGTGGATACGGAGGGAGCGCAGGACGGTGATCCTGGTCGCACCGGACCGGGGCACGGCAGTGTGGTTCCCGGTCTTGATCCAGCTACTGGTCGCTCCGCCTTGGGTTATTCCTTGGTCGGCGACGGCCCTCTCTCAGCAACACGGGTCGCTGTTTCAGTACCCGGTGTTGGGCCAACGTCTGATGGTGTGGCTGGTGGGAGGGTAAGTCTGGAGAGGATGGACCCTTCTGTGGTTGATACCATCCGGAATGCGCATGCTCCCTCCACTGTCGCGCATTTACGCGGGCAGATGGCGTATGTTCCAAGAGTGGTGTAAGGCGGGGCGCCGGGACCCAGTCTCCTGCCCCCTGGATGCTGTCCTTGGTTACCTCCAGTCTCTCCTTGCTAGACTGTCGGCTTCGACGGTGACGGTGACGGTTTATCCTCCTATCATGAGGGATTTGAGGGGGATGTCTTGTTCAGCCACCCTCTTGTGAAGCGTATCCTGCTTGGCGCTCGACGCGTTAAGCGAGTTGGGATCTTCAATTGGTCCTCGGTTGGTTGTCCTTGGCCCCATTTGAGCCTCTTGAGCAAGCGCCGTTGGGACGGCTGTCGTTCAAGACCGCGTTCTTGCTGGCCGTCACCTCCGCTAAACGCGTGGGTGAGCTCTGTGCTCTTTCGTTACGTCCAGAGTGCCTAATCCTGCCTTCGTGTCTAAAAATATCCAGAGTTCCTTCTGCTCCAGGGATATTGTGGTTCAGGCGTTTCATCCGCCTCCTCACGCTAGTGAGTTAGATGCGGGCCTTCACCTGTCATGTCCGGTCTGTGCTTTGGGAATTTACCTCAGCCGTACTCAGGACCTCAGGGTTACCGATCAGCTTTTTGTCTGTCATGGTGGTTCTCGTGCCGGTAAGGCACTATCGAAACAGCGCCTGTCCCATTGGTTGTGCGCGGGCATTGCCCTCTGCTACACGTTGGCCGGGCTGGATCCCCCTGGGGGCGTCAGGGCGCACTCCACTCGTGGGGTGGCAGCCTCTGCCGCTCTGCTGGGTGGGGCCTCGGTGGAGGACATCTGTGCTGCAGCTTCGTGGTCCTCCCCGGGCCCCTTTGTAAGGTTTTACCTCATGGACATGACCGGGGGTTCTGTCTCCCAGGCGGTTCTGGGGTCTGTGGCCTCTCCTGCTTCCCGTCCTTTGGTAGGGTAGCAGGGGTGTGTGGGTATGGGCCACAGTTTGTTAGGTCACACGTGGTTCCGCCTGTGCTGTGTGTTCAAGGGGTTCTAGTTCCCTCTTGCTCGCACTCGGGTGGAGTTGACTGCGCCCCCCCTTCATTAGGAAGGATGGGGTGACGGGACTCCCCAACCCCTTGATGTGGGCTTACGGGTCCTCAGGGGGTGCATCTGTCGGGCCTCGCGTCCGCTCTACCCCATATCTCGGAATGGCTTAAGAGCGGGACGCGATGGCCAAGTACGCTATATAACGACAGGTTATGTATATAACCTAGTTATATGAGTACTGGCTAAGCGTCCCGCTCTTAAGCGGCCCTGAGTTCCCCTGAGGAATCTTTTCCTGGAAACGGGTTTTTTGCGAGGAAGAGTGTTTGGTGACCATGCCTAATGTCTTATAGAGTACGCCTCTATAGGGGCGGAGCCCGGCAGGTGATGGGTGTATTTGTTTTTCGTTGATGGTGTACAGTAGGTACATGAGATGAGGTATATCTCGGAATGGCTTAAGAGCGGGACGCTTAGCCAGTACACATATAACTAGGTTATATACATAACCTGTTGGTAATCATGATGGCGATGCGATCACTTGAAATTATTCTTTTTGGAATACCTTCTGGCTAAGGTAAGGTATATTCTATGTCTATTTTACCGAACCTGAAACATGTTTTTGTAACAATAGATTGAAGTCTATGAGAAAACTCAGTTTTTCTTTTGTACACAGTTTACCAAAATCACTCCTAATCACTCATTTCTGAATGGATCTTTATGAAATTTGGACATGTACTACATAAGGCTTCAGGCTATGGGTCCGCATGGATTTGTAAGCCATACCATCTTCTGGGGAAATACTACCTCTGGACTACTAACTACTACAGAAAAACTTGAGTAACAAGTTTTTCTACAACTCAAGTTCAGACCTATGTAACTCTATTACGTTAGCACTAAAAGTGATTTTTTTTCTGGAATCAGAAACTTCAGAATGTCATCTTTCAAAAGAGACCAGCGTGTAGCATGTAACAAACTACAGTGTGTAGAAATGAACTAATTAGTCAGTAATGGACTATGAACAATGCCTGTCAAATGAGCCTTACTATGGTCTCCATAGCTATAATACAGAACACACGATGGGTCTACAAACATCGCTAAAATTGTCAATAACGCTGGCGCCATTTAGTAAAGATGGCGAAAGCTTATGGCAGTCAATGAGTTAAGGTAGATTTAGAACAGATAAAAAATATGCGATTAATTTGCAATTAATCGTGAGTTAGGACAATCATGCGATTAATCAGATTCAATGTTTTTATCGATTGACAGCCTTAGTATGTATACATGTAATGAAACACATACATACACACATGGTAGCAATACAATCTTTTTTTTTCTATTTTTATTAATAGTTTGAAACACAAAACAGCTCAACATAAATACAGTACAATACAGACAAAACTAAACTCCCAAACAGTACAATACAAATAAAACTAAACTCACAAACAATAAACAATACAATACAGTACAATACAGATAGCAGGTAGCAATACAATCTAAGGTAGATAAGAACATTTAAACAACACAAATTTAAAAGAACAACAACAAAAAAAGCATAGGAAAATGAGCACTGGTATCAAAATTAGATGAAGGCTAAAAGTCAAGGCTTGGAGCTCAAAGTATCAAAGTCATATTCCCCAGGGGGTAGGAGAACCGCTCTGATCCAGTTGAAGTAGAGCGGGCATGGTTAGATGCTGGTCAACTGAGGGCGACGTAGAGTGGATCCATCGCCTCTGTGGTAGTCAGAACCGGTTTGAGGAAGAATAGCCGCTGCAGTCGATGCCACATCAAGGACGGCACAGGGAAGATCACACCACCTTGACCATCACACCACCTTGACAGGCCCAACGGGGCGGGAGCAGGGCTGGTTGTATATCAACACACCATCACTCGAGACATCCACTCACAGAGCGACAGGGAGACAGGGACAGAGGTTAGAGAGCTCCCGTGTTCACAATGGGCAGACATAGGAGCAATAAATACATGTAATAAGCATATATATGCATACATAGTAGCAATATAATCAAAGTATATAAGAAAATGATATAATTAAAGTAATAAATAGAACTAAGAACAAAGAGGCATAGGACTACAAGCACTGGTATACAGGGTGAGATACAAAAAGATGGCTCAGGGCCGTATTTGCATTTGCACCTTACCTTAAAGTTTTGTACCTCATTGTCTGCATTTGTACCTCACTGTTTATAAATTTTTATTCACTGTACTTAGATTGTACTTAGGTTGTACTTCAGATTGTATATTGTATTGTATATTGTATATTCCTCTTTTAGTAACTTTTTTTACTTACTTTTTTACTGTATGAAGCACACTCTCAGGGGCTCATAATGAACCAAGCATTTCACCGTAAAGTACATGTATTTTATTTAGGGATGCTCGATATTGGCTTTTTTACCGATACCGATATTCCGATATTGTCCAACTCTTAATTTCCGATACCGATATCAACCGATATCAACCGATACCGATATATGCAGGGTTTCCCCCCCCAAAAAACTGAATAATTTCAGGTAACTAATAATTTCACTGGATATATATATAACAAATATTTTTTTTTTTTTTTTTTAACCGATACCGATATTTTCCGATATCACATTTTAACATCCCTAATTTTATTGTGACAAATAATAAACAAACTTGAAACTTGAAACTGTGGCACGACAGAGTTCAGGGTGAGGGTGGAGGAGGTAAGATGTTACCTACAGTAACATACTGGGGTCTGTTGGTTAGGAAGTCAAGCATCCAGTTGCAGACGGAGGGGTTGGTGTCGAGGTCCTTGGTTTCCCTTTTCCCACGTGGTCGCCAAGTTTGAAGATGAGTTTGGATGGGATGATGGTGTTGAATGCTGAGCTGAAGTCGATGAATAGCATTATCACACGGGTATTGCTGTCGTCCAGGTGGAGAGGGCGGAGTGTAGCGCTTAGGAGATGGCGTCCTCCATGCTCCTGTTCTCACGGTAGGCAAATTGGTGTTCATCCAGTGAGGGTGATAGACCAGATTTGAGGTGAGCCAGGACCAGCCTCTCGAGGCACTTCATGATGATGGAGGTGAGTGCAACGCAGAAGTCATTAAGGCTCACTGCAGAGGAGTGTGGTGGAGGTGGTTTTGAGGCACACAGGAACAACTGCCTGGGCTAGTGACAGGATGAAGATGTCAGTTAGGACCTCAGTCTGCTGCTCAGCACAGTTCCTGAGTACAGTTCCTAAGCACACTTCCTGGCATGCCATCAGGGCCAGTGACCTTACAGTACATGCATTTGCAGAAACTGCACATTTGTTTGTTTTTATCTTGTATTTTTAGTGTTTTCTGCTGTTATATTTCATATGGCTTTACGCTCTGCTCTATTGGAACTGTCCCTTTAATCATATGCTATCATGAAAACTTTCAACCATGTGCACTCACCTACACCTGCCTGACCATGCCCACATCCGCTCACATATAAGCGGGGTCATGGCCATACTACCAGCTCCTTCCCTACTTTCATCACCTGGAAGTCCGTGCTGCAGTGCACCTTCTTCAGATCAGTGCTGTAGTAGTTAGTTAGTTATAGGAGCTGTGTTGGCATTGTCTTTTGTTTCCCTCTCTCACTAATTTACGGGAGAAAGAAAGAATAATGTCGTCACCACCGGAGAGTAGAGGATTATTCTGACCTCCACCGGCGCTTCACATTCGGGCTTAGTGGGGCTTTCCTGCTCCACGTTTGTGGCAGGCAGGTGAGCCTCAGCGGCGCCCGGAGGGGAGTGCGCATCGCTGGGCAGTTCCCCCGTCAGCGTTGCTCTCCGGCTGTGCAGCTGGATACTATTGCCGCAGGAGGCAGTCGGCTGGTCCGACGGTCTCTCTGGTGGGTGGTGTCTTGCGGCGCGGGCTCTCCACCTCTGCCCCGCTCACGTCAATTGGCGGTGAGCGGCGGGGGCGGACGGTCTAAACAGATGTGTCAGTTGTGCGGGGTTGGCTGCTCAGGCATACGGCCCCGCAGAACAGCCGGCTCCAGGCGAGGATTCCTCCATTACCTCTCCATCGCGTCCGATACAGCTACAGTAGCTAGCCGTTAGCTTATTTTATCCATTATTTTATCCATTAGCCTGTAGCGTCCGATGGACAATTAGGATTACATGGAGAGGGCGGGGAGTTCTTGTTTGGCGCCCCACGAAGACAGAGCTCTCTCCCCTCGGGTGTGCTTTGTTTTCCTGGGAGCCCCGTACTCCGAGACGGGATGCCCTACTGCCATCCACACTGGACGTTGGTTCCCGCCTATCAGAAAGAGAAAGTGAGTTGAGTCACCCGCCGCGAGGGATGCGAGCGAGTCGGAGGAAAGTATGCAAGGGAGTTGCGTGTCTTTTGTCCCCGAGCTTAGGGCGGCAGCGGCCCGTACAAACAGGGCCCCCCCCCCCCCCCCCCCAAAATGATTTTGGTTAATAACATAAAGGGTCCCTCCTAAGAAGGGGGACTGTTTTTTGTTCAACAAAACGTTTATTTCACTGTATTTTGGGGGATACGACATGTGCAATATGAACCCACAGCTAAAAATGCTAGGGTCGCGTTCTTGCTTGGGAGTTTGTCTTTGGTTGCTGTTTTGTATAACTTGCAAGGCCTGTATTTCTAGCACTTAGCCAAGGGCTTATGTCCTTTCTCTCTACCTAAGCCAGTGTTCTTTCTTACGTGGTAAAAGTGAACTTGACGGCTTCATTGTATGATGGGTTGTGTGTTTCATGTAAATACATTTTAGGATAAAACGTAGCATTGGTGTGCTATTGTTAGCTTACAGAGTTGTACATATGTAGCATGTAAACCAAGGACTTTTTGAGTCCCTCTCTTCAGTCTGATATTTTTTCTTTGCTTAAGGGTAACAATAAAAAAATAGCGGGTGGCCAGAGCCGTGGATAAAACCTGTTATCAGTTGTGGTTGGCGTGCAGAATGTAAAGCTATCACACTACAGCTGTATGTGCTTTCATTTAGCGCACTATACAACTGGTGTCACGGTTCTGCCTTTTTTATTGCGTCGTATCAGGGGTGAGGTGGTTGAGGGCGGTGGACAAATACTAGTTATATCCTTTACGAAACTGATTGGCCGAGAGGTTGTGCCTTTCTACCTATCAGTCTCCCTGACGAAGGTGTTCTCTCTCTCGTCACAGGGAGGGGGGGGGGATTTCCCTGTCTCCCACACCAAATTAGGATAGTGGGACACGGGATTTCCCCGGCCATTGAAGACGTCACAGGCGCGTTTTCTTATTGGCCAAGAGACATGTCCGTGAGTTACAGGGCCTGTGCTACAGGCCGCTGTCATTGTAAAGGATAGATGATGCGATGCAGTCGAGACTGTTGGTCCTTCTGCTCTGCTCTCTAACAGTAGTGTATATTGGGCCGTTTTGTCTACTTAGTCCAATCTGTTACATGAACCTTTTTCAATTGTTTCACTCACGTTGAGGTCTCTCTGGGAAAACAGCTGTCTTCCCCTCTTACATAAAGTGCAGAATTCACACGTTTTTATTCCCAGACTCGAGAAAAAAAAGAAGAAGAGGCCATTGAAGACGTCACAGGCGCGTTTTCTTATTGGCCAAGAGAAATGTCCGTGAGTTACAGGGCCTGTGCTACAGACCGTTGTCATTGTAAAGGATAGATGATGCGATGCAGTCGAGATTGTTGGTCCTTCTGCTCTGCTCTCTAACAGTAGTGTATATTGGGCCGTTTTGTCTACTTAGTCCAATCTGTTACATGAACCTTTTTCAATTGTTTCACTCCCGTTGAGGTCTCTCTGGGAAAACCGCTGTCTTCCCCTCTTACATAAAGAGCAGAATTGACGCATTTTTTTCCCCCAGGCTCGTAGTATAAGAGCCTGTGTCACTGTCTCTAGTACCGGCTTCCTGCTGCTCGTCCCAGACAGCGGGGAGAAACATTGTGGGGCTTTTTCTTGTTAGAAATTCGCCGTCACTGTTCTCGGGTTCTTTACGGTTTCATAAATCAGAGTTTGGTCTTACGAGCGCTGGCCCAGGGTGTTTTTCAATGATTGAATCTGCCTTTTGGGACCAGCGCGCCTTGGTTGCCCAGCATCATAAAAACAGCGTTTTTTATGCGGTCGGCTGGGAATATTTATTTTTATCTCTACCAAGCGCCAGTGCACTAGGTTAGACTTGAGGACTCGCATACATCTCCGGGGGGAGATGACGGGCTAGATCACATCTTTTCACCTGCCAGCGCGGACTCTCATTGGCGAGGTGTAACGTGTGGGAGGCTGTCTCTGCTGTGCAGGCATCCCCAACCGACCTGTAGGAGTCGCTGTCCACAACGTCCAGATTACCACCCATCGAGTTCCACCCGTTAACTCTGCCAATTGAGTTAGTATGACGGCTGGCCCAAGCCGGAGGCAACGCAGACAGCCGGAGTCGAACCGGTGTCTCTTGCATTGGTGACAAGCGCAATGTCCGCTGCGCCACCCAGCCGCCCTGGTCCATACTATGTTGTACCTTTTTGCACAATGTTAGGTGGGTTGGTCCTTCTCCATTCGTTTCACCCCTCCCTCCCTGCTAAACCGGGGATGGGAGGGGGCTGTCGGGGAGGCTGCTTCTGTCAACTCCTCTATGCATCCCTGTGTAGGTCCCGGTCCTCCAGGCCCAGGTCGGGCCTTGCCTTCGTTGACCAGTTGGCCTGGGTTAACCCTTTTTAAACCTGAAATGCCTTGAACTGCATTGTATAGCCTGTGTATACGCGCAGTTATGTTTCCGGGGTTTCTTAATGGGTTAAGGGAGCAACCATTTTCTGTTAATAAACATAGGGGGGTGGTTGTCTCCCCGGTGTGTTGGTAGCAGAGTCGACTCTCCGGTTGAGCCTGGTCTGACCCCGGCTGCCCGAGAGTATGCCCCTGCATGTTTCATGACTTCTGCCAATTGTGTCAAACTCTTTCTCTGAACCTCGACCCCGCGGGATTAATAAATTGGCATGGTCAGGGTTCGTGGTGGAATCTGTTCACTGGCGGAGAAGGCCATCACCTATTGTAGGCCCTGTCCGATACGCTGGCGATGTGGGGGGTGGTGTGACCAGTGACCGTCTGTTGGGGTCTCGATGCCGCGGCCTCGTTGACCTCGCCAGGCCCCTTTTTCGGGGGGTCCTGGAGCGCGGGATGTGGCCTGGGGCTGGGGCCTCCTCCGCGCCCCGCTGCTACGGCCTTGCCATGGGTCCTTTTTTTTCCCTCCGACCCCACGATGTTGGGGGCTGTGGCGTGTTTTTTTTGCTTCATGTCTGTTCCCTGGTGGCGTGCGGGATGCGCAACCGAGTAGTCGCGGGCCCTTCTAAACAAAGGTGAGTCCCGCGGTCTGCTCTCCCTGTGCGTTGAGGTACTGTTCCCTCTTTGCACAGTCGGGTCTGGTCTCCCTCCCGTCCCTCACTAAGGGGGGCGGGGGGGCCCGGATCCTCCCCGGTATTCTGATGGTTGTAGGGGCTCTCCGCTCTGCTCCGCTCTTGTGTTCCAATAGAGCAGAGCGTAAATCCATATGAAATATAATGAAGGTTATCCTATAACCCTAGTTATATGAATATGGCGAGCGCTCTGCTCTGACTCACTAAGGACCCCATGTGTCTTCCGTTTCGGCGGTGAAAGACTGGGGAAGGAGCTGGTAGTATGGCCATGACCCCGCTTATGTGAGCAAATGTGGGCATGGTCAGGCAGGTGTAGGTGAGTGCACGTGGTTGAAAGTTTTCATGATAGCATATGATTAAAGGGTCAGTTCCAATAGAGCAGAGCGCTCGCCATATTCATATAACTAGGGTTATAGGATAACCTTCGTTTTTAACGTTGTTTTTGTCTCGTTGTGTTACTACTTTTAATTTTGTCTTATTTATTTTAACTGTTCCTCGTCATCATTGGAAATGAGGGCAACTGCAGTGATTTTACGAGTTTTAAATAAAGGTTTGATGATGATGATGATGATGATGATGATGATAAAGTGTAGAATCAATTAAATGACTGACCTGGAAATGAATCTGTCAGTGTCACATTACAAATTCAGACAGTGAGTTTACATACAGAGATGCATCATCCAAGAAAATAGCAGCACTGAGGAAGGATGAAACACATTCTCTCCCTTCAACAATAGCCCCATAATTCACCCCGTCCCCCTGCCCCCCCCGTCCCCCCCTTTTCATTGGAGAGAGAAAGCGATCATGTGTCTGCACGGAGGGGGGGGGGTGTAACGGAAGATAAATTCCAGCTGAGAAAAATGAATTAGTCAGAAGAGGGTGAGAAATAGCTCTGTCAGGAGAGTAAGGCATGGGGATAGTGATAATAAAGCTGAATGATCCAGCAGCTTGGGTAATCACACTAACAGCCACAACAGCGGACACAGCAGAGACTTCCTTTTGGTCAGCTGTGAGCTGTCGTTCAATGGAGATGTAATAAGATATGAAATGACATGATGGCGTGGGCTGCTGTGCGATAAGATAAGCTTTCTTTTCCTATTTCATAAGTAGTGTTATTTTCAAAAGGTTATCCCACGTAGTTAACAGTCCACGACCATCATAAAGTTTATCACCTGTACAGTAAATTATATGCAACCGCAGATATGCAGTCTGTCGCTGTTTGCTTTTGTATTTTATTTAATCTTCAACCCAGTGGTCTGTTTTTCAACCTTTTGTTTTCCACCCTGTTGACCGTGTCTACTGTACCACTCCTGGCGGCTGGACAGTGACTGGATAAGAATAAAAGTCTATGGGTCCTGACCACACTGATCTGTTGTGGCTGTCCTGTCTATGTTTGTTTTTAATTATTTTTAAACAAGGCATATCCATGTGTTGGACAGGACTGATGATGTTATGTATGCTATTATGTAAGAACATAAGTAGTTAATATTATTGTTGAGATCAGAGACTCTGTATAGGATTGTTAGAAACTGTCTAACTGTACAAATGACTGTATACACTAGTAACTGTTTACCTGCATATATAATTGTCTCCACCAGTGATTGCCTAGTTGCATATATATCTGTTCCCACTGGAGGGCGCTCTAGGCGGAGCCACCCAGGTATTCTACCTTATGGCAACTATAAAAGGAAAGGTATCCACCCCTTTCGTTCTCTCCCCCAATGTCTCTCAGAGAGAGAAGAGTTGTACTGCTGCTGCTTACATGTGAATAAACGAAGCCACGCCAGTTCAGGCAGAAGATAGAAACCATGCCTCTTGACCACATTATTGTCGCCCTAAGTTGAGTTCTGTTAACAATTATTGGGTACCAAATCCTTTGAATTACAGCACTGCCCTTTAATTTACTTCATGACGTGAGATAGATGTCGCGACAGCCACGCCTTGCTTATCGGCAGGTGAGTCTGCACTACGCAGATGAGATTCCAGATTGACGGAGATAGCAGCAGCTACATGTTGCTGGATAACGAGACGAAATAGCATGATAAAAACAGTTATCAAACAGTTATAAAAGATTCCCCCAGTTGCAAAACCGAAGAAGCGTTGCAGTTAAAGTAGCCTGCGGTTTTGGTGAGTTTCATCAGTATTGTGCTGTTCATTTGTCGAATATGCAAAATGGTTTCGCTCCATGCTACAAGCTAATAACGATAAGCTAATTAACGTAGCCTCATTCTGAGTTATGCTAGCGAAGCTCCAAGCCCAATTTGGTTAAATGAAAACTAGAAAAAAACCATTTCAGAGGTACTTATAATTGTATTTATATGCTGTACGATAAGAACTAGGTCTATATACATTTTTTATGTTTTTGAGAGTTTAATATGACCGTGTGGAACGTTCCACATGCTAGCGCACTTTAGCCTAAATTAGCATGGGACATATGATATTCCCACGTGCCATGACAAGGTAGCCTACGTTAGCTTGGCATAGCTAAAAGTAGCCTGATTGATTATTCATTCTGAAAGCAATGAAAAGATGATGAAGCGATAAAAGATGGTAAATAGCTTTTATTTTCTGAATGCTTGATGCAGGCCAGGTTTTTAGGTTTTTCCAGCACCCCGTTCCACCCTGGGAGCAGTTCCAGACCACCCATCACCACGTGTGCCCACGCGGGACGAGGCGGTGTGCCGGACCGATACAAGATGGCGAGCCAACCCACTGAACCTCTGATATAGCTCAAGGCTAATTCCAGCCTGATGTGAATACCCCTGTTGCTCAACTCCTGTTACACCAACAGTCCGGTAGGCTTGAACTGATTGAACTTGAACCATAAGAACTTCCAAGGATTGAACTGACCTATATCCTTTTCTGATACACAAACTGATTGAACGAGAATACAAGGACATTCCAAGGGCTTCGACCCCGTTCACCTTTTGTTATTTTGATATTGTATCTTGTATTTGATTTGATTTAATTTGATATATGGGTATTGATATTTCTCCTATAAGAAGGGAGAATTAAAGGGTAAATACACCCAGTAAGATACTTGAACCACTGTTATATAGTCGTACTGGCAAATCGCGTCCTGCTCTTCGCCATTGAGATATACCTCATCTCCAGTACCTAGTGTACTCCATCAACTAATAAAACAAATACACCCAGCACCTGCCAGGCCCCGCCCTAGTGACGTACTATATAGCACTAGGCGTGGTCACCACTCGCTCTTCCTCTATTTTCGTTTCCATCATGGCGGATGCTTGCACCCTGTGAAACTAGTTGTAATGAAAAGTTTAGAGAAATTACGCAATGTTGAGTGTTTACCGGAGATTTGCCAACCCCTGGAATCTTCGGCATGTTCTCACGGCGCTCGTATGGGTTCTGCGACTCTGCAGCGGGATGCATTTCGATGCATCTCAGCGTCGAGTCTGTAGTCTCCTCGTTTTGTTGACAGCAGACAGAGGGACGGCGTGTGAGGTGTAGCTATCGAGCTACCTCACACAAGGTAGGATCTGCGCCACTAGGCATTAACGCTGGTGTTAGTAATGCTGCTTGTTGTTTTGTTAGACAACCGAGTTGTATATCGGTGCCAGTGGCAGGATGTTTGGGTAAACGTCCCTCTGAGTTGGGAGTTTCCCAGGCTGTCCTGGAGCGCGCTGCTAATACTAATTGCTATAATGCTGGGTCACTGTTCTACTGTTCCCCGCTGTAAGATGTCACTAGGCATGACAATGCTGGCGTTTGTGATGTTGCTCGAGTTGTCCCGGGAGACAACCGAGTTGTGTATTGGCGCAAGCGGCGGGATATCTCGGTAAACGTTGTTGTTTTCCCCGTTATTCTGGAGTGCGCGGCTAACGCTATGCTATGTTGGGCTACTGTTTCTGTTTTGTCTCCCTGCTGTGGGAATGTCTGTCTACACTACAGTCTTCCCTCCTCTTAACCATTCATGCTGACGGTCAATCGGTGTCTACTGTGGGAGTATTGCAGGGGGGCTTTGTTTACCTTTTCATGGGTAAATGGGCTGAGGTCTAGGGCTGGTGTGCTGTTTGTGAATATTATGAATGAATGCGGGACTGGTTCTCTGGTCCGCATCCCTTTAACGTTGTGTGCATGGGCTAGCCCATTTTACAGTATATTGGTGGTGTTAGTTCATTTATTCATTAACCCCTTCATGGTGCACACCACAGTGGAGGTTGCGCGGGCGGTATTTGTTCTAGGCCCCACACCGCCTCACGCCGCGCAGCCAGAGGTGAGAGCACGGCCTCGTCAGCGGCTAGGGCTCGGCCATGTTTTCCCCCACCAGAGGTATCATGGGCGTTGAATCGACATGTGACCACATGGCTGACAGCCTTGGCGGCCGAGGGATCGGCCATGTTGGATGAGCTCGGCTTGGAATATACAAGCCGTCGCCGTCCTGCCGCGAGCAGCCCGCTCTCCGATCACTCCCTCCCCCAACATCAGCGGAAAAGGGGCTTTGATTTGTTTCCTTTGGCTGCGGGCCGCGAGCCTTCGTTGAAGCGCATGCGGCCCCACGTTTTGCTTCTCATGGGGACAGGGGCTGACACCTAGTTGATGGCTGAGCCTGGGTCTGTCCGTGAGAATGTTGTGCTGTCAAGCGGCTCCCACACCATAAGCTGTGTTTGGTTGAGCCTGGTGTTACGTCTGTCAACTACAAGTGTTGTCAGCAGGGGGGCTCGAAAACTTTTTGAGGCACACAGTGCGGGCTTCCCCGACCTCGCCTTCGCCAGGCCAGGTATCATGTTGGTGCCTCCCAGTCCTGAAAGATTGGCAGTGGTCTCGCAGGCGCGCGTGATTTGGGTGGTAGTAATATCACTGCAGGGCTACGGTGTGTAGGAACCCATGGGGGCCTCACACCTTGCATGTCCGGCTGCAGAACAACTCCTCAGCATGTTCTGGAGGGGTGTTCAGTGGGGGAGCTTTTGTCACCTAGACTGATGTCAGCTTCCCCCGTATCAAACCGGCCCTTTCTGTCGGGGTCCCCCGTTGGGTGCAATTGCCTCGTGGGTAGTGTCAGGGTCAGATGTCCCGACACGGAACGCTCTGCTCGCACGGGTCCAGGGTTGGCTACGCACAGCGGGTGGGACCGGGCCGCCTATCTACAGTTCCTAGCGGACCTGCGCCACATGGCGGCGGGTGCGTTGGGAGTGTCATCACATATGGCTACAGCAGTACCATATGTCGAGGTGGATGGAGAGAACGCTGAGGCGGGGACTTGTATTTACACAACCCCACCCGTTTTCGGGTTTGGTACAGACCCTATTGTCAGGGTCACCAGCAGTGACAGCTCTGGTCAACGAGATCCAATCTCTGTGGACGAAGCAAGCCATCGTCGTGGCGTTTTTCTCCCGGTGTTCTCTGGTGCCTGAGAAATCGGGAGGGGGGGTGTCAGACCCATGCTGGACCTGTCCCATGGGAAGGTTCAGCATTTTTTGGATCGTCTCCTACCTGTTGAACACTGTCAGGTGGGGGCCTGGTTCTCCTCCATAGACCTGTAGGATGCGTATTCGCATCCCCGATCTTCCATCCTAGGGCTTACCTACGCTTCCTTGCAGGGTTAGCGTATGAGTACCAGAGGCTACCGTTCAGCTTTTCTCTGGCTCCCCGCATCTTCACCAAGTGCGCGGAGGCCGCACTGGGGCCTCTGCGTCGTCAGGGGTTACGAAGTGTATTCTGCCCTGACGACGTTCTGGTCCTTGGCGGTCAAGGTGGATCGTCAGGTCTCATACCAGGCAGGTTTCCTACCAGCCTGGGGTTGCTGTAGACTGGAAGTAGAGTACTCCTCTTCCCAGTCAACGGGTGGAGTGCTATGGGCATCCCTCTCAGAGCGTGTTGTCGACACGTTCGGGAGGTTCCGTCCTAGGACGGTTACGGCACTCTCTGTGATACGCCTGCTCGGTATGATGGCATCTGCTCATTCCGTGGTCCCTCTTGGCCTCCTCTTCACCCCAGGAGGAGGTTACGGAGGTGGTTCTTTTCCAGTATGGAAATAGACCCGGTGAGAGGCAAGTGGAAGCGGCTAAGGTTCCCGTGTCAGTACTGGGGGACCTCGCCCCCTGGGGAGGGCCTGGGGTCCTCACCAGGGGGGTCCCCATGGGCAGTAGGCTGTCACACGTCACGTTTTTCACCAACGCCTCCCTCGCTGGAGACGCGTCGGGCCAACGCAGTAGGGGGCAGCTGGCAAGCCATGCTGCCCGGTCTGCGCTACGTTCAATGTGTTGGTATTGAAAGCGGTCCTTCTGGTCCTCAAACAGTGTTTGATCAGGACGGACAATACGACGTCAGCATCGTATATCGACAGACAGGGAGGAGTACGCTCGCCCCGTCTGCACCGGGCGGCGGGCGGCTGGCTATGGGCGTTCTCCATCTGCGCGGCCTGAGGGCTCTCCACATCCCCAGCAGGGTGAATGTGGGTACAGGTGTGATGTCGCGGGGCGGTCCTCACCCTGACGGGTGGGGATTACGTCCGGACATAGTCAGGCAGGTCTGGGACCGATGCCGTGCCGCCTGGGATTCTTTCCCCCATACATCTGTTAGGTCAGTTGTTGGGGCGGGTACATTGAGGAGCGCAGGTCCTTGATCCTGATTGCGCCGGACCAGGGCGCAGCTGTGTGGTTCCCGGTCCTGATCCAGCTCTTGGTATCCCCGTCATGGCCTGTTCCTTGGTCATCGCGGGCCCTCTCTCAAGCGCACGGGTCTCTGTGTTAGTTCCCTGTGCTGGGCCAGCCGCTGATGGTTTGGCTGGTGAGAGGGTGAGTCTGGAGAGGATGGATCCTTCTGTGGTTGGTACCATCAGGAACGCGCATGCTCCCTCCACTATCGCGGGTTACGCGGGTAGGTGGCGTATTTTCCAAGAGTGGTGTAAGGCCACCCTCTTGTGAAGCGTTTACTGCTTGGCGCTCGGCGCCTTAAGTCGGTGAAACGTTCTCTGGCTCCGAGTTGGGATCTTCAATTGGTCCTCGTCGGTTGTCCGAGGCCCCGTTTGAGCCTCTTGAGCAAGGCCTTTGGGACTGCGTTCCTGCTGGCCGTCACCTCCGCTAAGCGCGTGGGTGAGCTCTGTGCTCTCTCTGTGCGGCCTGAGTGTCTGTCTATTTGTTTCGATAGTGGTGCCAATCTGAGGCCTAATCCAGTCTTCGTGCCAAAGAATATCCGGAGCTCTTTCCGCTCCAGGGATATTATGGTTCAGGCGTTCATCCGCCTCCTCACGCTAGTGAGTTGGAGGCGAGCCTTCACCTGTCATGTCCGGTCCGGGCTTGGGGAGTTACCTCAGCCGTACTCAGGGCCTTAGGGCTACCGATCAACTTTTTGTCTGTTGCAGTGGCTCTTGCGCTGGTAAGGCACTGTCGAAACAGCGCCTGTCCCATTGGTTGTGCGAGGGCATTGCCCTTTGCTACACGTTGGCTGGGCTGGCCCCCCCTGGGGGTGTCAGGGCGCACTCAACTCGTGGGGTGGCGGCCTCTGCCGCCCTGCTGGGTGGGGCCTCGGTGGAGGACATCTGTGCTGCGGCTTCATGGTCCTCACCGGGTCCCTTCGTAAGGTTTTACCTCATGGACATGACCGGGGGTTTTGAGTACTTGACTAGAAATTAGGGATGCCCTGATCGATCGGCCACCGATCGTTATCGGCCGATAATCAGTATAAATATGCGATCGGGGAATTCCGATAATTAGTCATATTCGCCGATCGCGGAAACTGATCAAGTGGATATCTCACTCGCTTGTCTCAGAAGCACAGGACCTGCAAACTGCTCCTCCTCCCTAGCCCCGCCCGTACCCGTGTAGAGTTTGTAAACACAGAGGAGGCGGACCTCCTCTGCTGAGTCTAGATAGTGCATTCGACCTGAGCTAACATTAGCTACCTAGCTATCGTTACTGTTTAAACAAAATTACCCAGTCAACTATTCACTTTTAGTAGGCATTGTCTAACGGTATTTAGCCGGCTAGCTACTGATAGCTCCGGATATCAACAAATGCCCCAGGAAGTCTAGTAGTCCATGTTGATATCTCCGTTAGCTTGCGTTAGCTTGCGTTAGCTGACGTTAGTTCACAGTTCAAAACGAAATGTCCGATTGAACTAAATAGTTGTCTTAACGTCATCTAGCCGGCTAGCAGTAGCTACAGATAGCTCCTGATATCAATGTCTTATAACATTGATTGAATGCGTATTCGAGCTGAGGGCTTGCTGAATGTGAAATGACCAAAGCATAACGTTACCAATAGGGTCCCGCTGCAGCGCCGGAGAATCCTTTTTGGAGCTGGAGGCTACTAGAGTACACACAGACAGTGGAGCTGTTTGCAGATAGCGAGCATTTTGACTTGTTGCGTGGTGGCGATGTCTCGCAGATAATACAAGTACAAGTCTAATTATATAATATATATATTTTATAAAAAAATAATAAAAAAAAACGTTTTATATAAAATACTTTTTAATTTCTTTTTAATCAAAAACGATCGGTATCGGATCGGTATCGGCCGATATGGCTCACGACGATCGGTGATCGGTATCGGTGGCAAAAAACGTGATCGGGGCATCCCTACTAGAAATACAAAACAATGAACATTTTTGAAAAACAAAAACCTACAGAGGTGTTCCATAGACTCACAGGAACCGTGTAAAAGTGCCCAAATAGTGAAAGAAATAGCAAAATAGCTCCCCCCCAATAAAATCCCCCCAGTTAAAGTTAAGGAAGACAACACAAAAGACAAGACAAACAAGACATTTCCTCCTCCCCCTCCCACGAGACCGCCGGACTCCTCCGGACAAGCACCCCAACCCCGCTCAGCCGCACACGGCGGTTCTGACCTTTTCGGCTGCTGCGACCCACAGTTCAATCCCAGCCTGTCCCACCCCAATCACCCGCGCCGTGGATATCTCAAGATAAATCACATCCATCAGTGTTAGGGACCAGTTCTGTTTCGTAATGGATCTCGCTCAGCATCACACTTGCACTGTACTTCACTTCGTGCACGCGCACTGAATACAAAATTCCACCATGTAGCTTTACATTCCAACATTCGTCTGGCCACACCCCCATCCGCTTACCTTCATAAGCAGGTGTGTGGTCACCTACTCGCCTCCTTCTTCGCTTTCACCACAAGGAAGTGCCTTCGGTAGATCCCCACTTGACGAGGTTGTTAGTAGAAGAAAGTTGGAAAACAAGAGATACGTTGACATCATATCTTTATTTTCTCTCTCACTATTTTCGAGAAAATACGGTGATATTGTCTTCGTTACTGGAGTGTCTGGAAGATGATGATCATTCTACACCTCCACCGTTTTTTTCGTATTAGGAGCTCACGCCGCTGACATGCTTCCCAACTACAATCCTGCTTGCTGCGGCTGGATGGGGTAAGACCCTCCAGCAACACAGCTGGACTGTAGGACGCACCGACTGTTGTGAGAAGCGGTGGGTTCCAGGTTGGGTATGTACTGTTTTGATTGCAAGCTCTGGTTGTTGTTGATGCTATGGGGGTTAGCTAACAATTTACAAAACGCCGACCCCAGACTAAGGTCCTCTGCTCGGCTTAAAATGGTGGTCGGAGGATCTTGGCCTGATGCCCATGATGACTAATCTAGTGGCCCGCGCTAGGTTCTGGTGATCCCAGGATTCTAGAGCGGATGCTTCTCTGTCCCGTGTAGGCC
The DNA here is from genome assembly GCF_963971535.1 of Notolepis coatsorum. Lineage (NCBI taxonomy): Eukaryota > Metazoa > Chordata > Actinopteri > Aulopiformes > Paralepididae > Notolepis > Notolepis coatsorum. The sequence continues at coordinate 112,599,260 of NC_140170.1, read as the reverse complement.
CCATCTTTCAAATGAAAGTTTACCCTAACGAGGAAATGTGGGCATAAGATCTTCTTTATCGGAAGTTCCATGCTCAAAGGGCCCCGTGTGTGTCTGGATCACCGTTGAAACTGTGTTCTGACATCTCTTTTTCTTTTCCCTGTTAGGGAAGGGATTGGGACAGCGGCCTGTCTGAAGTGTAGCTTGTTATGTCATTGTATACAGTTCAGGTGATGGCTGGTTAGCTTGCGTGCTAGTTATGGACTACTGCCAGTCAGCTGTTAGCCACGCAGCTGTTAGCTGCGGCGTTAGCTCGCTGTGTTTACCAGGCTGGTATACGTTAGCTTGTTGCTATCAGCCGATCGGCTGTTAGCTTAATGCTACACTGTTGAACGTTCTGAGACTATAACATGCTTTAAACACTCTGACTACGACGTCATCTTTGACAGAGGATGTTAGTCGAACCTACCGGGAGCCCGGCCGGCGAGGACTGCGTCAACAAGGAGAACCGTAGCGGCGGGGTGGAGCAGTGACGCTGCCCGTGTCGTCAACACAGGAATGCTGTGTTTACTATCGGTGCCCTGTTAGCCAGACTGCAGTTCGCTTGGTCTGCGCTCACGGTAGGAAAGGTCCCGACCAGACCTTAAAACGCGTCTTCTTCCTTCCCTTCTAATGTTTTGTAATAACGATGTTTTCCAAAACGGGTGTTGCTGCAATACATTTAGGATACGACGCAAGTTGTGTGTGAATTGTCTTGTCACTTTGTTAAAAAATTATCTGGTTTGTTGTGTTGAGAAACATCATGTGTGTTCATGTACCGTGTACTCACAACTAAGGGGGTAATTAACCTATAAAGCTATGCTTAGTGACATATGAGTGAAGAATGAATTATTTTCTCAGCCTGTAATGACAATGAACAGTGTGTTCACATATTAACAGGTTTACCTGTTCAACTGGCCGTATCAAGGGTAAGGTAGGAGGGGTGTTCCCCCCGGTTCCCTGGGGACTTCCCCACCCTCCTCTCAGACATGTTGTTTACAATATATTGTGTCACTGTGTTGTGGGATACGATGTAACCCTTAGCTTAGTTGCTGGGGTTGTGCTAAAACCGCTTGAGAAACTATATTTTCCTAAAGAAAAGATTGTTTGGTCACTTTTCGTGTGTGCTTAGCAAGGCCTGTGGCCGATACTAATCGAGAATTGTGTATTCTCTCATTATGAAAAACGGCGTTCCTCTGTAGAGTGTATTTGCCATTTTTTGTGGTGATAAAGGGTTGTGTGTGTCTTGGGATCTACAACTGGGTTAGGTTGGCCACAGAAGCACATGTGTAAGTCTGGTACCGGGGCTCTTAAGGGGGCCCTCTCTATTCTGTGTTTTTTCCTTAGTAAAAATCAGATAGCAGGTTAGCACATGAGCTGTGTGAAGCTGTTAGACACTTCATGTAGCTGACTGTGACTGTGTCATGCTCTTTTTTTTGTCATTACATCGTATCATGGGTGTGGGGTCGTAAAGGGGTGAACTGGTAATCCTTTCCTCCCCTTTTGATGGGCAGGGGTTACAACCTCCTGTCCTTCAAAGTTCCTGTCACGTTGCTGTTCGGCACGTTACAGGGTAAGAGGGGGGGGGGGGAGTTTCCTGGTCCCACGCCCTGGAAGATTGGGCGTGTGCACCACAGAAATTCCCCCGCCATAGAGTACGTCACTGTGCGCGTCTCTGTTGGTAAGACTTCCGTGAGCTGTTCAGGTCCATATGATGGATCTGTTTCAGGGAGTGGTCAGGGCTCCTCCTCACGAAGCTCCTACTCGGGCCTTCTGTGAGTTAGGACTCTCCTTCCATGTGAGGGAGCCTCCTCAGAGTGCAGAGCCTCCTCCTCAGATTGTCAAGGTGAGTAGAACTTCAAAAAGGAGTCCTGCTCTATTGTGTGTGTATTCGATTCAATTCGATTATTGAGTGTGTATTGGTTCAGTGCCTCCTCCTCGGAGAGCCCTAACCCAAATTTTTACATGGCTCAATGTTGCAATATATTCTTTTCAATCTATACAGCTCGCGTGGGAAGTCTCTCTGGGGATTTCCGTCTCCTCCCTATGGGAGGGTGGTGGGATGTAAAAATGTAAAAAATGTTTACCCTCAGTGGCGTCACGAGGGATTCATGTCGGTCTGTGTTCTTTCTTTTTTGAATAAAAAGAGGAAGGTACATGAAGCACGACGGCTCCGTGTCGTTCTCCCAGGCGACTTGGAGGAACAATGTTTGGTGTCTTGCTAGACTATCCATTGATGTGTTTGGGTCTCGACGCATACATAGTGCTGGCTCAGGTGTGTTTCTGTGACAGAATCACACAGGGGCTAAGTGCGCCTTGGTTGCTTGTTAAAACAGCGTTTTTATAGGGCAACTGGGATGGAGTTTTGTCTCTTCCGAGCGCCAGTTTACTAGGTTGTCTCGATGAATTCTCGTTCATATCTGGGGGATGTTAACGGAATAGATCTGAACATAGGTACAGGGGTCTCACGCCCTTGGGGTGGGCCACTGAGCACGGTCTAAATGGGGACCGTCTGGGTGGCGCCCTCTTTTCATGTTTTAGATCGACACACATACCTACCCCCTCTCCTGGAGTGGGCATGTCGGCGTGGTTAGGACACGGGACTGGTCTGGTCACACTGGTCTAGGTCAGTTAACCCGTTGTCCGCTGGGGATGCATATCTGCTGTTCTGGTACCCTGAGGGACTTGTGCTTTTTTCGGGGGGAAAAATGCCAGGTCGGTCCGGGTGTCACAGGGTTAGGCGCTATGGAGACCCTTTGTTGGGTACATGTTGTACTCTGCACTATCGTAATGGCTTACGGCCATGCCAACCTGTACACGCCCGATCTCGTTCGATCTCGGACGCTACGCAGGTTCGGTCCTGGTTAGTACTTGGTTGGGAGACCGCCTGGGAATACCAAGTGCGGTGTGCTTAGGACTGGTTCTCTTTTCTTCGCTCCTCTCTCACGCATGGCGAAGAGGGGGCTGTTGGGGTGGTCTTGGACCTCCTCTGGTAACCCTGTGCTTCCCGTGCCGCCGGGCCCGGTCCGAAGTAAAGTTTCGTTGATACCGTAGGCCTGGGATAACCCTTTTTTGAAAACTGAAACACTTGTACTGCGGTATAGCCAGTGTATGCCCGCAGGTGTGTTTTGGAGTTTTTTCTTGAGGGGTTATAGGAACAACCACTGCATCTGGTAACGACAGGGTGGTTGGTTCCCTGGTGTGTTGGAGCAGAGTCAACTCCCGGGTTACCCGGTTGAGTGTGCCCCTGCACGTTCATGACGTCTGCCAATCATGTCAGCCTTCTCTGCCTCGACCCCTCTGGGTGGGTTTTTTTTAATGGAGGCTTTGTCATGCAACAACGCCAGCATACGCCCCTTCCGCCGGGGGGGCTGTTTTCAGCTGACTCCTTTGGCGCCTGTCTCGTCCGCAGTGCTCCAGGCTCAGGTTACAGCCTGTTGCCTGGTTTCCCCGGTGCGCTGCCTGCTTCCGTTGGTTGACGTTTTTTGTGTGCTTACCGCCATGCTGACTGCCTGTTCTGCAGGGTCAGTGTGCCAGGCGGTGTGCTATTGGGGGGAAAGGGCCCGCTCTTGGAGGGGCCTTATCCGAAAACGCTGGCGATGTGGGGGGCGGTGTCACTAAGTGACCACCTGGTGGGGTCTTGATGCCTGGCGTCATTGACCTCTCCGGGCCCCCGTTTTCCAGGGGATCCAGTCCTTCAGTGGGTCTGGGTCTTCCTTCGCGCTCCGCTGCTACGGCCTTGCCACGGGGTTGGGTTTGCTCTTGACCCTGTGATTCTGGGGGCAGTAACGAGGTTGTTCCTTCCCTTCGTTCCCGGGTGGCATGCGGGTTGTGCGTGTGTGTAGTCGTGGGGTCAAGCCACGGTCTGCTCACCCTGTGCATTGAGTTGCTTGAGTGCCTCTTCGCACGGTCGGATCCGTTTCCCTCCCGTAAACCTCCAATAGGGAGGGTATCCTCCATTAGGGAGGGTCGGGGGGGCTCGGTCCTCCCTGATCTGATGGTTGTGGGGGGCCTCAGCGGGGTACATTTGTCGGGCTATGGCTCTCGCTCAGCCTCCCTTGTGCAAGTGTGATGCTGAGCGAGATCCATTACGAAACAGAACGATAGGTTATGGCTATAACCAAGTTCTGTGAGTAATGGTGACGCTCAGCATCAGACGCCGCTGCGGCCCTTGATCTCACCTTGTGGTGAAAGCTTGGGAAGGAGGCGAGTAGGTGACCACACACCTGCTTATGAAGGTAAGCGGATGGGGGTGTGGCCAGACGAATGTTGGGATGTAAAGGTACATGGTGGAATTTTTTATTCAGTGCGCGTGCACGAAGTGAAGTACAGTGCAAGTGTGATGCTGAGCGTCACCATTACTCACAGAACTTGGTTATAGCCATAACCTATCGTTAATCACTGTGAGCTTCTCAGGCTCCTTCCATCTCAATGCTATCAGCTTCTTCGCTGCTGTGACGCCTGCTAGGATAACCCTTTTTTGTTGTATGGACGCGGTTAGTGTTGTTATATCGTTCAGGAATAGTGTAACAGCTGTGCATGGGATTGTTAAGCCACATAGATCTGAAAGTTTGTCCGTTATTGACCTCCAGAAGCGGGCTACTGGTGGGCAATCCCAATACATATGCATATAATTGCCAGTGGCCCTTTGAGAGCACAAAGTGCACCGAGAGTCGGTTACCAGTCCCATAGCAAATAGCTTCCTAGGTGTAAGATAGGTCCTATGAATATAATTAAAATTAATTTGCTGTTGATTGGGGTTGCGGGAGGACAATGCCACATTCGTCCAAACCTCATCCCAGTCAAACTCGGGGTCCAAATCTGGGATATTCCCACGCCAGATTGTATCCAATGATACATTTTTATACGTGGATTGAATTAAGAGCGTATAAAAGTCTGAGACAAACCCTCTGGAGGCTGTCCTGTCCACTATGAGCCTGAGGAAAGGGTGTAGGTGCAAAGCTTGACCTTAATTGAAGGTAAAGAAAGAAGGACTCGCCGGGAAGATCATAAAATTCTTTTAAGTCCTGAAACGCTCGAAGGCCGTTCTTATCATAGATATCCCCCAGAGTATGAACTCCCCTCCTTTGCCATTGAGGAATATTAACCGGTTTGTGCCCAACAAGTAGTTGCTGGTTATTAAAAATTGGAGAGTCCAGGTGCCATGGGCATTTAACCGCACACGACTTCTGTACATTACGCCATGCATGTTTGGATCACGTGAGTTATGATCGGTCCATATCTTAGTTGGCATTATGAAATAGGGATAGTGGAGTATACTACATCTTGTATTCTTAGCGGTGAGACCGCCGCCGCTTCTAAGGAGTGCCAAGATACAGCATCTACAGGGTCTAGCCAGCACATCAGAGGTCTCAGTGAAAAGGACCAGAAATAAAGCTTAAAATCAGGGATTGCGAGGCCCCCATCTTGTTTTCTACGTTGAGTAGTAGCTCTTTTGATTCTCGGGCGTTTGTTATTCCAGATAAACTTAGATACCATCGATTGTACCTTGCGCCAGTGGTCTATTGGAGGGGGCAGGGGGAGCATTGAGCTAACAAAATGTATCCTAGGCAGGACATTCATTTTGATTATGGAAGCCCGGGCTTGTAAGGAGTTAGGAAGGGACGACCATCTGTCTAGATCCTGGCGTATTTTATCATAAGTACCCGTGAAGTTGTACTTAGTAGTTTGACTTAGCGTGGGGAATATCTCTATGCCTAAGTATTTAAAATGTTCCACTATGGGGATATCAGCTGGTAGTCGCACCGCCTTGGCCAGCTCATTAAGAGGTAGGCAGGCTGATTTGTTCCAGTTAATCTTAAAGCCTGACAATTTACCAAAGTCGTCGATTATTCCCTCCTCCCCACCGCATGTATATATTCCCTCCCCGCCGTATGTATATCTCTCTCCCACCCACCCACCCCCTCCTAATGTACAGTCCCCTCCCCATCATATGTATATACTCTGTCAGGATCTAGGGGTAACAGTACTGTATATTTGAATACCGTTTATGTCACAAATGTATCAGTACTAAATACCTATATGTCCCTATGCCATAAATGTCATGTATGTTGTGTATGTCATAAATGTCTATATGAATTGAAAATGGGGGACCCTGATGGAAACAAGACAAACGTCTTTCTCAGGTCTGCATCCCCTTAACAATTGTGTGTATTGAGCCGTACTGTATTGTACCCATTCTGCAATCTGTTAAATAAAGTTTTCATTCATTCATTCATTCATCCATTATGTACATTGTCCAGCTAGCTCGCTAGCATTCATAGAGGCGACACACATGTACGACCACAAGGTCAGCATTAGCAAGTAACAGAAGTCATTAGGATGCCCCGCTAGTTTGGATGGGCAAGGGCTAGTTAGCCTGTTTGGGCATGATATTAGACATTTGTGATTATTCAGCCATACATTCATCAATGTATTAGGCCCACATCGTCACGTCACTCACCCGACACAGTTATTAAGCTACGGTCTCGGCTACCCCCCCGAGATATTCCTCCGCTCTAGCCATCGACCAAATAGATCGACGTTCATCGCCCTTAAGCAGCACAGATAATCTTGCGGGGAAGAGCAGCGTAGGCCTCAGGCCCAATTTCCATAGCCTGGCCATGACCACTTTGTATTCGTCTCTCTGTGCTTGAACCTCCGGCGTAAAGTCTTCGAAAATGGCCACTTTGTGATCGCTAAGACTGAGTTCACCTCTCCTGGCACGGGCTGACCGCATGATGAGCTCCCTCTGTTGTAGCCTGTTTAGCTTAACAATGATGGGCCTCGGCCCCTTGTTCCCTCCAGGACTGGCCTTGCCCGCTCTGTAAGCCGACTCGCACACAGGTGGGCTGGGGAGGACATCCTCCCCCAGGATCTTTTGCAACAACTCCGGTATGGTCTCCGAGGGACGACCTCCCTCACGGCCCTCCGGGACACCAACGATCCTGATGTTGTAACGCCGCTCCCGGGACTGCATCTCAACAATTACCGTCTGTAGTTTGGAAACGTCAGCCTGCCTAGCCAGCAGGGATCTCTCCAGACACGCCAGCCTCTCGTCCTGTTGCGAGGCCTCTGCCGTTAGCGAAGCTAGTTCGTTAGCATTAGCCGTGGAGGTAGCGTGTAGTGACTCCATCTTCTCTCTCAACGGGTCGACCGCCAATCTAATTTCCTCCGTCACTGCCCGATGGAGAGTATCAAAAAATTCCGCCTGTGCCTTTTTTGCGCGTCAGTGAAGCGTACTTCAAAGTCTGCATGGAGTTTGGTCATGACTGAGAGAACAGCTTCACTTATTTCACTGATTTCGGGTGAAGGCGAGGATGGTTTCGGTGATAGTTTGCCGGCTGGCGTACTCATGGCTCGGGTCTCCATTAACACAGCAAAAAGTTGAAAAAAGTTGACGAAAGTAGTTGACACTCGACGAATCAACAAGAAAATCAATAACAAATAAAAATTAAATAAAGCCTAATGGGGTGAAAAGTGTATTTTAGCACGTTAGTAGGGAACTCTCGTGAAACACGTCCTATTCCATGAGTGCCTGGCTCCGCCCCACATATTTCAAATCTTAACACAGGACTGTTATGTCAGACAAATTCAGTTGTCAGAAAATTGGATTGTTTTAATAATAATAATACATTTTATTTGTTTAGCGCTTCTCAAGAACCCGAAGTCGCTGACAGTAGGCAGAGAAACAAAGAAAAACAAAGAAACAAAAAGGAACATAAGACCACAAGGGAAACAGGGAAACGATAGGTTATGAATATAACCGTAGTTCTATGAGTATTAGTGACGCTCAGCGTCAACTGCACATATCTCACTCCAGTGACGTGCACTGAATAAAAACATCACAATGTACCTTTACATACCAACATCCGTCTGGCCACACCCCCATCTGCTACCTACATAAGCAGGGGTGGGGCCCCACACTCATCTCCTTCTCAATAATTTCACCACAAGGTAAGATCAAGGGCCGCAGTGGCGTCTAGACGCTGAGCGTCACTAATACTCATAGAACTACGGTTATATTCATAACCTATCATTCTATATCGTATTAGCTGCTGCTCAGCGTCAACTGCACAACGGGAGCTGAGCGGAAGCTGAAGCTCGACAAATGTACCCCACTGAGGCCCCCCACAACCATCAGAACCGGGGAGGACCGAGCCCCCTGACCCTCCCTAATGGAGGACGGGAGGGAGACGGATCCGACCGTGCGAAGAGGAACTCGAGCAACTCAACGCACAGGGTGAACAGACGTGGCTTGACCCCACGACTACGCACACGCACAACCCGTATGCCACCAGGGAACGAACGGAAGGAACAAACCTCGTTACCGCCCCCAAAATCACGGGGTCAAGAGCAAACTCAACCCCGTGGCAAGGCCGTAGCAGCGGAGCGCGAAGGAAGACCCAGACCCAGAAGGGACTGGATCCCCCCGGAAAAAGGGGGCCACAGCATCAAGACCTCACCAGGCGGTCACTAGTGACACCGCCCCCCACATCGCCAGCGTATTCGGACAGGGCCCATCCAAGAGCAGGCCCTTCCCCCTACTAGCACGCCGCCTGGCACACTGACCCTGGCATACTCAGGCAGTCAGCATGGCTGTAACTCGAAGCACTCAAGAGGCTACACTACAGCGGGAGCAGGCAGCGCACCGGGGAGACGACCTCCAGAAGAGGCCGATCCCTCAATCCAGGCAGCAGGCACTTGACCCAAGCCTGGAGCACTGCGGACGGGACAGGCGCCAAAGGGGTCAACTGAAAACAGCACCCCGGCGGAAGGGGCGTATGCTGGCATTGTTGAGCACCATGTCAAAGCCTCCACCAAAAAATCCCTGACGCTCTAGAGGGGCAGAGGCAGAGAAGGCTGACACGATTGGCAGACGTCATGAACGTGCAGGGGCACACTCAACCGGGTAACCCGGGAGTTGACTCCGCTCCAACACACCAGGGAATCAACCACCCTCTTGGTTCAACATGCGGTGGTTGTTCCTATAACCCCTCAGGAAAAAACTCCAAAACACACCTGCGGTTATACACTGGCTATACCGCAGTACAAGTGTTTCAGTTTTCAAAAAGGGGTTATCCCAGGCCTACGGGTCGACGAAAACAACTTCGGACCGGGCCTGGCGGACCGGGAAGCACAGAGAGATGCCAGAGGAGGTCTATAAAGACCACCCCAACAGCCCCCTCTCAGCCATGCGTAAGCGGGAGAAGAGAGGGGCGAAAAGAATGGAGAACCAGCCCCTTCATGACAGCACAAGGTACAACATGTACCCAACAACAGTGTCTCCATAACGCCCAACCCTGTGATACCCGGGCCGACCGGCATTTTTCCCCCTGAAAAAAGCACAAGTCCCTCAGGGTACCAGAACAGAAAATCTGCGTCCCCGGCGGACAACGGGTTAACTGACCTGGACCAGCGTGACCAGAACCAGTCCCGTGCCCTAATCACGCCGACATCCCCAACTCCAGGAGGGGGGGTAGGTACGCGTGTCGATCTAAAATATTATAGAGGGTGCCACCCAGACGGTCCCATTCGTACCGCGCTCAGTGGCCCACCCCAAGGGCGTGAGACCCCTCTACCTATGCTTTGATCTATTCCGTTTAACATCCCCCAGATATGAACGAGAATTCGTCGAGACAAACCTAGTAAACTGGCGCTCGGAAGAGAAAAACTCCATCCCAGTTGCCCTATAAAAACGGCGTCTTAATAACGGGCAACCAAGGCGCACAAGCCTCATGCATGATTCCTATCAGAAACACCCAAAGCCAGCACTATGTACGCGTCGAGACCCAAAACACATCAACAAGACACCAGATACTGTTCCTCCAAGCCGCCTGGGGAACGACAAGAAGCCGCCTTTTTAATTTAAAATGTTTTCAGAAAAAAGAAAAAAGAATACGGACATGGGTCCCATGTGACGCGGCTGAGGGAAACACCACCCCGTCAACCACACTTCATAAGAGGGGACGGTGAGCGACGTACCCCTATGACGGGGGGAAACCCATGACTCAACAGACCTGTAAGGCGAGGAGTCAGGGAAACCCTAAACAATACCCCGTCCACCTACTCCAAAAAGGAGAGGACAGGGAACCCCCAGAGAGACTTCCCACGCAAGCTGTATAGATTGAAAAGAAATATTGCAACATTGAGCTATGTAACACTTGGGTTAGACCTCTCCGAGGAGGAGGCTCTGAACCAATACACACTCAATAATCGAATTGAATCGAATACACATACAATAGAGCAGAACTCCTTTTTGAAGTTCTACTCACCTTGACAATCGGAGGAGGAGGCTCTGAAACTCTGCGGAGGCTCCCTCACTGGGAGGGAGGGTCCAAACTCACAGAAGGCTCTTCTCCCTGAGGAGGAGCTTCGTGAGGAGGAGGCTCTGAAAACTCCCTGAAACAGATCCATAACATGGAACCTGAACAACTCACGGAAGTCTTACCAATAGAATTTCCGCGGTGCACACGCCCAATCTTTCAGGGCGTGGGACCAGGAACCCCCCCCCCCCCTTACCCTGTAACATGCCGAAACAGCAACGTGACAGGAACCCTGAAGGACAGGGGGTTTTAACCCCTGACCAATCAGAAAAGGGGAGGAAAGGTTTACCAGTTCACCCCTTTACGACCCCTCACCCCTGATACGATGTAATGACAAAGTAGAGCCATGACACCAGTCATAGCATGCTACAGATACAGCCACAAATAGCCATGGAACAACTGTTTTCCGACCGTTTTGATGCCGTTTTGCGTGGTTAATGTTAACAATGACCAGCGGGGGCGCTCTCATACAGCTGGTGACAACGTGCCGAGGTGCCTGTTCATTCAAGAAGCTCCGCCCTCGACAAAGGGAGAGAGAGGCTGAGAGAGAATGAGAGCGAATGGCCAAAATGCACTGTGTTTTGACCACATGTTTTGGCTCAAATACATAGTATTATATTGTATGCCTCGTTTTATAAAATATCCTTTTAGCGCAAGCGATTGATAACTGTCAACGTTGAAACGGCACAAGCTATTATTTATTTCTTAAGCGGGACGCTTTTATTATGAAATTCGTATTATGAAACAGGAAACACCTCGACCATTGTCTTCAACTTATCTCACTACGATTCAACCTATTGCGTGGCACAACAGAGAGACGTTGTAGTATCCGCGTCTGTGATTTGCCTAAACGTTCGGCTGAGTCTGCACCAGCCGTAGTGGGCCGAGTTAGACAGATCATTAGAATATTATTCTTTTGGTAACGTTTTATTTCTGACTACAGTACAGTATGTATTACTATCTATTACTACCTACTATGGGCCAGCCGTGTATAGGTGTAACAGAGTTATAATAGTTCAATGGTTGTGATGGCGGAGTTACAGTAGCGACGCGTCAGGTTCCTTTGCATATCGTTTTATTTACTACTACCTACTATGCTGCTATGTCTATACTACTATCTACTACTACTTTGTATCACAAACAGTACTGTATTTGCAAAACTGATATGTCATAAATGTATAGATGTACAGTAGCAGTACTGTCTACCTGTATGTCATGTATGTCATTATGAATTGAAAATGGGGGACCCTGATGTAAACAAGACGAAAGTAAAAATAAAACGTTCAAACTGTTCCAACTTGTGTATTGTTTTCATAAAAGTTTACTAAGATTGTACTCTTGTATTTTGCACTGTACAGTAGCTATGTCACAGGTGAGCTTGCTAGCCATTTGATTGTTAACGTGATACTCTGCAGTGCAGGTGAATAAAGTGTACAATGGGGGAAATAAGTATTGTTCAGTAAATGTATTTCCAATTAGCGTATTCAAGTGAAATTTGCACCAGACGTTTGTATTAACTCAAGAAATCTAAACATTAAAGTCCATATGTAAATAAAGTTATGTGTAATCAAGTGGAATGAAACAGGAAAAAAGTATTGGACACACTAAGAAAAAGCAGTACACCACAGCAAGGAAAGGCAAGGAACTAGCTGAAAACCAAACGAATTAGGAGGCAACTCTACCTCCTATCTGTGCTAATAATGTCAACTGGGTTAGAATATATTAATGGGCTATAAAATGTTTTTTTGTTTGTTACCAAGGTGCCACACAAGAAACATCTACTGATGGGTAAAAGCAAAGGGCTCGCCTCTCAAGACCTTCACAAACAGATTGTTGCAAATCATGAAAATAGAATTGGCTAAAGACGTATTTCACAACTTCAGAATCTTCCAGTAAGCACCATTGGGGGCATTATCCATAAGTGGAAGCAACATCACTCCATCATCAACCGGCCATGCACTGGTGCTCCTCGCAACATTTCTGATCAGGGAGTCAGAAGGATACTGATGGGCCAAAATCACACCTGAATACTTGATTGATTGATTGAAGTTTATTAACCGATTGCAGAATGGGTACAGTACAGGACAGCTCAATACATACAATTGTTAAGGGGATGCAGACCAGAGAAAGACTTTCGTCTTGTTTACATCAGGGTCCCCCATTTTCAATTCATCATAACATATATGACATACATGACATACAGATAGACAGTACTGCTACATCTATACATTTATGACATATCAGATTTGCAAATACAGTACTGTTTGTGATACAAAAGTGTCCAGAAAAAGAGTGTATATACATTTGGCGTAGAAACTGTACATTGGAGGAGGTTGGGTGGGTGGGGTGGGGTTGGGTGGGTTGGGTGAGGGCTGTACATTGGAGGTGGGGGGGGGGGGGGGGTGATCATACGGGTGATCATACAGAAAGCATCCTTGAAGCTGTCATTACAAACAAAGTTTTAGTTTTGAATCACTTCTCTTGTAACACAACTCCTGGGCTACAGTTCTCCTGGTACAGTGTGTAAACCCATCTTAGGTCCCGTCATCTATTAACAGTCTATACTGTAGTTGAGGGGAACCTGTGTCAGAAACAAAAACAAAATTATAAACATCTCAAAACAATCTGGTCAGACTACTGCTTGACCTTACTCCTAGAACCCACCTCACCCCTGCCCACTTTGACAACCTAGGATGGCTTAGAGTAGACACAACTTGCAATGGGCCTGGTCTACAAGATACACTACACGACCAAAGTACCCATGTACATGTCAAAATACTTCCCACTTTCAAAAACACTCTCAAAAAACACCTACGGGAGACTGCAATTCTAAACTGGCCCCTGTAAATGTCCTAACACAACCCCCCCCAATGTACAGTAAATGACCAAGTATAATAATAATAATAATAATAATAACTTCGTTTTATATAGCGCCTTTCAGAGGACCCAAGGTCGCTTTACATAGGGGGGGGGGGGGGGGGGGGATGACAAATTAACAAACATAGTGGACAGACACAACGTATACATATAAAGTGAGAAAGTTAGGGGTTGAAGGCCAAGTTGAAGAGGTGGGTTTTGAGCAGTTTTTTAAATTAGTCCAGAGTTGGGGCGGTGCGGAGTTCTGCGGGGAGGGAGTCAATATTCCAATGTACAGTTTTGCTTGTTCAGTTGTACAGTGTCCCCCACCCACTCCTCCTACCCAACCTTCCCCCAACCTCCTCCAATGTACAGTTTCTATGTCATAAATGTATAGATGTACAGTAGCAGTACTGTCTACCTGTATGTCATGTCATTATGAATTGAAAATGGGGGACCCTGATGTAAACAAGACGAAAGTAAAAATAAAACGTTCAAACTGTTCCAACTTGTGTATTGTTTTCATAAAAGTTGACTAAGATTGTACTCTTGTATTTTGCACTGTACAGTATGTCACAGGTGAGATTGCTAGCCATTTGATTGTTAACGTGATACTCTGCAGTGCAGGTGAATAAAGTAGAAGCACTTCTTATAGTGTACAATGGGGGAAATAAGTATTGTTCAGTAAATGTATTTCCAATTAGCGTATTCAAGCGAAATTTGCACCAGACGTTTGTATTAACTCAAGAAATCTAAACATTAAAGTCCATATGTAAATAAAGTTATGTGTAATCAAGTGGAATGAAACAGGAAAAAAGTATTGGACACACTAAGAAAAAGTAGTACACCACAGCAAGGAAAGGCAAGGAACTAGCTGAAAACCAAAACGCTGATGCTGACATTGATGCGACTAAGGCTTAATGTTTCTACAACCTTCCTGTGTTATGCATTCAATGTGTCAATATCCACTGCTTCTAGGGTATTTACTTATTGTATTTTGCACAATCACAATGTTGAGTTGTTTTTTTGTGGAGGACATCTTCAGTTTTGCAGGATTTTGAGAAAGCATGGCACTTGAGACAAAACACACTATATCCTATATAATTGTATTTTAATTCCTCTTGTTTCTTTATATACATTGCGTACAGCTTGTTATATTACATTTTATTGTATTTTCTTGTTCTTGTGGCCATCTTGGTCGACAGGTCATTTGTCAAGTAATTGGTCAAACGTTTCACACCGAAACGTCATGATATGATTTCAGGCTGCCAATAAATTTGGAAAAACCTGGAGTGCGTGCCTGGACATTGTTTCCCTATTTTTATGTGTGGTACAATACACCATTCCCATCAGAACACTTGAATAACAGAAGAGACAGTTTTGTATGTAACGTTGTGTTTAATAACAATAACAAAACACACCAATAAAAAATGCATAAATAGCAGCATTAACAACAATATAATCTCTCATTTACATAACATAACTTATTATTTGATACACACAATTGTTACCCACTCAGAATATCCTCCTTCCAGAAAATCCTCCTTCCAATGTGCTGCTTGCCTGCATGGTTAAATAAAAAAATATATATATAAAAATCACAGCATGGGTATAGTGTGTGCAAATCAGCTTCAGAATAGAAATCAAAATAACACTTATTAGGAGTTGTTTGTAATTAGGCTGTACATCGGATATAAATGAAGACGTCAATACAAATGTATGAAGCTACACAACGGTTTACTGAAAATAGCATTATCCAGGGCTCCAGGGTTTTTTCTCTTATTCGTTGGGAATGGAGTACCTGAATAAAAGACAACCAAATATAAGCTTGTAAATAAAAAGCGAGTTTGAATGAATGAAAACTTTATTTAACAGATTGCAGCATGGGTACAATACAGTACGGTGCAATACACACAATTGTTAAGGGGATGCAGACCAGAGAAAGGCGTTTGTCTTGTTTACATCAGGGTCCCCCATTTTCAATTCATAGTGACATTTATGACATACACAACATACATGACATCATGACATTTATGGCATAGGGACATACATGACATACAGGTATATAGTACTGTTACATTTGTGACATATACGATATGCAAATATACAGTACATTGTTACCCATAGATCCTAACAGAGATATGCAAATATACAGTAGCCTACTCATCAATTTACTTATTTAATAGGGTTTAATTGTTTATATGTTTATGACCGATCAGCATTTTGATCCAAAAATGTGTACTAGTAGACTATTAGAAAATTTGAAATGTAAGAGACTGTGCCAACCTACCTGGGTTCCATTGTAGTAAATTCCCACAGAACCCTACAATAATCTAAGGTTATTGTAGTACAGTACAATGAGATTGCTTATCTGGAAGGAGGAGAAAGGGATCATATCGATAGAATTGTTGATCTCTTTATCTGACTTAAAGCAGATGAAGAATTAAACGTGTAGCCAGACAAACCATGAACTGTAGTCCAATTCAACATTTATTTGATCAGAGCCAGAGGCCAAGGTGAATAGGACAAAAGATTATCAGAAAACATTAACAGGGCTGTCTGTGTACAGAAATCACAATCAGGTTTGCATTCTCAAACCTCAATATGTACATAAACAGTCACTTGGTAACATAATTTGAACATACATTGACCATACTGCACACATTATACATGAGTAAATCTGGTTTCAGACACTAAACTTAAACAACAAATGGTGTTTCCCATGTATTTACTCACATAAGATGCAAACAGCACAGCAGCATTCTCTCGATGGTGGGGGGGTGGAGCCGCAGATCGGGGTTGGTTGATCTGGGCTCCTGAACTACCATTTTGTATCCCCTTATATCCTATAATTTCTAGCCAATAATAGTACATTTTACTAATACATTTGGTCCAATCAGGCGTCTTCTGTGGGCGGTCTCCTGTGGGGGCTGGCAGCCCCCACCTCTGGGTTTCTCTGGGGGGGGGGCCGGCTGCCCCCACCTCCTTGATCTTCTGTGTGGGTCTTGTCCCACGGGTGGGGGCTGGTGTGATGTCATCTGGTGGGGTGGTGTGAATAGCCTCCTCCTTGTGGCCATATTACCATACAGTACTAACCAGAATTCTATAGTGGGGGGTGGAGAATGGCTCTCTGTCACCCCTGTATCCATCCATATTTAGCACTGAAAACCCACTCTGCTTGTTGACAGAGTAGCTGTGATGACTTCTATATCAAGAGTGTAATCACCCTTCCTTTCATGTGACATCCTAAATGGTAGTATTCTTTGTAAGTTACCTACACCAACCTTTATTTACCAGATAATATAACAGTGTTAAATTTACCAGGATTTAGATTGAGTCCCCATTTCATCTGTGGGGTGCAACTTATTCAAGTTCAAGTTCAAGTTCAAGTTCTTTAATAGTTGTCATACAGAAGTACAGAATACTTTCATACAAAATGCTTCTTACTGTTACGCTCCAGAGACTGTGCTAGACAAGATAGTATCAAATAACATAATAACATAATATAGCATGAATTTAGAAGAAGAAAATGAGGTCACAGTGTTCGGTATAGACATATGTACAATGTTCTGAGTTACCATATAATATACAATACACAATACTATGCAGTGTACTAATGTACAGTACTATCTAGTGCAAAGCAGAAATGGGATGAGGTACAATTTTAGGTACAATTTACAGTAAGGTGTACGAGTTGTAGTGCAATCCTTCATCCATAAATATAAAGTGTGGGGAGTGGGTGCTACAGTGTGTTTGTTTAAAGTGGGTGTGTGCTATAAAGTGTGTGGAGTGGGTGCTACAGTGTGTTTGTTTAAAGTGGGTGTGTGCGTGTGGATGTGTGTGCTATGTGCGTTTGGTGGTTGTTGTTGTGTAGTGTTCATTCATTGTTCGTTTATTGTTATTTACATAGTCCTTGTTGTCTCTTGATTACATTTAGCTTGAGGGGGCTTTGTGACCTGTAACTGTTCTCCTACATACCATTTGGGTAAGCAGCCTTCTCATGAGAGGGGGTTGGTGTGGAATGTCTGTCTCTCCTACATTATGACTCTCTAATTATTCACACATATTATTTATGAAATTCAACGTCAATATTTACCACATTTCCCCACTTTGACGATTCTTATCGTCACATATGATATATTGACTTGATTTTCTATACATACTAACCATACATTTAAATAATAAAATTCATTTTTTCCAAAATTAAAATTCATTTCTTCAAATTTCTCCATTTTTTCTTTTTCCATTTTTCTTTGGTACATATACATTTACATTTACATTTAGTCATTTAGCTGACGCTTTTATCCAAAGCGACTTACAAGTTCTGTACGACAAGACAGCAAGAAGGGTACAACTCTATCAGCTGAGTAACATAATAACAATATATAACAATAACATATCATCAATTAGCTTTTGCAATTCAAGGCTCCTAGCCAGAGGCCTACTTTTTAAACAACAAAAACAACAACCTTTGGGCTTGTTGAAAACAATAAAACAATTTAATCTAATCATTATACCTTTAAATAAAACACAATTTTTCAAAAACCCATTTTTCTTAAGTACAGCACTTTTGATTCCACATTTTTTCATAAGATCTGGGGAAGACACAGAAATTAGTATTCATTTTTACATACATTTTGCTTTTTTCTCTTGTTAATTCCTTTTCCAAGACAGCACAATCACATTTGCATAATCAAATCAGTTGGTCTTCTCACCTCTCCCCCCTTTATGAACATACCATGGACATAATACCTACCACCTCGGCGCACAGTCGGGCAGGGAAGGCGGAGCATCACTCAAGGACATTTTTTTTTTCACCACCTCATTTTGGCCATAATCTACACCTAATATTCTACCTATGTGAATGTGTTTAGTACCCCTGCGTTGTGTCATAACCTATATCAGTCGCTACCGTTCAGTTACCTCCCGTTCAACATACTAATCAAACACCACATCCCACAGAGGCCCTTGCTCAACTTCTTGCACAGTCTCTGACCGTTTTCGCCCCCCCTTCACCCCATGCTGGCCAGCCTCAGCTGTAGCCACTGTTTGTAGGCCTGTGACCTCGTCATATTTTGACCCATGACTGTATTTCCTTGGATCTACAGACGACTCTGTCAGCCTGGCGGTTTGTCCCAAACCTCTGGCCGCTGTTCTCGGGGCTACGTTGAAGGAGGGGCCAGCGTCCACAAGCGACCTCTTTTCACAATCCAACAATCTCCCACAGGAAATGACTGAACGGGTTCACACCATTGTGTCGTAATCTAATGAAATGTATTCCTACACATCTTCCATGATTCCTCTACCTGTGACGGTCCGTCCTCCCCCCTCGACTGAAACTGCGAGGGAACAAAACACAAAACAAATTTTCTTTACATAACATGAAATATATTTCCAAGAGAAACCAAACGGTAATCATTATGCAAACGTGATGGGACCACTTAGCTTTTGTTGACATTCCGTTGACGTTTCGACGCCACTTCCTCCAGCCTCCAGCTTTCCCCACTCACTCAGACCATAATAGATGAGAAATAAGAAACAAAAGGCAAATAATCAAAAAAAACATTCCAACAGACCTCACATGTGAAAGTAAAACAATGAAATTAACAAGCTCCAAAATCCACTCATCCTTATCCCTCCTGCTGCAATTCTCACACACACACACTCCACACCTCACTCAAATGGAACAATCAGTCATGCCCTAATCTGACACCTCTGATTCCAGTAGTCTCTATTCTACTGCAGTCTACAGGCTCCATTCAAACGCACTTCAGTCCACTCTATCAAAGATTAAAATAGAAAAGAAATCTAAAAATTTAAATTCAATACCTCATCCATACAAAACATTCAAAAGAAATCAAATCAAATGAAAGTAATAAAATAAACTCCTTCAAAAGGACATAGACAAAAACAGACAACATCTCAATCTTCCACAGTCACTGATCTGCAAACACCATCGCTTTCAACATATATTACACATATCATAAACAAATACTTTCAAACTCTCCCTCATACACTCGTTAATCAACCAACAGACAGACAGACAAACAATGTTAGTTCTTCTGCTCTCAACTTTTCTGCTCTCAATTTTTCTGCTCTCAACCTCAGGCTAATCCAGTACACACTTTCCTACCATACAGTTCTCACTGTATCTTCTACCCCTCACATCCAGAGGAAGTCTGGGAACCCCCTCAGCGATAGACCTCAAAACATACCCAGTGTCCTGAGAGCCTAAAGCTAATCCTTCTAATCAAATAGGTAGCCCTCCAATGTAATTAACCTCATCTGAACTGGCTATCCTAATTCAATTACTGTGCTCACTCCTCCATCAGCTGTGTTCTGCATCAGCTTTCCTGTCCGCACCTCCTGTCACTATCTGGCCCCCGGCCCCTTACAACCACTTCCTGTCCTCTGTTGTAAAAATAGCCGGTCATCTGTTATCACACTTCTCCAACTGTTCTCGCCTATCTTCACCTCTGACCTCTCTCCTGTTGCATCTAATCTTACCAGGCCTGCTTCGCCATCCTGTCATAAAAAGAACAGCCATTGTAAGCAACAGCTGCCCATCTCGACCCCCCTTGGGCATACAACGTAATCCCCTTCCTGCTGTAAAGATCTATTCGAGGTCCCTCTCATGAGCTGTAACAGCGATCATAAACAACAGGCGCTACCACCATATGCAGGCCCCCTGCAACTTCATCAAAAGGTTAATCATTTCATCCACCTCACCCTGGGGGCAAGCCGCCCCCCAGGTTTGAATAAAACACACATTCCTACTGCCTCCAGGGGAGGCTAAATCCCTTCCCCCCAGAGGTTAAGTAGCACATATTTGCAATTTCACCTAGTATTATCTCAACTACTGTCAACACAATCATATCATTAAATTGTCATTGCATTAATAACATTGTTTTCTGACACAGACAGCAAGCCTCTATCAATAAATTATAATCTCCTACAAGTCGGAGGCTTGTGTCAACATATTAACAGTGTATTAAAGATTTACCTCATACAAGCACCTAAAAATAATTACCATTCTATACAGATTTTTCTATACAGATCTTAAAATCACATTTGTACATGCACAACACACACATAAGCATTTCTATCAACCACCACCTATTAGAAATTAAACATTATTATCAGTTAAGTTCCAATCATGCTAAGTCTCATAACTGTAAACAGAATATTCTGGAAACACCTAGCCCTGTATACAGGCGACATGTAAGTAAGTAAGTAAGTAAGTATTTATAAAGCACCTTTCATACATGTCATGTAGCTCAAAGATGTGAAAGTAATGTAGATGTATTACTCAAAATATGACGCAAGCGATATGCCACCCCCTTGGATAAGACACCCCCTGTGTAACATATTTATTGCCCATTTATTACAAGTACAATGTGTATCTGGTTTACGAATCCCAGTGTAAGTTAAGGGCATGTATCCTAACTCATCTAATCCTATTTTAACCGCCGTCCCATCACATGCTACCCCTACACAATTCGCAATAATACCACCAAACCCACTCCCAGAACATTGTCTACAATCACACAGAATGCACAATACACAACACACAAACACAACCACTTTACAAAATGCAGAATATTCACTAGAATGCACAATATACAAACACAACCATTTCACAAAATGCAGAATATACCCTTACCCGTTATTCCTGGCCCCTGAGCGAATTACCACAAATGAATTAGACCCAATCCACGTTGTACCGCGCATGCGCAGTGGCCAACGGTGCTCCCCGGACAATGTATTACGGCAAAGCATAACTAATATCATAAACGCCTTGTTCCAACACAACACACTGCCACGACATCCACCACGTTCTCTAACTCTTCCCAAACATCATTCTCAAAACTCGAAACGTAACATATGTCGCTCGCAAACTCCACAAAACAACGGCACGCAAGCTAACTAGCTTAGCCAGCTCTAATGCGACGTTCAATGCCCTCACGGGAGCCGTGCCTTTCAAGATCCGTTCATCCACGCAATCCGCCCAGTACCAATCCAACCATAAACAATTCACACATGCTTAAAATAACCAACCACTTTAAAAGAAAATAATTTTTAAAACATTCATACCAACCAACGCCGCACACATAGTCCAACACGAATCCTCTCTCCTACCCTTCTCTCCGCCTCGCTCCATAGTACCGTGAACGTTACACACTCTCTTCAACACCACGACGTCATCAAGCAGCGACTTCTTAATATCATACACAATCGCTACCGCATCAATAATAACCCTTAAAACGGCCACAATCTCTCCACCCTACGCCTCTATTCGCTTCTTACCTGCAATCGCCGCCACAGTGTTTAATCAATTCTCTCATAACGCCGTCGTAATGTCCCCAGTTTCACCGCAGACTTTTCCACAGAGCTAAGCTAGCTAGCCCCAATCACCAGTATGACTCGCCCCAGACCTATGTTCGTTGGTCATTAAAATATCATAACAATACAACAATAAGCTCCTACGTTTCGCTTTGACCCTTTTAACCTCCGTCCAGTTAAGAGTACCCTCCTCCCGTTCGGATGCACTGCTTGCCCTACTTAGATGCACCTCTCCCCGCCAGGATCAGGAGATGCCACGTGTGGGGAAACCGGCTTTTTCAGGGCCGCATTGCCGCCTACACTGGAACCCCTCTCACCCAACCAAGGATACAGGCCTCCACTTCCAGGCTAAGGTCTCCTCACATGAACAGAAGAAGTCCCCTTATTTTACCTTCAGGTGCAGTTTAAGGCTGGGTCCCTTTCCAATCTTAGGAGAGACAATCCAGATTCCTCTGAAATGACACCCCTTATCCTTCTGCTTCCCAGTGGTTCTTTTCAAACCTGCTGATCACAGAAGCACAACTTGCCTACTAACGCATTCGGTTTCGGCTTATTGTGGCCTGACTGTACATTGAGCCTGACGCATTTATGCCCATACTGTCCAGTCACTCACGGCCCCACGTCCCGCGTATCTGTGACTATAAGCAGGGTCATAATGCTCATCGGACCGACCGGTGACGCAGTCGATAGAGATCTCATAGTCCATCATCAAGTCAGGACCCCAAGCAGCTGAGGTCCGTAGTACCTCCCAGCCACTCAGTTTTGAAACCTACGGTCTGATCCCCATCCCACTTGCTTTGGGTATGGAAACTTTGACCGTTTTCACCAGCCTGGCCTGTTCACAGCAGGTGCCGTGCCCCTTCCGGTGCACTGCCCCACTACTAGGTTTGGACCGTCGTCCACCTACCACCCAGTGCCCACATATACATTACATGCAACGTTATCTGGGCCGACTAGACGGTAACACAGTAAGATGTTGGTCATCTTGCCAGGCACGGGGGCCGTTTCAGTCTCTCCCCAGCACTATAGGAATAGTTTAACGTGCCCAGGGAACCTTCCGATTCCACTGCCGCCTGTTGTGGAGTAGAGGTTCGGGGAGCCTACCCCCTCCCTACCCCAATCATTCCTAACCATAGCCATAGTACCCACATACAATCATTACTGAATGTTTAAGCTTACCATAGCTCTGTTGTCGAATTTCCACTAAGTACTTTATCAGTCATCTTAACCAAATGTTTTCTAAGTACTTATTCATTATTACAGCGTACGCAGTTCAATCAACACGCCGGTTATGCTCCAGGTCAAAAAAGATCTCCGGATCTGCTCGACACGCGCTCTAAAATCGAACACACACCTTCATTTAATTCGGCTCGATAGCTTACCCAGATACCATGTCACGACTATCCATGTTCAGTCTGCAAAACTATCTTATCGAAGCCCCTCAAGCATGAACACGACCCCGCTTATATTAATCACTACGTAATAATCCCATAACCTCACACACCATTTCCCCAATCACGAAGGTTCTAATTCATCTTACCAAACCGATTTACATATTCTAAAGAGCAACAGAGCCTTTCTATTACACACGGCTCTCTTCCCCCTCCAGAATACGTAAATCCCAATCATTCTAGCGCACCTCTTCCCGAAAATACGTTCTTGGGAACTCGTATTGTTCAGGAAGCGCTCCCCATCGCACGCCACAGACCATCGCGTTCCCTGGCCAGGAAAACCTTTAGTCAGTCGCCATACGACGCCATAACCTGTCCCGTAATCAGATAGGCTGTGAATCCCAATACACATCTTCATTTTTACATGAGGCTACTTGGTGCAACCCCCCTCGTATAGTTCATAAAGTATATTCCATACGAGACTCAACCCCCATGGCCCGCATAGGCCGGGAACGGCCTCCTGTGTCTGAACAAACACACAAACATAAAAAGCCCACGTTTGCATGTTCACTGCACAACAAGCGCGATCCCCATACCTCCGGACATCCTAACCTAAGTCACCGCTCCCCCATCTCTGCATGCAAAAGGCCATATTCACCGTGGGTCCCAACAAGTGGCGTACACAACCAACCTTCATCCTGTCCCTCTCTCCTCCATTCCAGACAACAAGCCCCTTGTCTGCAACTTCAAACGCAGCAACCCCCAGCTCTTTTCCCCGTACGTCCCCAACACACAGCAAGGCCCAGAGACCTCACCGCACCTCTTCAGGGGGGGATACAACAGGGCGGGAAGAACGGCACCATTTCTGTAGTAAATTCCCACAGAACCCTACAATAATCTAAGGTTATTGTAGTACAGTACAATGAGATTGCTTATCTGGAAGGAGGAGAAAGGGATCATATCGATAGAATTGTTGATCTCTTCATCTGACTTAAAGCAGATGAAGAATTAAACGTGTAGCCAGACAAACCATGAACTGTAGTCCAATTCAACATTTATTTGATCAGAGCCAGAGGCCAAGGTGAATAGGACAAAAGATTATCAGAAAACATTAACAGGGCTGTCTGTGTACAGAAATCACAATCAGGTTTGCATTCTCAAACCTCAATATGTACATAAACAGTCACTTGGTAACATAATTTGAACATACATTGACCATACTGCACACATTATACATGAGTAAATCTGGTTTCAGACACTAAACTTAAACAACAAATGGTGTTTCCCATGTATTTACACACATAAGATGCAAACAGTACAGCAGCATTCTCTCGATGGTGGGGGGGTGGAGCCGCAGATCGGGGTTGGTTGATCTGGGCTCCTGAACTACCATTTTGTATCCCCTTATATCCTATAATTTCTAGCCAATAATAGTACATTTTACTAATACATTTGGTCCAATCAGGCGTCTTCTGTGGGCGGTCTCCTGTGGGGGCTGGCAGCCCCCACCTCTGGGTTTCTCTGGGGGGGGGGGCCGGCTGCCCCCACCTCCTTGATCTTCTGTGTGGGTCTTGTCCCACGGGTGGGGGCTGGTGTGATGTCATCTGGTGGGGTGGTGTGAATAGCCTCCTCCTTGTGGCCATATTACCATACAGTACTAACCAGAATTCTATAGTGGGGGGTGGAGAATGGCTCTCTGTCACCCCTGTATCCATCCATATTTAGCACTGAAAACCCACTCTGCTTGTTGACAGAGTAGCTGTGATGACTTCTATATCAAGAGTGTAATCACCCTTCCTTTCATGTGACATCCTAAATGGTAGTATTCTTTGTAAGTTACCTACACCAACCTTTATTTACCAGATAATATAACAGTGTTAAATTTACCAGGATTTAGATTGAGTCCCCATTTCATCTGTGGGGTGCAACTTATTTACATAGTCCTTGTTGTCTCTTGATTACATTTAGCTTGAGGGGGCTTTGTGACCTGTAACTGTTCTCCTACATACCATTTGGGTAAGCAGCCTTCTCATGAGAGGGGGTTGGTGTGGAATGTCTGTCTCTCCTACATTATGACTCTCTAATTATTCACACATATTATTTATGAAATTCAACGTCAATATTTACCACACCATCCTAGAGGCAAATCTTTCCTGTGACAAAATGGCATCCAATGTAATAAAAAAAGTCAACCAACGAACTAGATTCTTGTGTGCAAATGCAGTATCACATTAATAACTGTCCTTTATGACATAAGCATTTATCACTGTATTATACTACAACTATATACATACATCTGAGTAGTAATTAGCACTATTACTCAGTAGTACTAATTTATATATTGTATATTTATATATACAACAGACGAGAGAGAGCTTGACATGCATCGCTGTGGCAGAGGCTGGTGTTGTGCTTGTCGTCTTTCCTGTGACAAAATGGCATCCAAGGTAATACAAAAAGTCAACTAATGAACTAGATTCTTGTACCGGATCTCCTCTCTGGTAAACAAGAATACCCTGAAGACTCTGGCAGGAGCACTCATTCAAGGGTACTACGACTATGCTTGCACCTCATGGTACCAAAGCACCTCAAAGGCGCTAAAAACAAGATTACAAACATCACAAAACAAACTGGTCAAACTTCTACTTGACCTTACCCCTAGAACCCACCTCACCCCTGCCCACTTTGACAACCTAGGATGGCTTAGAGTAGACGACAGAGTACAGCATTTATATAGAGCTTTTATCCAAAGTGCTTTACAACTTAATGTACATTAAACTTGAAAACAAGTTTTCATTCATTCAGTCTGTCTCGTCTCTCCCTCCATCGTGGGGGGTAGTAGAGTGTAGAGTGGAGGTAGTGGGGTGGGGGTAGTAGAGTGACTATACTGTGTATGTACTGTAGGTGTGACATGGAATGCGGCAAAAACCCCACAAACACAAACACACACACACACAAACACACCATTGAAATGCTAATTGTTGGGGCATTTCCATTCCCCCCAAGGTTGAGAAGAAACCACAGTATGGGGAGATTGATTGATTGATTGAACATTTTATTAACAGATTGCAGAATGGGTACAGTACAGTACAGCTCAATACATACAATTGTTAAGGGGATGCAGACCAGAGAAAGACTTTCGTCTTGTTTACATCAGGGTCCCCCATTTTCAATTCATCATAACATATATGACATACATGACATACAGATAGACAGTACTGCTACATCTATGACATACCAGATTTGCAAATACAGTACTGTTTGTGATACGAAAAGAGTCCAGAAAAGAGAGTATATACATTTGACATAGAAACTGTACATTGGAGGAGGTTGGGGGGGGAGGTTGGGTAGGAAGAGTGGGTGGGGGACACTGTACAACTGAACAAGCAAAACTGTACATTGGAATATTGACTCCCTCCCAGCAGAACTCCGCACCGCCCCAACTCTGGACGAATTAAAAAAACTGCTCAAAACCCACCTCTTCAACTTGGCCTTCAACCCCTAACTTTCTCACTTTATATGTATATGTTGTGTCTGTCCACTATGTTTGTTAATTTGTCATCTCCCCCCCCCGTAAAGCGACCTTGGGTCCTCTGAAAGGCGCTATATAAAACGAAGTTATTATTATTATTATTATTATTATTATTATTATTATTATTATTATTATTATTATTATTATTATTATTATTATTATTATTATTATTATTATTATTATTATTATTATTATTATTATTATTATTATTATTATTATTATTATTATTATTATTATTATTATTATTATTATTATTATTATACTTGGTCATTTACTGTACATTGGGGGGGGGGGTTGTGTTAGGACATTTACAGGGGCCAGTTTAGAATTGCAGTCTCCCGTAGGTGTTTTTTGAGAGTGTTTTTGAAAGTGGGAAGTATTTTGACATGTACATGGGTACTTTGGTCGTGTAGTGTATCTTGTAGACCAGGCCCATTGCAAGTTGTGTCTACTCTAAGCCATCCTAGGTTGTCAAAGTGGGCAGGGGTGAGGTGGGTTCTAGGAGTAAGGTCAAGCAGTAGTCTGACCAGATTGTTTTGAGATGTTTGTAATTTTGTTTTTGTTTCTGACACAGGTTCCCCTCAACTACAGTATAGACTGTTAATAGATGACGGGACCTAAGATGGGTTTACACACTGTACCAGGAGAACTGTAGACCAGGAGTTGTGTTACAAGAGAAGTGATTCAAAACTAAAACTTTGTTTGTAATGACAGCTTCAAGGATGCTTTCTGTATGATCACCCGTATGATCACCCCCCCCCCCCACCTCCAATGTACAGCCCTCACCCAACCCACCCAACCCCACCCCACCCACCCAACCTCCTCCAATGTACAGTTTCTACGCCAAATGTATATACACTCTTTTTCTGGACACTTTTGTATCACAAACAGTACTGTATTTGCAAATCTGATATGTCATAAATGTATAGATGTAGCAGTACTGTCTATCTGTATGTCATGTATGTCATATATGTTATGATGAATTGAAAATGGGGGACCCTGATGTAAACAAGACGAAAGTCTTTCTCTGGTCTGCATCCCCTTAACAATTGTATGTATTGAGCTGTACTGTACTGTACCCATTCTGCAATCTGTTAATAAACTTTTCAATCAATCAATCAAGTATTCAGGTGTGATTTTGGCCCATCAGTATCCTTCTGACTCCCTGATCAGAAATGTTGCGAGGAGCACCAGTGCATGGCCGGTTGATGATGGAGTGATGTTGCTTCCACTTATGGATAATGCCCCCAATGGTGCTTACTGGAAGATTCTGAAGTTGTGAAATACGTCTTTAGCCAATTCTATTTTCATGATTTGCAACAATCTGTTTGTGAAGGTCTTGAGAGGCGAGCCCTTTGCTTTTACCCATCAGTTGATGTTTCTTGTGTGGCACCTTGGTAACAAACAAAAAAACATTTTATAGCCCATTAATATATTCTAACCCAGTTGACATTATTAGCACAGATAGGAGGTAGAGTTGCCTCCTAATTCGTTTTGGTTTTCAGCTAGTTCTTTGCCTTTCCTTGCTGTGGTGTACTGCTTTTTCTTAGTGTGTCCAATACTTTTTTCCTGTTTCATTCGACTTGATTACACATAACTTTATTTACATATGGACTTTAATGTTTAGATTTCTTGAGTTAATACAAACGTCTGGTGCAAATTTCGCTTGAATACGCTAATTGGAAATACATTTACTGAACAATACTTATTTCCCCCAATGTACACTATAAGAAGTGCTTCTACTTTATTCACCTGCACTGCAGAGTATCACGTTAACAATCAAATGGCTAGCAAGCTCACCTGTGACATACTGTACAGTGCAAAATACAAGAGTACAATCTTAGTCAACTTTTATGAAAACAATACACAAGTTGGAACAGTTTGAACGTTTTATTTTTACTTTCGTCTTGTTTACATCAGGGTCCCCCATTTTCAATTCATAATGACATACATGACATACAGGTAGACAGTACTGCTACTGTACATCTATACATTTATGACATATCAGTTTTGCAAATACAGTACTGTTTGTGATACAAAGTAGTAGTAGATAGTAGTATAGACATAGCAGCATAGTAGGTAGTAGTAAATAAAACGATATGCAAAGGAACCTGACGCGTCGCTACTGTAACTCCGCCATCACAACCATTGAACTATTATAACTCTGTTACACCTATACACGGCTGGCCCATAGTAGGTAGTAATAGATAGTAATACATACTGTACTGTAGTCAGAAATAAAACGTTACCAAAAGAATAATATTCTAATGATCTGTCTAACTCGGCCCACTCAGCCGAACGCTTAGGCAAATCACAGACGCGGATACTACAACGTCTCTCTGTTGTGCCACGCAATAGGTTGAATCGTAGTGAGATAAGTTGAAGACAATGGTCGAGGTGTTTCCTGTTTCAAAATACGAATTTCATAATATATTATAGCTTACTTGAATGAACAATCTCCCTCCCCACTTTACCAGCATATTTTAAATTCACAATAAAGTCTCTCTGTCTCGCGCCGTCCCAACGTTGACAGTGGCTCGTGTTATTGACACAAAGGCACAGTGTTGAATGAGGAAGTCAATAATCAATAGACCGCCGCCGGGCGACTTTGCGCCTCCTGGCGGCATAAAACAGAACAGCAGCCTGGGTTCCCAATTAATTAAAACGACGTGATATAACCGTGCGCGCGTCGCGGCAAAGCGCCCATGAATACTAAAAGCTTCATCTGTACATGAAGCATTTTACCAGCTTCACATAGCTCATGTGCTAACCTGCTATCTGATTTTTACTAAGGAAAAAACACAGAACAGAGAGGGCCCCTTTAAGAGCCCCGGTACCAGACTTACACATGTGCTTCTGTGGGCCAAAACCTAACCCAGTTGTAGATCTCAACGACACACACAACCCTCCATCACAACAAAACATGGCAAAAGTACACTCTTACTACAGAGGAACGCCGTTTTTCATAACGAGAGAGACATAAGTCCCAGATTACGTATTGGCCACAGGCCTTGCTAAGCACACATGATAGTGACCAAATAACCTTTTCTTTAAGAAAATAATCGTTTCTCAAGCAGAAGCACAACCCCAGCAGCTTAAGCTGAGGGTTACATCGTATCCCCACAAACACAGTGACACAAATGGGGGACCCTGATGTAAACAAGACGAAAGTCTTTCTCTGGTCTGCATCCCCTTAACAATTGTGTGTATTGAGCTGTACTGTATTGTACCCATTCTGCAATCTGTTAATAAAGTTTTCATTCAATCAATCAATCAAACAATATATTGTAAACAAAACATGTCTAAGAGGAGGGGGGGGAAGCCCCAGGGAAACCGGGGGGGGTCACCCCTCCCTACCTTACCCTTGATATGACCAGGTTGAACAGGTACCCCTGTTAATATGTGAACACGCTGTGCATTGTCATCACAGGCTGAGAAAAGGATTTATTCCTCAATCACATGTCACTAAGCATAGCTTCACAGGTTAATTAACCCACTTAGTTGTGAGTTCACCCATGTTACAACGTTACATGAACACACATGTTCTCATCACAACTAACCAGTTCATTTTTACACATGTAAAAAACAACGCGGATTTTCTATGTAGAGAGAAGCTATACCAGTGACAAGACAATTCACACACAACACGTGTCGTATCCTCAATGTATTGCAGCAACACACATTTTGGAAAACATCGTTATTACAAAACATCTAGAAGGGAAGGAAAGAAGAAGTGTTTAAAGTCCGGTCAGGGCTCCTACCTCCACCCTGAGCGCAGGCCGAGAGGACTGCAACACTGGTTAACGGGACAGCCGAAGTCGAACCCGGCGTCTCCTGCGTTGGTGACGAGGGTAATGTCCGCTGCGCCATCCAGCCGCCGTTCTCCATGTTGACGAAGTCCTCGCTGGCATGGCACCCGGTGTAGGGTCGACTAACATCCTCTGTCAAAGATGATGTCGTAGTCAGAGTGTTTAAGGCTTGTTATACTCACAGTAACGTTCAACAGTGTAGCATTAAGCTAACAGCCGCTCCCGACTGATAGCAACAAGCTAACGTTTCCTAGCCTAGTGAACACAATGAGCTAGCGCCGCAGCTAACAGCTGACTGGCTAACAGTAGGCCACAAACTAGCACGCAAGCTAAGCAGCTATCACCTGAACTGTACACAACGACATAACAAGCCACACTTCAGACAGGCCACCGCCTGAAACCCTCCTCATCCTAAGAGAGAAGAGAAAAAGAAATGTCAACACAGTTTTCAACTGTGATTTACCTGACATACAGCGGAGTCGGCACAATTCCCATACGGGCTGCAGCCGACTTGAGCATTGGAACTACCGATAAAGAAGATCCAGACCCACATTTCCTCGTGTTTAGGGTGTACTCTCACATTCATGTGAAAGATGGGGCCTTCACGGGACAGAGAAGCATCCGCATGTCCAGAGAATCCCGGGTTCAAACCAGATCTCGGTCGCGGCCCACTAGTTTGACCATCATGGGCGTCAGACCAGGACCCTCCGTCCGTCACCTAAGAGGCCGAGCAGAGGACCCCAATCTGGGGCCGGCCTTCGTAAAATTGTCAGCCAACCCCCATAGCATTAGCAGACAACTGGCGCTCGCAAGCAAAACATTACTCACCCAGCCTGGAAGCAACCAGTTTCTCACAACAGCCGGTGCCTCCCACATTCCAGAACCGGAAGTTCAAAACCTATCCAGCCGCAGCAAGGAGGACTGCAGGTGGGGAGTATATCAGCGATGCGAGCCCCTAATACGAAAAAGCCGGTGGAGGTCAGAATGATCATCATCTTCCAGACACCCCAGTGACGAAGACATTATCGCCGTATTTTCTCGAAAATAGTGAGAGAGAAAATAAAGATATAACGTCAACGTATCTCCCTGTTTTTCTGTTTTCCTTACTTCAGCTAAATACTTTCTTTCCCACTTCAAGTGATTGGTATACAGGCACTCTCTTGGGATGAAATTTGAGAAGGAGATGAGTGTGGGGCCCCACCCCTGCTTATGTAGGTAGCAGATGGGGGTGTGGCCAGATGGATGTTGGTATGTAAAGGTACATTGTGAAGTTTTTATTCAGTGCACGTCACTGGAGTGAGATATGTGCAGTTGACGCTGAGCGGCAGCTAATACGATATAGAACAACATGAGATACACAGAAACAAACATCAAAGCAGGTTGGAGGAGGGGGGGTTATGGGTGGGGAAGGTTGAAGGCTAGGGAGAACAGGTGGGTTTTGAGGCGGGATTTGAAGGTGGAGAGTGTGGGCGAGTCTCTGATGGTCTGAGGGAGGGAGTTCCAGAGTCTGGGTGCAGTGCATGAGAAGATCACCAATGTTTTTAAGTTTGGATGATGGGACAGTGAAGGAAGCAGTGGAGGAGGACCGGAGGGAATAGGTGGGGCGGTAAGGAAGAAGGAGATCAGTCAGGTAGGGGGGGGGGGCAGGCTATGGAGGGCTTTGAAGGTGAGGAGTAATGTTTTGAAGTTGATGCGTTCCTTGATCGGGAGCCAGTGGAGAGAGTGGAGGACAGGAGTGATGTGTTCACAGGACCGGGTGTTTATGAGGAGGCGGGCGGCTGAATTTTGGACCATCTACAGTGTATGGAGGGAGCGGGAGGTGATGCCAGTGAGGAGGGAGTTGCAATAATCGAGGCGTGCATGAGATTCAGTGGCAGGGGGGAGAGGCAGTGTCGAATTTTGGCGATGTTGCAGAGGTGGAAGTATGAGGTTTTGACAATGGAGCGGACATGGGGGTCGAATGAGAGGGTGGGGTCGAGGATGACACAGAGGTTGCGGACTAGGGGGGAAGGGGTGATGGTAGAATTATTGATGGTGAGTGTGATGGGTCCGGATCTACTGACGGTGGTTTTGGTGCTGATGATGAAGAGTTCCGTCTTGTCGCTGTTTAGTTTGAGGAGATTATGAGTCATCCAGGTTTGAAGTTCTGAAATGCAGAAAAGTTCTGAAATCAATGTGATTGAGGGGTGGGTTGTGGGGGGATTGTGTGCTGATGTATATTTGGGTGTCGTCAGCGTAGCAGTGGAAGTTAAGTTTGTATTTACGAATGATGTGACCAAAGGGGAGAATGTAGCCGATGAAGAGCAGGGGGCCGAGGACTGAGCCTTGGGGGACCCCCTGTGTGACTGAGGAGGGGGAAGAGGTGTGGCCGGAGAGGGAGATGAATTGATGTCTATCAGGGAGATAGGAGAAAAACCAGTCGAGTGCTGTGCCCTCAACACCCAGTTGGTGCAGCCTTTGAAGGAGGATGGAGTGACACATCGTGTCAAAGGCTGCACTAAGATCGAGTAGGATCAGGATGTTGAGGGCACCAGAATCGGCAGAGATGAGGAGGTCGTTGATGACTTTGACCAGTGCGGTTTCGGTTCTGTGAGCTGGACAGAAGCCAGACTGAAGGGGTTTATAGAGGGTGTTGGACTGGAGATGGGAGTGGAGTTGGGAGGCAGCAATGCATGTTGCATGTCAACAACAATAAGGTCAACAACATGCAATGCATGCATGTTTTGTGGTGCTTGTTGACCTTATTCAGCATATGGACTCACCATAGGTACAACAGAAGTACAGTATAGTAAGCTATAGAAAGGCACTCTGACTATATTCTCTAGTTCTATCGTATTAGTATAGGTACAGAATCTGGCTATGGGGCAACACTAATGTGGTCAAAAGGCATGGTTTCTATCTTTAGCCTTTGGCGTGGTTTATTATTCACATGGTAAAGCAGCAGCACATGAGTTCTCGTCTCTCTGAGAGGCATGTGGGAAAGAGGTAGAGGGGGAGGAGACATCTCCTTAAATACTCGCCACCTGGTGGCAGCATTAGTGGCTCCGGCTAGAGCGCCCTCTAGTGGAAACAGTTATATATACAGTTAGACAGTTACTTGCAATCCTACATAGAACCTCTAACTTTAACACGTTGTATAGCACACTGTATAACCTCTTCAAAAACAATTTACAAAGAAAAGAATACAATTCAGAACATCAAAAAGAATATGGCAGTCAATATTTACACACCAAACATGACCTCTGCAAATCTCTTCAATTTCAATTTGGAAACAGGTTTCCTCATAGTGTCTGCTACCATATCGTCCGTTGGACAATAAATCAGTGTCATTCTTTCTTCTCTGATGACAGATCTGATGAAATTATATCTTATATCGACATGTTTCCTAGCAATCACAATGGTTCCCCGGTTGTCCTCATAAACAACAGTCTTCATATATACATAGGTGTCCATCACTTTGAGCAGTTGTTCTAGATAAACACATTCCTGCATTGTCATAGCTAGAACCATACATTCAGCTTCACAAGTTGATAGTGCCCCTGTGGGCTGCTTCTTTCTGAAACACAGCTGTTTATCTGCTGTACCTTTGAGATAACGAAAAACATGTTTTGATGTAATCCAATGCTCCTCTGGGTGGGTCAGCTAAATGATGTGACAATTTTTACTCACTACAAAACATAGGTCAGGGCGAGTACATGTTGCCAAACAACTGAGGCTACCCACAGCTTCTCTGTACATTTTTACATCAGTCAAAACGTTTCAGGATCTTTTCCACATAATTAAATCATTTAGAACATGGTAAATCATCCACCTCTGTATTTAAACATGGGATCCATTTCTGTATTTAAACATGGAATCCACTCAGGTATTTAAACCTGGATTCTACTCCTTCCGCATTTAAACCTGGAGTACTCTCCTTCAGCATTTAAGCAATTAGCTTCGAACCATACTTTGTACTTATCGTGGCCTTCAATACTCTCCTTGATTGAATACACCCATTTCCCTCCCACTGTCTGTCTGCCCTCTGGTAACTTGGTCTCTTTAAAGGTCGGAGGTACCCCACTGACTACTCTGTAGCAGTAATCAATGGTGGTAAGTGTACTGTCATCCTCGTCACTTTCTCTCCGGGCATAGTCTGTCAGATACTTTGGGGGTTTGTGTTCCCTTGCGGGATACCTCCCACTGCTTGGGGCACGTGATGTCACCCAGGTGGCCAAAAAGTTCCGGCCCATTAATGGCCTGTATCCGGCAGGCCAGAAGAAATTAGTCGGCCCAAGTCCGGCTGCTAGAGTCGGCCAAGTAGGCGGCAATGACTGACTGGCCGATTCCGGCCCGAGTACACTGGGCCAGGTCCGGGGTTGCCGGAAGCGGTGAACGTCCGGATCGGCCCAGTAGGCGGCAATGACTGACTGGCCGATTCCGGCCCGAGTACACTGGGCCATGTCCGGGGTTGCCGGAAGCGGTGAACGTTGGCGGAATCGGCCCAGTAGGCGGCAATGACTGACTGGCCGATTCCGGCCCGAGTACACTGGGCCATGTCCGGGGTTGCCGGAAGCGGTGAACGTCCGGTTGCCTAAAGCAGCCCAGATGCGACCCACACACGCTGGGCCAGGTTTGGTTGCCCGAAGCCTAGCCGACACTGCCAATGCAATACTGGTACTACACAGTAAATTACGCAGAGTAGATTTGACTCAAACTGAGTAAAGAAATGTTACTCAGTTTGAGTGAAATGTACTCAGTTTGAGTCAGCGGAATTTACTGTGTACCCATCTGCCAGAGCTACTCCACTATCTGCCTATGACCGTACATTACCGGAAATACAGTAGGAAATGGTTGATTAGTAATACAATGCCACATATTTAAGGACCCTTCCCTTTACCAATTCAGTATTGGCATGTCCCTCATTGAAAAATTCAGAAGTTTACATGCCGTCTCCTACCTCACTGAAATATATTCTCAATGCATGTGCATATTGTACACAATATACATCATTCTGCAGTGAAGCTCAAATATCAAGTAAAGTAACAATGCTACTTTTTCCAGTTAAAAATGACAACTTGAATAGATATTTAAACATTTATTAGCAAATGAAATATCACATTTGACTTTACTGGGCCATTACACCCAAAATGAGGTTTAATCAAAATCAACATCACAATAAATCATGTACAGATAGATTACTCAAATGCACATAAGCATGAATGATCAGTTTAAAAAATTTTCTACCTATGGTGGTAATTACTACCTTCAAAAAAATAAAAAATAAATTTGAAAACTATTATTGCTCATTATGTAAATATACCTACACCAACATAGAATAATGTATTCTCTCTCTCTCTCTCTCTCTCTCTCTCTCTCTCTCTCTCTCTCTCTCTCTCTCTCTCTCTCTCTCTCTCTCTCTCTGTGAAGATTAGTAAACATTTATTACCATAAAACAGGCCTTGAGAGATAATTACATGTAACAAAATAAAATAGTCCATACACGCAACATGGGTGTAAAGAACGAAGTGCAATTAGTCAAAAGTACATTTGTACTTTACTTGAGTAGTATTAGGTTTGCGGATTGGTCCTTGTGCAAGACTATAGATATATAATCATTGTTACAACTCAATTGTACCCCTGTAACAGTCTTCTCCCAGAGTCCATACCCAACATGTGTGTGCAGGGGTGTAAAGAACGAAGTGCAATTAGTCAAAAGTACATTTGTACTTTACTTGAGTAGTATTAGGTTTGCGGATTGGTCCTTGTGCAAGACTATAGATATATAATCATTGTTACAACTCAATAACAGTCTTCTCCCAGAGTCCATACCCAACATGTGTACCATAAAACAGGCCTTGAGAGATAATTAACAAAACATGTAACAAAATAAAATAGTCCATACACGCAACATGGGTGTAAAGAATGAAGTGCAATTAGTCAAAAGTACATTTGTACTTTACTTGAGTAGTGCGGATTGGTCCTTGTGCAAGACTATAGAAGGCGGGGATCTTTGATTAAACACTGCTATCAGAAGAATAGACAGTCAGAATTTTTTTTTGTACTTTTAACTAAGTACATTTAAAAGTAGAAACTTTAGTAGAGACTTTTACTCATGTGTTTTACTTGAGTACAATTTTGAGACGGTACCCATACTTTCACTTAAAACTCCCAACATTGTGAAATTAGCAGTCTTCTCCAGAGAGAGACAAGAAGATAGATACCAGTCTCCTCTCTGTGCGTCGAGTAGAAAGCTATCTGGCTGCATGTTAGCCTAGCTTAGTACAATGAATGGAAGCGGGCATGACTGGTTAGCCTAGGCATTGTCCAACTAACACCTCTCCCGAAGGCTATACACAGTCATGTCCGCTTCCATTCATTGTGCTAAGCCAGATAGATTTCTACTCAATTTACATTTACATTTACATTTAGTCATTTAGCTGACGCTTTTATCCAAAGCGACAAAGCGACTCAATGCACAGATACGAGACTGGTATACATCTTCTTGTCTCTCTCTGGAGAAGACTGTAAGCATGAATATGATCAGTTCAAAATGTTGTCTACCTATGGTGTAGAGGAAACAATTTTGTCTTTCAGATCCTTTACTTAGGGATGGCTGGGGGATTTACTGTGTGTTTGCATGTGTATACGACAGTGGTTTGGTCGGTAGAGCAGTCGTCTTTATCCGGAGGTTCCCGGTTTGATTTCCCGCTCCTGGATAGATAGAAAGATAGATAGAGAAAAGTAGGGGGAGGGGACAGATAGTTAGTTCAGGGATGTGATTGTGCCTTAAGAAAAAAACATGAAAATCTTCTAAATGATATTCTTTTATTTATATATTATAAACACTCCATTTGAATGAATGAACACATTTTATTTGTATAGATTGAACTGTTCCCAGGGAAGAGGAAGGTGGGAGAGGAAAGGGACAAAGAAAATGCATCAAATATCTCAGTGTCCCCCTAAACAATTTGAAGGGGGTCATCGGACCCCTCCCAAGTCATCCTGGCTCAAACACTAACGGTAGGACCTTATCTTTTCTTCTTTGCAACCAGATTGTGCAACACCTGTAACCGCCTCCTCTAGTCTTGCCTACTGCGAAGGGCTGCAGTTGGACTAATGGACTCTTTCGCTCTCAAGTCGATTTTGAGAATGAAGGTGCACGTGGTGACATTTCTCCATCTGCTTCTTGGTTATGTCTAGGTTGGCTTCTGTACCTCATGCTTGAGAGTTTGATGTTTCTACAGAGCGGTACACTGGTGTCACCAGGGTGGAGTTTTCAATACAGTCTTCACTGTGATAAATCAACAATTATTGGAAAGATTATTTGTGTCATGCACAAAGTATAGATGTCCTGACTTGCAAACACTAGTTTGCCAACATGAAATCTGTGGAGTGGTTAAAATGTAGTTTTAATGACTTCAACATTCAGTAAGTATGTAAACGTAGACAGACAGACAGACCACAACTTACTAAGAAGGAACTGCTAATTGTCTCAAGGCCCGATCTCTCCTTCCTCCATCTCTATCTGCCGAGAGCTGCAGCCACCTTTTAGTATAGCGCTCTACATCTGCATCAGATGCACTTTTAGTGCCCGCATTGAGTCTCACGGACCCTAAAAAAAGACAAAGAATGGGACAGGTGAAGCCCTATCATAAGAAACTTCCATTAACTTTTTTTTTTAATGCTTTCTTGATACTCATCCAACTATAAGTGTTTTGAGAGTCGGTCAGAGTGATGAAGGCATTAGATTTACATCGGCTCAAAGCTCAAATAAATCAAGGATGTGATTTTTCCGGCCTGAAAATGTGATCCACGTGAATCCACGTACATTTCCGTGCCAATTCATATTTAAAGTATACAGACATGAATGGTATCAATCTCCTCAACTCTGGTCAAGAAAGCAAATACGCATATTACCCAAAATGTTGAACTATTCCTTTAGAAGATTAAGAAACCATATAATAATAAAGCAAAACGTACTCAGGACAACATCTTTAATTGCAAGTGGCTCGAATTTTCTTGGCCAGCTGGTTTGTCACTAGTTTCGCCATAGTCCTCCAAACAGTTTCTTTAACAGTCAATCCCCCAGCCATCGCCAAGTGAAGGATCTGAAAGACAAAATTGTTTAGTTTCCTCTACTCAGGAGTGGTGGACCAAGAACATACCACCATAGGTAGACAATT
This sequence comes from Notolepis coatsorum, assembly GCF_963971535.1. Lineage (NCBI taxonomy): Eukaryota > Metazoa > Chordata > Actinopteri > Aulopiformes > Paralepididae > Notolepis > Notolepis coatsorum. The sequence goes on along the minus strand of NC_140170.1, from coordinate 112,560,821 downwards.
GGAAACTGATCATATTCATGATAGCAAAAAAAAGAAGAAAAAGCATAAGGCCTAGTGCGTAGAAGTAGCCCTAATCATGATCAAGTAGCCAAATATATAATAATAAATAGAATGGGAGAAAAAAAGTAGATAAAAAAAAGGGCCATAGGTCAAAAGTCTCAGCAAATGTCAATTCCTCAAATATACATTTTCACCTACCAATTTTTCCTTATAAACATCCTCCTGTGCAATGCGCTCATCAAGGGTTCTCAGCTCATCCAGGGTGGAAAGTGGTAACATCGTAAATGGAAGGCCATCTGGGACGGTTGCTGCTGCACCATTTTTTAGCAGTAAGGTGTGCATTTCCTTTATCATTTGATTAGTCGTTGCCACAGTAGTTAAAATCTCATGGAGAATAGCTGTAAAAAACAAACACACTTAACAAGTTAATATCTGAGATTTGGAAACACAGTAACATCACTACAATAAACTCAAACCGGTCTACATATAAATCAGAAAATCTGACAGGTTTTAAAGAATGTATCCAGTCCAGATTATCTTAATTTGGAGGCCTAACCAAAAGTAAGCATATCTAAAATGTCACAAAAACCATTACATAGGGAAATTGGGTGCAGAACTGTGGTAAACTAACGGTTCTGAACTGAGACACAAATATCCATTGTCTTGAGTCATGGTTCCCCATTTCGTGTCAAGGTCTCACCCCCCCAGATGCAACACTTTGAATGAGATGTACTGTGTAGTAGTAATTGCTGTAGAACACTTACGATCACAGTCGGTTTCGGTTAGCCTGGGCCGGGTACGGGGTGCCATGCTAGGTGTGGGAGCTGTAGGACGGATTGGCGATAGAGATGGAGAAAAGTAGGAGGGGACAGTTACAGTTAGTTAGATTGACAGTACACTGGTGTCATCACCGGTGTGGCTGTGCCACAGTGGATTTTTCAATACAGATATGCAACACTTGAGATTTACTGTGTAGTAGTAATTGCTGTAGAACACTTACGATCACAGTTGGTTTCGGTTAGCCTGGGCCGGGTACAGGGTGCCACGCTAGGTGTGGGAGCTGTAGGACGGATTGGCGATAGAGATGGAGAAAAGTAGGAGGGGACAGTTACAGTTAGTTAGATTGACAGTACACTGGTGTCATCATCAAAATCAAGTCCTCCCTGTCCCTCTGCTAAATCAGGAAGTTGATAACCTGGAGGTTCAGGCGCCTCAGAGGTGTGCCTATTTGCAGAGTGCAATTGGAAAAGTTGATCAACTATATTCCTTGACCTTCGCATATTTGATGCCTTATTGTAGTCAGAGTAGCGCTCAGTCATCATGACAATTAGTACCACATACTTTTTACAGTTGGGAGGATGTTGTCACTCCTGGCCTGGGCAGACACTGTAAACACACAAATTTAAACAGTAGATTACATGTACAGCAGATAATATGTATCCTGCATCATCATTTAGTGGAGAAACGGATGGCAAATTAAAGACAATCAGGCGGAATTTTCTTCAGTCCTTCACAATGCCAAAGAGCTGTGTTACACGTTGTACTAATGACAAAAACAGAAACCCAAATCACAAGTTTTATACCATCACGGAGGAAAAAGTGGATGCACGACACGCATTATGAACCATATTAAAATATCCACGTGCTCACCGCAAATGGCCTTTGACTATAGTGCTGGCAGCTAACGATAGCTACGTTAACCTAGACAAGTACATGTTGAGCTAACGTTAATTATATCATCGAACAGATAGGAGCTTATATCTTATCTAATCTTACGTTCGGGTAGTGGCACACGTGGTACCATGTAAGATTAGATCAAATAAGCATATCGGTTCGATATGTAACGTTAGCTTAGCATATCTAACACAACCACAACAACAGAGGGAGCCGAGCACACGTGGATATTTTAATCCATATAACGTGCGCGTGATCATCTTAACCCTTGTGCCAATTCTGTTTTAAACTATACCCATAATTTAATATAGGGTTTAACCTGCAATTCAGTCTCAGAGCCCCTGCTGCCCTGCATGCATTATGAACCATATTAAAATATCCACGTGCTCACCGCAAATGGCCTTTGACTATAGTGCTGGCAGCTAACGATAGCTACGTTAACCTAGACAATTATACATGTTGAGCTAACGTTAATTATATCATCGAACCGATAGGAGCTTATATCTTATCTAATCTTACGTTCGGGTAGTGGCACACGTGGTACCATGTAAGATTAGATCAAAGCATATCGGTTCGATATGTAACGTTTGCTTAGCATATCTAACACAACCACAAAAACAGAGGGAGCGCTAGCCATGTGCACAAATGTTTGATAAAAACGCAAACACTGGCTCAATTTCGATACAAAATGTTCCCCTCTTCATGAAAGTCACATTATTGAACAAAAATACAACATAAGTGCGGGCCTTTAAGGCCATAATATATCTAAATTACAAAGACGACGTATACTGTTGGCTCGGCGTTGCTAATAAACATATCATTTTTATAAAACGAGTCAACGAGTTTCTAAACTATTCTGGTAACGTTAATTACTGTTTGAAGTCAACTATAATAAAATATAGACAATTGTTATTAACTTACCTGATATTCACGATGTGCAATCTTGTAATCAAGCGAACGAACAACGTACACGTGTGGATCTCAAACGGAAGTAGCAGCGTCTTCCGGCCATTGAGCACATGCCGCGTTCACGTTACATGGGAATTCAAGTGGAAGAACCAGCTTCCTACTGGGAAAAACCATTCACGTCAGCCTCTATAGTTATAATTCCTATATAGTCTAGGACATATGGGATTTTTTCATAGACCCCGATCTCCCACTTCGCGTCACGAATTGCGGAAGTATGGATGTGGGCGTTTCATTGAGTCAACGCGTGAAGCTTAGTTGTAGCAACGAGATGTCCTCTGGTGTCCGCTTCTTCCCACGTAACGTGAACGCAGCATCTGGCTGATGCAATAACATGAAATTTTCACTTTTTTTTCAGCATAGCAGGGGGAGGGGGGAGTGGATCACATATAGAAAATAAAAAATTTCTATAATATGATTAATGGAAAATGTACACATATGAGCAATTATAGGCAGTATAGTATTTGTTTCAAGTTTAAAGTTCAATAACTTCGTTTTTATATACTTTACAGTGAAAATGTTGGTTTTGATTGATTGATTGATTGATTGATTGATTGATTGATTGATTGAAAACTTTATTAACAGATTGCAGAATGGGTACAATACAGTACAGCTCAATACACACAATTGTTAAGGGGATGCAGACCAGAGAAAGACTTTCGTCTTGCATCAGGGTCCCCCATTTTCAATTCATCAGGATATACGGCTATACATTTATGAAAACGTATACATTATAGGTGGGGGGGTGGGTGGGGTGGGGGGGGGTTGGGTAGGTTGGGTAGGGGTGGACACTGGACACTGTACAACTGCACAAGCAACTGTACATATTGACAAAACCATGTTTGGTAATTGACTGTACATTGGGTTGGGTTAGGACATTTACAGGGGCCAGTTTCGAATTGCAGTCTCCCGTAGGTGTTCTTTGAGAGTGGTTTTGAAAGTGGGTAGTGATTCACATTCCTTTACAGCTTTGGGTAGGGCGTTCCACATTGATGTGGCATAATTGCGAAACGTGTTCCTGTTTGAGCCGAATCTGGGTTTAACATGATTTGTGGAGCTCCCTCTATGGTGTTGTGGTCGTGGTATTCACTGACCTTTGGGAAGTATTTTGATATGTACACATATATGGGTACCTTGATCGTGTATAGTGTATCTTGTAGACAGGCCCATTGCAAGTTGCTGCACTCTGTCGTCTACTCTAAGCCGTTGTCACGTGGGCAGGGGCGAGGTGGGTTCTAGGAGTAAGGTCAAGCATGTAGTCTGACCAGTTTGTTTTGAGATGAATTGTGTAGCAGGGTCAAGTCAAGTCAAGTCAAGTCAAGTCAAGAGTTTTAATTGTCACGGCATACAAGTATACAATGAAATGCGGGTGGTCTTGCCCGCAACGATGTGCAATACGTGGTACAACATATAATAGAATCCAATAAAAAAACAACATTGTGCAATAAACAGGTAACAGGTAACATATTTGTGACATCTCGGTATGTGTACATATTATTTACAGGGCATATAGGACACGGTCAAAGAACACCAGATCCAGGCGTACAACTAGAACCACCAGAACATGAATACGAGCAAAGTAACACGACTAACTGGTAACGACAGATACAGATTACAAAACATACAATTAAAAACTAAAAATCTCTAGAAAATCTAGTCAATTTACAAACCAATGAGCTTCTAGATACAGTAGAAAGTAGGGATGTCCGATATTATCGGCCGACCGATATTATCGGCCGATATCGGCAGTAAAATGTGATATCGGAAAATATCGGTATCGGTTTAAAAAAAGAAAAAAACAATAACAATATTTGTTATATATATATATCCAGTGAAATGATTAGTTACCTGAAATTATTCCGTTTTTTGGGGTGGGAAACCCTGCATATATCGGTATCGGTTGATATCGGTTGATATCGGTATCGGAAATTAAGAGTTGGACAATATCGGAATATCGGTATCTGTAACTGAGGGGTACAATTCCCTGACTGTATTGATAAGTATGGTATCATTAAACCACTACCGCTTTATGTACTTTAATTACTGGCCATACAGTACATGATATATAAATATGATGAACACTTCACACAATGAATCGGTTCCACACAAAGTGGTAATTAAGTATTTATTGCAGCAAAAGGTACATAATATACTTCTCTATTTTACTTTGGATGCGCTTATAAGGCAAAGGAATGTGCGTAGGCAAATCAATAATGAATGTCCATTCTCTGGTTACGCAGGAGGTAATTATACAACCTGAATCTTAGGGAATTATATCTATGGTACACTAGTAATATATAGCGGGAGATACTGGAAGGGTCCCCCCGGTTGTAAGCCAGCAGGGGTAGAGGATCTGTCGGTAGTAGAGAGTCTGGTCAACGATGACTAAGGAGACTCCAAGTACAGGAGACGGTGCAATAGTCTCTTGATCCACAGACGAATACAGCTGTTCTCCGTAGACTGTAGCTCCACAGTGAAGAAAGCTAGCCGGCCTCAGGCTCTCTGAGACGCAGACTCGACGTGGCTCCTCACAGGGTAAATCCCACACGTGTAGGCGTCGGCGATTCTCCGCTCCATAAATCACAGGACCAAAACAAATATAATCCAGCCGCAAAGGGCTATGTAGTCGTCGGGTAGATTAATCCAGTGTACATGTCCACACGGTTCTCGTCTAGGTCTCCTCGGGTGAAAGCGCCATGAAAGCAGCCCAGCCTGGATAAGCACTCTAGCTGATACGAGGAAGCGTTGGTGATGCTGGTCACTGTAGAACTTTAGCCGCACGATACACTATACACAAATAGACTATTACTGACTTAATAGAAATATGTCGCACTCGACGGTATAGCGCCAAACTCTGACAATTCAGTTATTAATTCGCACGTGGTCTCAATGCTCTTATTCGTGGGTGAGGCTTCAACTTATTGGGTAACTCTACTTCTGTATTCACCTGCGCCATATTTATATGCACGGCGAACAATCTAGTGCCAACCTCATTTCTGTCTCGTATCCCTGGGCAAGGCCGGGCATGTACAGACATGTCTTGACGGTGGCCTTGAACCTGACTCTGGAGGCATGGCCCTGGCGCCTGTGGACCGCTGTCCAATAGGAGAATGAAATATTATGGTCTGTACTAGGCTAAAGGGATATTCCGTGTATATGTACAAGGAATATACAAGGGATATCAAACGATATACAAATACTATGCAATATATATCAATCAATAAATATATATATTCGGTTTAATCTGATCCTTTGTAACAGCCGCCTCCTAATTAGTCCCACCTAATTAGCTAAGCAGAGACAGATTAACCGCACTGTCCACTACTCAATGTCTGTTGTGAGGGGTCGGGCAGTTCACAAAGTCATGGGGTCATGGTCGTCATCGATAGTATCGGGGAGCCTTGGCAGTTCTATTAGCCTCGCCACGGGTCGGGTGTAGATCCGTCCTTGGACGAGCACTTCGGCTGCTTGGACCCTTCCGTCGGCACCGGTGATCACTTTGCTTACGCGGCCAGCCGGCCACATAGCTCGGGGTAGTGACTGGTCGATAATCATGACGACTGTTCCTTCTGTCAAATTGTCTCTCTCTTTCACCCATTTCTGGCGGGTCTGTAGAGACGGTAGATAGTGGAGTAGGAAGCTGTTCCAAAACTTGTCAGCCAATACTTGACTGTACCTCCACATTCTTCGGCCGTTCGCTTCTTCAGGCCTGTACATTGTCTGTGGTAGCGCGGGGTCCAGCCGCCCCATCAAGAGTGTGTTGGGGGTGACTGGGTCGACATCTGCTACATCACTTGAGACGTAACCGAGGGGCTTTGAGTTCAATACTCCCTCGATCTCCGTGAGGACTGTCATTAGGACTTCTTCCGCCACGGTCTGGGCCCCAAGCACGGCGTACAGGGCTGTCTTTATTGAACGTACTTCTCGTTCCCAAGTTCCACCGAAGTGAGGTGCGTTCGGGGGATTAAACTGGAAGTCAATCTGGGATGGAGCGAGGTGGGTCTTAAGTTCTGGGCCCATAGCTTGGAAGCTCTCTCTCAGCTCTCTTTCTCCGCCTTTGAAGTTTGTCCCGTGATCAGACAATAATATAGACAGTTTGCCTTTCCGCGATGTGAATCTTCGGAAGGCCATAAGGAATGAGTCTGTGCTCATGGTTGGAAGGAGTTCTATATGCATCGCTCGGGTGGTCATGCATTTGAATACAATACCCCACCGCTTCTCGGTTCCTCTTCCTTTCTTTATATACAGCGGGCCGAAACAGTCCATACCGGTGGAGTGAAAAGGCTTGTCGCCGAGTCGGAGGCGACAGGGAGGTAGGTCAGCCATCCGGGGTATACTGGGCTGCGCTCGCCACTTACGACAGTCTAGACAGGTTCGCTGGGAGCGCCGCACTGCTTCTCTCCCTTGCAGTATCCAATAACGACGTCTGATCTCCGCGAAGACTCTCTCTGCCACGGCGTGATGCACATCCTCGTCGTATTTCTTTATGATCAGCTCTGTGACCTTGTGTCGGCTGTTTAAGACTATCGGGTACTTGACGTCATCCGGTAAGTCTGGAGCTCTCCGCAGACGACCACCCACACTGATGAGACCATGGGCGTCGCTCTCGGGGGCTAGGTGGAGCAGTCTGCTGTCTGATGGGACGGGCTTTGCTTCCTGTAGACAGTCTAGCTCATCGGGGAACGAGTCTCTCTGGGCTCGTTGTAGTAGAAGAAGTTCTGCTTCTTCGTAGTCAGCTGCTGTAATGTCAGTAGTGAGCTGAACCTCTGGGTGGTGCCACAGGAATGTCTTTAGCTGCGCACTCTCTAGGGTGAGGCAATCGTCTATGTCGGGGTCTGTGGAGACGAGTGTGTTCAATCCACAGAACATAGATTTCTTGTTTTCGGCCTCCTCTTTACTCGCTTCCCGTGGGGTGGGTGTAGGCCACTCTTCTTCCGGGAGCTTGAGGAACTCTGGCCCGTCACTGTATAGGTTGTGACGGGTGAGGTCATCCAGGGACATTCCCCGTGTGATGACGTCAGCTGGGTTGTGTTTTGTGTCCACATACCTCCAGCTTGCTACTTCTGTTAAATCTTGAATCTCTGTGACTCTGACTCCCACGAAGACCTTGTATCTGCACGAATCAGACCGGATCCATGTGAGTACTGTCGTGGAGTCTGACCACAAGATTGTTCTTTGCACCGGAATGGTGAGTTCACGTTGGAATAACGTGGCGAGTTGCGCTCCTGCTAGGGCTGCGCAGAGCTCTAGACGCGGGATAGATTGTTGCTTTCGTGGGGCTATTCTTGAGCGAGCCAGGATGAAAGCAGTATGTATTTCTCCTCCCTCCTCTCGGGCACGCAAGTAGGCCACCGAACCGTAGGCTACTTCGGAGGCGTCGCTGAAGACGTGCAGGTCCATCTGGCACGTCTCCGGCCTCACTGTGGGTGGGAAGTAGCTGCGGCGTATGTTGACACCTGGGAGTGAGCTGAGTTCCGTCTCCCACTCTCTCCATGTGGATGCAAGGTGTTCGGGTATGGGGTCGTCCCAGCCCTGGTCCTTGTCCCATAACGCTCTTACAATCATCTTTGCCCTGGTGGTGTAAGGTAGAATACATCCCAACGGGTCATATTGTCTGGCGAGTGTTCTGTATACACTCCGTCTGGTGGTCGGTAGTGCAGTCGACCTTCCCTGCTCCTTGGTCAGGGGTGTGTGTTTATAATGGAGCGAGTCTGTTTTGAAGCGCCAGACTAGTCCTAATGTCATTTCTTGGGCTTCTCCTGGGATGGTCGCCATCCAGGTCTCGCTGCTTGCTGCCTTGTCCTCGGGGTAGAGGCTGCGCAATACTTGCGGGTCGCTGCTGGCCCACTGCCTGAGATCAAAGCCGCCTTTGATCAGGGAGGCGCGGAGCTTGAGTAGAAGGGCCTCGGCTTCTTCTGGCGTCGAGACGCTTTGCAGACAGTTGTCCACGTAGAAACTATTTCCTACACTTTGTCGGACCTCTTCATCAGCTGCTGGGTCCTCTGCGACGTGTTTTTGCAGTGCAAACGTAGCACAGCATGGGCTGCATGTGGTTCCGAAAGGGAGGACTTCCCATTGATAGATGGCTGGTTGCTCATCCCCGATCCTCTCTCTCCATAGGAACCGCAGCAGGGGCTTGTCCTCCTCCACTAGTCTCACCTGCAGGAACATCCCTTTGATGTTGCCGCTGATGGCCACCTTGTCTTGGCGGAAACGTAGTAACACGCCTAGTAGAGAGGGGCCGAGTGTTGGGCCGGGCAAGAGCTCTTTATTCAGATTTTGTGATCCGATCTGGTAGCTGCAGTTGAACACAATACGATCCTTGCCGTTGTGGTGGACATTGTGGTGCGGCACGTACCATGATTCGGTCGTCTGATCGGCCTCTTTAATGTCAATTTTCTTTATGTGTCCCGCTGTGATTAGCTTGTTAATCTCAGCGCTGTACACCGTCTCTTGAGCGGGGTCTCTGGCTAGGCGCCGCTCTGTGTTCAATAGATACCGCTCCGTCGCTTCTTTTGGGGCGTGGAAGGTAGGCATACCCTCTCGCCTCAGGAGTGGAGTTGCGTATCTCATCACTCCGTTGACTTTGACTCTCTTTGTCCCCTGCTCGAGGAGGGCTATAGCGTAAATGTCTTCCTTGGAACGAATGTCTTTATTTTCGTTCTTAAAGGGCATTGTCTCTAGTGTCCATAGCTTCTCGACATGCTGTAGGAGGGTGGTGTCTTCTTCTGTCACTCTGGAGTGGAGGCAGTTAGTGGCTGCTGTTCGGTTAAGAGACTTAGCGAGGGGGCCTTGTAATGTCCATCCTAGGCGGGTCTCGACTGCTGCAGGACAGCCTCTGGGCCCTGTGTGGACCCGGTCAATCGGGACGATGAGGTCTGCATGGTCGGAGCCTATCAGCAGGGTCGGGGTGGCACCGTCTATGAGCGGTATAGGTAGTTGACGCAGGTGCACATATTTATCCATCAGCTTGGCGATGGGGTAGGTGTACTGCGACAGGCCTATTTCTTGGCTGGTGAAAGCGTTAGTAATCCTATACCGTCTCTCTGGCTGCCCGCTTGCTGCGATAGTGAAGGAGACATTCTCGCCCTTTATCGTCTTTAGATCTCTTCTTATTGTCCGAATCGTCATCTGGTTTTCGCTCCTCCGCAGCCCCAGCTGGGCCGCAGCGGACGCGAGGAGAAGGGTCTTCTCTGACCCGTCGTCAAGGACGGCGTAAGTGTCCATGACCTTATCTTGGTAACTCAGTGTTACGCGGACCACCTTTAAGAGCACCCGGGCGCCCCCGCTGCTGGCGGGGTCAATGTACATAACACTTGCCTTTGTGCTGCTTGAGGGTGCAGGCTTTCTTCTGTTACTGTCGTGTAGGACATCTAGGTTGGCTCCGTCACACCGACTACACCTCTTCTTTAAGCGGCAATCGGCTGCCATGTGACTGTGCGCACATCGGTTACAGCGTCGGTTGGACTTTATCCATTGACTCACCTCGTCGGCGGTCATCTTCTTGAACGTGTCACATTGTGACAACCAGTGTTCCTTTTCGCAGTACGGGCACACCATCTTCCACTTCTCTTTCATCGAGGGGGTACTGTGGTTCTTGCTGCTCGGTACTGATTCTGATTGGTGCATGACGGTCACCAATCTTCGGCCATCGTTTGCTCTCCTAGGTCCCTCTCTGGAGCTTGGGGTGCTCCGCATGAACGTATCCAACCGTAGGCTGTTGACTTCTCTCGCCAGGAAGTCGGCTAGGTCTAGGAGGGATGGCTCGGGACCGTTAGGATCACGGTGGTCTCTTTGCCGCCTGAAGCGCTCTTGTCGGGCGGGCGGAAGCTTCTCTAAAATCCTCTCGACATTAGAGTTTGCGTACAGTTCGTGCATACCCTTTTCTCTTTGCGCCCCCAGCATCCCTACCAGGGATTGTACCTTGATAGACAGGTCATCTAGTGAGCGATTGTCTGTGGCTGGGGATAGGCGGTCAATATGCCTTATCTTTTGTATTACGTAGTCCCATATGCGTCCATATCTTTGGTCGAGTGCTGCTAGAGCCGCTGTGTATGGGGTAGTAGAGGTGGCATAGGCCAGCGCTATATTGTGCGCTCGGGGCACCTTGAGGTGCTTCAGTAGGATAGCATACTTGTACGGTTCATCAGCTACATCGGACATCATTGTCTCTAAGCACATTCGTAGCTCCGTGTACTGTGCTCTGTTCTCGTGGGTGAAGTCCGGAAACGTCGGTGTGCCAATGTATGATGCCATGGATGGCTGGCACATCGGTGAGCGTTGGAAGAGAGGCCTCCTAGGCGAGTCTCCTCTTACGCCTCTTGGTGGGCTGGTACCTGCTGGGTACCATGGCCCGCGTATCCAGGTGCTGTTCCTCGGGGCTGGTCGTGCGTCAAGCTCACCCGTGAATTGAGTCGGGGGTCTGTAGCGCAGAGCCGCGGGGGTAGAGCCTGGGCTGTACTGGACCTCCTGGTCCTGTGGAGTACTGTGCTGCTGTCGGGCTTGACTCTCCTCCTCTCCCTCTTCTTCTTCCTCTGGCAGGTCCTCTAGATCCTGTAGTCGTCTATTTAGCCTCTCCGCGGTGTAGACCGTTTCTTCCTTGTAGCTGGGTCTCACTTGGACCGGTCGGGGAAGGGGTTCGGAGGGGGGTATAGGCTCTCTCTGGTGGTCGGGCTCAGGGTCGCTTGATCGGGTAGGGGAGGGTGCCCTTGACCCTTGTCTTGACGAGGCCCTGGAACCCCGTGCGGAGGGAGGGGGTGTTGCCCTGGTGATCAGCTGCTCCATTATCTGCGCTTGTAATCGGTCGCGCTCGGCTTCGCGCTCGGTGAGAGCGAGGTCGCGCTCTGCTTCTCTTTGGGCACCGGCAGCGGCGCGCTGGGCTTCGGCGGCGGCGCGCTGGGCTTCGGCCCGGTCCCTTACCATATTCTCTTCCGTCTGAAGGCGTCTAATCTCTAGACGTATACGATCTTCGTCGCTCCGTTGCTGCGCCTGAAGGCGTTCTCTTTCCATGGAAGAATGTTCGCGCTCACTAAGCGTCTGTGCTTGGAGTCGATCGCGCTCTGTTGAGGCTGCTAGGCTGGCGAGGAATGCCTGTGCCAGCATCTTGTCCGCCTCGCTGGGGGAAGACGCTGGTTGAGGTGATCCGCTCCTGGCAGTACTCGTTGGAGATCTGTTCTCCTGTGGCGAGTCCTGGAGATCCATCTCCGGGGTGCTCTCCTCTTCTTGTAGCGGGTAGAGTTCCATCCCTGGAGAGCTGTCTTTATCCTGGAGCTCTCCGGGGACTACTTCTTCGGTCTTGGCGGGGGGTAGAGTCATGTCGGGTCCCTCCTGGTCCCTACCGTGAGCTTGGTCAGTTACGTTAGAACCCACTAGGGCCTCTATTGGCGGGGTAGCCTGGTCGATAGGGTCGGACATAATTTTACTATCTACTTTTTCCACGTTTACCGTCTGTAGAAAGCTAGGTAGTATATTGGCAACGTAATCCTCTAAGTAATGAGGTGTCTGCCGTCTACGCTGCGGGCGATCTACTTTAGGAGAACCGTTTTGTGGAGTGTTCATCATAGGCCATGTCAATATTAATACCACTATATTAATATTACACTAGTTACCCTCCGGCTCGAAGGACCAATTGTAACTGAGGGGTACAATTCCCTGACTGTATTGATAAGTATGGTATCATTAAACCACTACCGCTTTATGTACTTTAATTACTGGCCATACAGTACATGATATATAAATATGATGAACACTTCACACAATGAATCGGTTCCACACAAAGTGGTAATTAAGTATTTATTGCAGCAAAAGGTACATAATATACTTCTCTATTTTACTTTGGATGCGCTTATAAGGCAAAGGAATGTGCGTAGGCAAATCAATAATGAATGTCCATTCTCTGGTTACAAAGGAGGTAATTATACAACCTGAATCTTAGGGAATTATATCTATGGTACACTAGTAATATATAGCGGGAGATACTGGAAGGGTCCCCCCGGTTGTAAGCCAGCAGGGGTAGAGGATCTGTCGGTAGTAGAGAGTCTGGTCAACGATGACTAAGGAGACTCCAAGTACAGGAGACGGTGCAATAGTCTCTTGATCCACAGACGAATACAGCTGTTCTCCGTAGACTGTAGCTCCACAGTGAAGAAAGCTAGCCGGCCTCAGGCTCTCTGAGGCACAGACTCGACGTGGCTCCTCACAGGGTAAATCCCACACGTGTAGGCGTCGGCGATTCTCCGCTCCATAAATCACAGGACCAAAACAAATATAATCCAGCCGCAAAGGGCTATGTAGTCGTCGGGTAGATTAATCCAGTGTACATGTCCACACGGTTCTCGTCTAGGTCTCCTCGGGTGAAAGCGCCATGAAAGCAGCCCAGCCTGGATAAGCACTCTAGCTGATACGAGGAAGCGTTGGTGATGCTGGTCACTGTAGAACTTTAGCCGCACGATACACTATACACAAATAGACTATTACTGACTTAATAGAAATATGTCGCACTCGACGGTATAGCGCCAAACTCTGACAATTCAGTTATTAATTTGCACGCGGTCTCAATGCTCTTATTTGGGGCCAAACAGGCCATACTTCACCGCACGGAGTATCGTGGGTGAGGCTTCAACTTATTGGGTAACTCTACTTCTGTATTCACCTGCGCCATATTTATATGCACGGCGAACAATCTAGTGCCAACCTCATTTCTGTCTCGTATCCCTGGGCAAGGCCGGGCATGTACAGACATGTCTTGACGGTGGCCTTGAACCTGACTCTGGAGGCATGGCCCTGGCGCCTGTGGACCGCTGTCCAATAGGAGAATGAAATATTATGGTCTGTACTAGGCTAAAGGGATATTCCGTGTATATGTACAAGGAATATACAAGGGATATCAAACGATATACAAATACTATGCAATATATATCAATCAATAAATATATATATTCGGTTTAATCTGATCCTTTGTAACAGTATCGGTAAAAAAGCCAATATCGAGCATCCCTAGTAGAAAGGATATGCAGCCAGTATGAGCTTCTAGACAGACAGTAGAAGAGATATGCAGCCAGTATGAGCTTCTAGATACAGTAGAACAGATATGCAGCCAGTATGAGCTTCTAGATACAGTAGAACAGATATGCAGCCAGTATATGAGCTTCTAGATACAGTAGAACAGATATGCAGCCAGTATGATCTTCTAGAGACAGTGGAACAGATATGCAGCCAGTATGAGCTTCTAGATACAGTAGAACAGATATGCAGCCAGTATGAGCTTCTAGATAAGACAGTAGAAGAGATATGCAGCCAGTATGAGCTTCTAGATAAGACAGTAGAACAGATATGCAGCCAGTATGAGCTTCTAGATAAGACAGTAGAACAGATATGCAGCCAGTATGAGCTTCTAGACAGACAGTAGAAGAGATATGCAGCCAGTATGAGCTTCTAGATACAGTAGAACAGATATGCAGCCAGTATGAGCTCTAGATACAGTAGAACAGATATGCAGCCAGTATGAGCTTCTAGATACAGTAGAACAGATATGCAGCCAGTATGATCTTCTAGAGACAGTAGAACAGATATGCAGCCAGTATGATCTTCTAGTGACAGTAGAACAGATATGCAGCCAGTATGAGCTTCTAGATACAGTAGAACAGATATGCAGCCAGTATGAGCTTCTAGATAAGACAGTAGAAGAGATATGCAGCCAGTATGAGCTTCTAGATAAGACAGTAGAAGAGATATGCAGCCAGTATGAGCTTCTAGATAAGACAGTAGAACAGATATGCAGCCAGTATGATCTTCTAGAGACAGTAGAACAGATATGCAGCCAGTATGATCTTCTAGAGACAGTAGAACAGATATGCAGCCAGTATGGCTTCTAGATAAGACAGTAGAAGAGATATGCAGCCAGTATGAGCTTCTAGATAAGACAGTAGAAGAGATATGCAGCCAGTATGAGCTTCTAGATAAGACAGTAGAAGAGATATGCAGCCAGTATGAGCTTCTAGATAAGACAGTAGAAGAGATATGCAGCCAGTATGAGCTTCTAGATAGACAGTAGAACAGATATGCAGCCAGTATGAGCTTGTTGCATACTCATGTTAAACAGTTGGCATTAGTGCAGAATTGAACTAAAACTGTCTCATAGGAACGGATTCTGGAATGGCATTTTGAATAAATGACTAAATGACATAAATGAAAGCTCTCATCGACTCCGACAGATTGCTAGTCATTCATAATGGCATCGAAAGACTGTCCAAATGACCTGTGTTGTGTTAGCTTGTGTTAGCTTGGGGAGCTGCGGTCCATGTTGTGTTAGCTTGTGTTAGCTTGGGGAGCTGCAGTCTGTGTTGTGTTAGCTTGTGTTAGCTTGGGGAGCTGTGGTCCATGTTGTGTTAGCTTGTGTTAGCTTGGGGAGCTGCAGTCTGTGTTGTGTTAGCTTGTGTTAGCTTGGGGAGCTGCGGTCCATGTTGTGTTAGCTTGTGTTAGCTTGGGGAGCTGCAGTCTGTGTTGTGTTAGCTTGTGTTAGCTTGGGGAGCTGCGGTCCATGTTGTGTTAGCTTGTGTTAGCTTGGGGAGCTGCGGTCCATGTTGTGTTAGCTTGTGTTAGCTTGGGGAGCTGCAGTCTGTGTTGTGTTAGCTTGTGTTAGCTTGGGGAGCTGCGGTCCATGTTGTGTTAGCTTGGGGAGCTGCGGTCCATGTTGTGTTAGCTTGTGTTAGCTTGGGGAGCTGCAGTCTGTGTTGTGTTAGCTTGTGTTAGCTTGGGGAGCTGCAGTCTGTGTTGTGTTAGCTTGTGTTAGCTTGGGGAGCTGCGGTCCATGTTGTGTTAGCTTGTGTTAGCTTGGGGAGCTGCAGTCTGTGTTGTGTTAGCTTGTGTTAGCTTGGGGAGCTGCGGTCCATGTTGTGTTAGCTTGTGTTAGCTTGGGGAGCTGCGGTCCATGTTGGGTTAGCTTGTGTTAGCTTGGGGAGCTGCAGTCTGTGTTGTGTTAGCTTGTGTTAGCTTGGGGAGCTGCGGTCCATGTTGTGTTAGCTTGGGGAGCTGCGGTCCATGTTGTGTTAGCTTGTGTTAGCTTGGGGAGCTGCAGTCTGTGTTGTGTTAGCTTGTGTTAGCTTGGGGAGCTGCGGTCCATGTTGTGTTAGCTTGTGTTAGCTTGGGGAGCTGCAGTCTGTGTTGTGTTAGCTTGTGTTAGCTTGGGGAGCTGCGGTCCATGTTGTGTTAGCTTGTGTTAGCTTGGGGAGCTGCAGTCTGTGTTGTGTTAGCTTGTGTTAGCTTGGGGAGGTGCGGTCCATGTTGTGTTAGCTTGTGTTAGCTTGGGGAGCTGCGGTCCATGTTGTGTTAGCTTGTGTTAGCTTGGGGAGCTGCAGTCTGTGTTGTGTTAGCTTGTGTTAGCTTGGGGAGCTGCGGTCCATGTTGTGTTAGCTTGGGGAGCTGTGGTCCATGTTGTGTTAGCTTGGGGAGCTGCAGTCTGTGTTGTGTTAGCTTGTGTTAGCTTGGGGAGCTGCGGTCCATGTTGTGTTAGCTTGTGTTAGCTTGGGGAGCTGCAGTCTGTGTTGTGTTAGCTTGTGTTAGCTTGGGGAGCTGCAGTCTGTGTTGTGTTAGCTTGTGTTAACTTGGGGAGCTGCAGTCTGTGTTGTGTTAGCTTGTGTTAGCTTGGGGAGCTGCGGTCCATGTTGTGTTAGCTTGTGTTAGCTTGGGTAGCTGCAGTCTGTGTTGTGTTAGCTTGTGTTAGCTTGGGGAGCTGCAGTCTGTGTTGTGTTAGCTTGTGTTAGCTTGGGGAGCTGCGGTCCATGTTGTGTTAGCTTGGGGAGCTGCGGTCCATGTTGTGTTAGCTTGTGTTAGCTTGGGGAGCTGCAGTCTGTGTTGTGTTAGCTTGTGTTAGCTTGGGGAGCTGCAGTCTGTGTTGTGTTAGCTTGTGTTAGCTTGGGGAGCTGCGGTCCGTGTTGTGTTAGCTTGTGTTAGCTTGGGGAGCTGCAGTCTGTGTTGTGTTAGCTTGTGTTAGCTTGGGGAGCTGCGGTCCATGTTGTGTTAGCTTGTGTTAGCTTGGGGAGCTGCAGTCTGTGTTGTGTTAGCTTGTGTTAGCTTGGGGAGCTGCGGTCCATGTTGTGTTAGCTTGTGTTAGCTTGGGGAGCTGCGGTCCATGTTGTGTTAGCTTGTGTTAGCTTGGGGAGCTGCGGTCCATGTTGTGTTAGCTTGTGTTAGCTTGGGGAGCTGCGGTCCATGTTGTGTTAGCTTGGGGAGCTGCGGTCCATGTTGTGTTAGCTTGTGTTAGCTTGGGGAGCTGCAGTCTGTGTTGTGTTAGCTTGTGTTAGCTTGGGGAGCTGCAGTCTGTGTTGTGTTAGCTTGTGTTAGCTTGGGGAGCTGCGGTCCGTGTTGTGTTAGCTTGTGTTAGCTTGGGGAGCTGCAGTCTGTGTTGTGTTAGCTTGTGTTAGCTTGGGGAGCTGCGGTCCATGTTGTGTTAGCTTGTGTTAGCTTGGGGAGCTGCAGTCTGTGTTGTGTTAGCTTGTGTTAGCTTGGGGAGCTGCGGTCCATGTTGTGTTAGCTTGTGTTAGCTTGGGGAGCTGCGGTCCATGTTGTGTTAGCTTGTGTTAGCTTGGGGAGCTGCGGTCCATGTTGTGTTAGCTTGTGTTAGCTTGGGGAGCTGCGGTCCATGTTGTGTTAGCTTGTGTTAGCTTGGGGAGCTGCGGTCCATGTTGTGTTAGCTTGTGTTAGCTTGGGGAGCTGCAGTCTGTGTTGTGTTAGCTTGTGTTAGCTTGGGGAGCTGCGGTCCATGTTGTGTTAGCTTGTGTTAGCTTGGGGAGCTGCGGTCTGTGTTGTGTTAGCTTGGGGAGCTGCAGTCTGTGTTGTGTTAGCTTGGGGAGCTACAGTCCGTGTTGTGTTAGCTTGGGGAGCTGCAGTCTGTGTTGTGTTAGCTTGTGTTAGCTTGGGGAGCTGCGGTCCATGTTGTGTTAGCTTGGGGAGCTACAGTCTGTGTTGTGTTAGCGTTAGCTTGGGGAGCTGCGGTCCATGTTGTGTTAGCTTGGGGAGCTGCGGTCCGTGTTGTGTTAGCTTGTGTTAGCTTGGGGAGCTGCAGTCTGTGTTGTGTTAGAGTGTTAGCTTGGGGAGCTGCGGTCCATGTTGTGTTAGCTTGGGGAGCTGCAGTCTGTGTTGTGTTAGCGTTAGCTTGGGGAGCTGTGGTCCATGTTGTGTTAGCTTTGGGAGCTGCGGTCTGTGTTGTGTTAGCTTGTGTTAGCTTGGGGAGCTGCGGTCTGTGTTGTGTTAGCTTGGGGAGCTGCAGTCTGTGTTGTGTTAGCTTGGGGAGCTACAGTCCGTGTTGTGTTAGCTTGGGGAGCTGCAGTCCGTGTTGTGTTAGCTTGGGGAGCTGCGGTCTGTGTTGTGTTAGATTGGGGAGCTGTAGTCTGTGTTGTGTTAGCTTGTGTTAGCTTGGGGAGCTGCGGTCTGTGTTGTGTTAGCTTGGGGAGCTGCAGTCTGTGTTGTGTTAGCTTGGGGAGCTACAGTCCGTGTTGTGTTAGCTTGGGGAGCTGCAGTCCGTGTTGTGTTAGCTTGGGGAGCTGCGGTCCATGTTGTGTTAGCTTGGGGAGCTGCTAACTATAGAGGCCATAACCACAGTATTACATATACTCTTGTTAGCTTTATGAGGCTACATCAACACGCTCCTATGAGTGCAGCATGTTAGCTTTATGAGGCTACATCAACATCCTATGAGTGCAGCTATAATGTTAGCTTTATGAGGCTACATCAACATGCAGGCTCCTATGAGTGCAGCTAATGTTATGAGGCTCTGCCCCCCCTCCACTCCTCTAACACCCACCTCGCTCTGCCCCCCCCCTCCACTCCTCTAACATTTTATTTATTAATTTTATTATTATTATTTATTTGTTGCCATTAAAATAATAGGCAAGCATAGGGCTAAAACATTTTCATAAACAATAATATAATTATTTGTTATTTGGTTATAATAAGGGCTTTTCTATGCATTTGTCTGATTGATTGATTGATTGAAAGCTTTATTGACAGACTGCCGAGTGGGTACAGTACAGCTGTATTCACTTGTTGCGGTGGTCTCAACGGAACAATTTTGATTGACAGTCGATTCTGCCAATCACAACGGTGGTGTGTGTGGGGGCGGCGTCGCTTGACTGAAACTTCGGCTCTGCCCCGGCAACCATTGCCGAGCCAGAGCCGGTTTATCTTTGGCGAGCCCGAGTCGGCTCTGCCCCGGCAACCATTGCCGTGCCAGAGCCGGTTTATCTTTGGCGAGCCCGAGTCGGCTCTGGCACGGCAAGCCGAGCCGGGCCAGAGCCGGTTTATCTTTGGCAAGCCCGAGTCGGCTCTGCCCCGGCAACCATTGCCGTGCCAGAGCCGGTTTATCTTTGGCGAGCCCGAGTCGGCTCTGGCACGGCAAGCCGAGCCGGGCCAGAGCCGGTTAATCTTTGGCGAGCCCGAGTCGGCTCTGCACCGGCAACCATTGCCGTGCCAGAGCCGGTTTATCTTTGGCGAGCCCGAGTCGGCTCTGCCCCGGCAACCAGAGCCGGGCCAGATCCGGTTTATCTTTGGCGAGCCCGAGTCGGCTCTGCCCCGGCAACCATTATTGCGCCAGATCCGGCTCATCGTTGGCGTGCCGTGCCGGACATATGCCGAGTGTGCCGACCGGTAGCCGGAATTGGGCCGAGTATGCTGGCCACCTGGGCACCCTCGGGTGCTCCTCGTCATCGCCCTCTGGGGGTGGCTGACTGTCTGTCTGCACGACCGTGCTAAGTACACTGGGCTGAGGTGTCTCTGTTTCTTCACACCTTACTCTGGAATCCAGCTCTGGCTCCTCTGTCTGTGTCTCGCTCTCACATGTTGTCTTTGTGACAAATTTGACTAGCCTGTGTTTCTGCACTCTCCCTTTACCGGGATGATAAACTAGGAAAGCGGGGCTTCCTTTGTCGTGCCCTACAAAGAGTCCTTTTTCACATCTGGACTCAAGCTTTCCTCTGTCCTGCAGGTAAGCATGACACACTGATCCAAATTGGTGCATTCTAGCTAGATTACACTTCTTTCATGTCAGTGCTGTATACGGGGTGGTGCCTGTGTGCTTATTAAAGCACCTGTTTCTGGTGTAAGCGGCTTCTTGCACCGCGTAATGCCATAGACTCTTAGGTAAGTTACTGTCTACTAGCTTACACCTAGCCATTTCGAAAAGGGTGCGCCATTCCCTCTCTGCCACTCCGTTCTGGTGTGGGGGATATGGACATGACGTCTCGTGTCTTATCTTGTACCTTCTCAACAGTGATTGGAACTCTCTGTTTGTGAACTCGGTTCCGTTGTCGGACCTCAAGCATCTTACGTTACCATAAGGGGCTACGTCTGCCAGGAATTTCTCCGTGGCCTGGAGTGTGTCACTCTTTGCTTTGAGAAAGTAAACAAACACTGCCCCTGTGCACACATCTGTAAAAGACTGTACATATCTAAAGCCTCCTATGGACTCGTTGCTTACTGGACCAGCTAGAGCCGTGTTAACTAGCGCAAGTGGTACCTTTACTTTCTCTGTGGGATTTCTGTTTCTCGATTGAGTAAACTTCCCCGTTTTGCACACTACACATTCTTTGTCAGGTCTACGCTTTTCACCTTCAATGTGCATGCCTTCTGTCACTGCTTGCAGTTTCAGTAAATCTTCGTAATTACAATGACCCATAATCTCATGCCATGTCTGAATATCGTGACTGACCACCACGCTACACATATCATTATTATCATTACACTTGTCGTTGTCATTATACTCTGTTTGCAGATAATACATTCTCTGGTACATCTTTATGTTAAATCGTGTACCGTCAGGCTCTACAAGAAAATGTTTACCTTTATCGAAGAATACTTTGGCACCGTTTGCAGTAGCAGCTATTACAGAGAATAGTCCTTGTGGGAACGATGGTACGTAGAGAGCGTTCTTTAACGTCACTGTACACCGGCGCCCCCCACTGTCCGTGAGGCATACCTGTGCGTCTCCTCTCTCTTGCGCCAACCTGTAGGTGCACTTCCCGTCTGCCAGCTCCATGCTGTGTCTCTCCGGGCGGAAAGTGTTGTCATGGTTCTTGAACCGACTCCTGTCGTTGATGACATGGGACAACGCACCTGTGTCCACGATCAGTCCCTTCCTCTGGGCCCGCTGCAGCTGCGCCGGCCTGGCGACGCACGCTGTCCTCGCCCCGAAAGCGAAGTCTTCTTGTCCCGTTACTCTCCGGGCGTCATCTCGATCCGTCTCACGTCGACCGTCACCGCCATCTTGTCCGCTGCCGCCATCTTGTCCACAGCCGCCATCTTGTCCGTAGCCGCCGTCTTGTCCATGGCCGTCATCTTGTCCATGCGCGTATCGCGCACTCTGGTCGTGTTTCTTCATGCACGCTCTGTCTGTGTGCCCCGTGGATTTGCAGAAGCTACACCAGACAGTCTTTCTGCAGTCGCCTCTCCGATGGCCTTTCTCTCCCCATCACCAACACGCCAGCTCCGCCGTGGGCCTGGTCTTCTCCCTTGGCGTCGCTCGGGCCTTCAGCACCCTCTCTCCCGCCTCCGCGGCGGCTGGGTGGGTATCTTCTGAGGCCTCGAAGTTTCGTAACTTGGCCTTGAACTTTCCCAGCATCATGTCCGCTGAACCGTGTGTTACCAGGAGTGTGAACGGTTTGTACAGCTCCGGTAGTCCTCTCATCACCATCGCCATCATTAGCCCATCGCTTGGTGCTTCTCCTGCACTCTTCAATGCCGTCATGATCTGCTCAGTTCAAGTTTCAAGTTTCTTTAATAGTTGTCATCAGTGATGCCAGTAACGCGTTACTAAGTAACGCGTTATTGTAATCTGATAACTTTTCCCAGAAAATAGTAATCTAACGCGTTAATCTTTAAAAGCCAGTAATCTGATTGCAGTTACTTGTCCAAGTGGCTGTGCATTACTATTTCGTTACTATCTAATCATAAATTCATAATGCAGGCGGAATGCAGTATTTAATTTCGTTTTCGACAGTCAAAAATAAATTTTGAGCTGTTTTTCTTTTGGGAGTGACGTGGTGTGGCAGTGAAACGGTTAAATACAAGAATGTGTCCCGCGGCGTGACTGGT
Source organism: Notolepis coatsorum (assembly GCF_963971535.1). NCBI lineage: Eukaryota > Metazoa > Chordata > Actinopteri > Aulopiformes > Paralepididae > Notolepis > Notolepis coatsorum. The sequence goes on along the minus strand of NC_140170.1, from coordinate 112,539,098 downwards.
CCCTCTGTCTGTGAGTGACTCTGCTTTGGTTCAATCACATTCCCCATCCACAGTCTGCGAATCAGAGGCAGAGTAGGGCGGGTCTTCACAGCACGTCATGTGACATATGCGCCAATCGTGTGACAGCAGGGCTCCGTCGTCGGAGAATTCCACCCCAAAACGCTTGGCAAAATTAAAAGTGAAACCGCAAGATGACTTTTGCGGTTTATGTTCAGAATTCCACCCCAAAACGCTCGTCTAAACGTAGCCTCAGTCACTACTTCACGGCGGAGGAAACAAAATACTGTCTACCGCTAAAAACAGCACATCCAATTGCATTGAAAGCATCTGGAATCACAACACTAGCTGACGCTTCGACTAGGTACAGGAGGGTTGATGGTGGCAGAGCAAAAGCTCTTATTTGCCAGATTTACAGTTAATTTACATGTTAAAGAGAGACTGATTGTATGTTTATAGAGAGACATTTATAAAAACAATTTAATAGTTACAGTTGATATAATTGAATAGTTCAGCCTGCATTTGTTAGATGTGATACACTGGTTTTGTAAAACCACTGGCTGGCTGCTCTAATGCTGTGAGCATCATAGACTGTTGCTTTACCATACTTGATGGTACAGAAGCTGAAGCACTAGTTTAACAATTTACGTTATGTGCAGAGAAACAAGTTAAAAACAATTTATGCACTTTCAATAAAGCGTTTAAAAAAAAACTGTTGGGGGAACGACGACGACTTCGTAACCTAGTTACTTTCAAAGTAACTAAGTTACTCTGATAATCAAGTAATCAGTAAAGTAACTTAGATTACTTTTTAAAGGAGTAATCAGTAATCAGTAATCAGATTACTTTTACAAGTAATCTGTGGCATCACTGGTTGTCATACAGAAGTACAGAATACTTTTATACAAAATGCTTCTTACTGTTACGCTCCAGAGACTGTGCTAGACAAGATAGTATGAATAAAATAGTATAGCATGTAAAATAGAAGTACAAAAAGGTCACAGTGTTCAGTATAGACATATGTACAATGTTCGATGCAGAATAGAAGTAACTGAGTTACAATACAATATACAATATTCTATGCAATGTACTAATATACAATACTATATAGTGCAGAGCAGAAATGGGATGAGGTACAATTTAGGTACAATTTACAGTAAGGTGTACGAGTTGTAGTGCAAATCCTTTACCAATAAATATAAAGTGTAAAGTGTGTTTAGGTGATCTAAAGTGTGTAGAGTGGGTGCTGCAGTGTGTTGTTTGTTTAAGTGAGTGTGTGCATGTGGGTGTGTGTGCTGTGTGCATTCGATGGTTGTTGCATAGTGTTTATTGTTCGTTGAGCAGCCTGATGGCCTGGGGATAGAAGCTTCTTCTGAGTCTTTCTGTGCTCGCCTTAAGACTCCGGTATCGCTTGCCTGACCGCAGTAGTTCAAAGAGGCAGTTGTTCGGGTGGCTGGAGTCCTTGATGATTCTCTTAGCCTTGCCCCTGCACCGCTTGTTGTAAATGTTCTGGAGGGTGGGAAGCCCCCCTCCAATTGTGCGTTCGGCTGAACGTGTCACTCTTTGTAGTCTGCTACGGTCTTGTGCAGTGCTATTCCCAAACCAGGAGGTGATGTTGCCAGTCAGGATGCTCTCTATTGTACATGAGTAGAAGTTCTTAAGGATCTTCTGACTGACTTGGAACTTCCTTAGGCGTCTGAGGAAGTAGAGGCGTTGTCGTGCCTTCTTCACAACACTGTCAATGTGTGTGGTCCATGTCAAGTCCTCGGATATGTGGGCTCCAAGGTACTTGAAACTGTTCACTCTCTCAACCGGTGCCCCGTCGATGCTGAGGGGGCTGTAGTCCTTGACCCCCGACCTCCTGAAGTCCACAATCATCTCTTTTGTTTTGCTGACGTTCAGGGAGAGGCAGTTCTCCTGACACCACTGTGACAGATTCTCTACCTCTTCCAGGTAGGCCCTCTCGTCGTTGGCAGAGATCAGGCCCACCACTACTGTGTCATCAGCAAATTTGATGATTGTGTTGTTGTTCCGCTGTGCCACGCAGTCATGTGTGTACAGGGAGTACAGGGTGTACAAGGAGCTCTGATGACGTATTCGGTCACAGTCTCGGTGTGCCCCTTCTTCAGTGCTGTTAGTGTTATGTAGAGGGCCACGACTCGGGGTCTTCCTTGCCCGATATAATGCTCTCTCAACACCCCCAGGCTTTCTCTGCCTTTGTCTTTAGTGTCGCGGAATATCAGCCCCAAGCTTGTGTCGTCGAGCAGTGGCGCTAACTCACAGTATGCGTCTGCATTACGCTTGTCGTCCAGGGCTTGTGCTTCCGCCGTCAGGTCTCCCGTGGGGGCCGTCAAGATTGTTGTCTTCAGTCCCACACCGTGCATGCAGCATAACATGCGCTCTTCCCAGAGCTCGTAGTCCTCTGCCTTTCCATTGAATGAGGGCCATTTGCTCCTTCCCTTGGTCGCCATCCTCTTGGTTGATGGTAGGCGTAGCTTTAGCTCTTGTTGGCCTAGCGTCTAGCCACGCGGTGCTCCCGGCGCTAACCTAGCCTATACTTCAGCTAAACTTGCTACCCTTATTATTTCGCCCCTGTGTGATCTGGGCCCATAACCTGTTGACAGAATCTGGCTATGGGGCGACAATAATGCGGTCAAGAGGCATGGTTTCTATCTTTAGCCTTTGGCATGGTTTATTATTCACATGGTAAAGCAGCAGCACATGAGTTCTCCTCTCTCTGAGAGGCAGGTGGGAAAGAGGTAGAGGGGGAGGAGACATCTCCTTAAATACTCGCCACCTGGTGGCAGCATTAGTGGCTACGCCTAGAGCGCCCTCTATTTGACACAGTTATATATACAGTTAG
>NC_140170.1:112473738-112531238 GCF_963971535.1 Notolepis coatsorum | reverse complement strand
GTTTTTAATGGGTGTTCTAGCAGCTACGATTCTGTGTGTGTCTGTCTGTATAGTGCTGAAATGTGCGTCTCGTCCAGGCTATGGCTATAAGGTTTATCTTGGACGTGGGGCATTCAATTGTTTTGAGCACGGCAGAAACATAAATCGGCGCCTATATGCTCACAGCATTTTGTAAATCCACAGATACTTTCTGTGGTGACTATGATTTGGATTGTTTGTTCGTGCTTGTTGTCATAAACTTTTTGTATGCATTTGATTAGTTCATTCTAAATTCACGGAATGAATTGTGCTTGCATTGGTGTATAACGCTACATTTAGTAACATGCATTTTCAATTATGTAGCCTATATTAGCCTGGAATGATTGAATGCTGTTATTTAGTTTGTTATTGTTTGTTGCATTAAAATTCATTAGCACCTGCTATAAACAATCCAGCCCCCCCGTAGCTCCCCCAATCACAATTCTCTGGCGCCGCTGCTGATAGCAACTGAACATTTTGAAAGATTAAAGATAGAGCTGATAGCGAATCTATTTGAGGCACAGGGGCGGCGCAAAGAGGGTCGCGTCCTCCCTGTCTTAATCACGGGACGTTCAACACTCCGGTCATCGCTCCGAGACAGCCGGAGACAGGGAGATAGGGGGCGGCGCAGAGAGGGTCGCAACCTCCCCGACATCATCGATGCTTGAATTAGGTAGGCCCGAAAAAAGTGCATTACAGTAGTCCAGATGTGATGAGACAAAAGCATGAATCAGGGTTTCAGCATCAGCCAGAGTTTAAATGGGGCGAATTTTTGCGATATTACGAAGATGGAAGAAGGCAATTTTGGTGACATTTTTTATATGTGCCTTAAATGAGAGGGAGGAATAAAAAATTACTCAGAGAGGTTTTTTATGGTGGAGCTCTGGGATACATGACAAGTATCAAAGTTGAGGGAGATGTCCTGAAACAGGCCTCTGTGGTTTGGGGGGCCAACAATTAACATCTTGTGGGGCGGCGTGGCTCAAGGGTAGAGCGGGTTGTCCAATGATCGAAGGGTTGGTGGTTCGAATCCCGCTCAAGCCCATGTCCATCCCACTGCTGTTGTGTCCTTGGGCAAGACACTTAACCTACTTGCCTCGTATGAATGTGTATGCATGTGAACAGGGCCGCCTGGGAGAAATGCGAGGCCCTGTGCAAGATTTAAACGCGAGGCCCCCCGCCCCCCTACTGTACTGTCAACATATTCTTGAGAGAGAGAGAGAGAGAGAGAGAGAGGTCAAGCATGACCGACAGAAACAGGTTGAAATGGGATGTAGAGCAGGGGAAGACATTCTGAGAAATGACGGCGGGTCCGGGAATCGAACTTGTGTCCCCCAGATCCATGACGAGCACGGTTTTCCCCGACGCAGAAATAGCGCCGAGATATGCGGTGAGCTACGGGAGCTCCCCGAGAGAGAGAGAATTTTAACAACACTTTATTTATAAATCATTCCAGCATTACAACAAAAAGTATTACACAGTCAACTGTATAACACTCATCTTTCTTTCAATAACACCTACAAACAATCTGACAATACATTTTTAAAAGCACAACAACAACAAAAGAAAACACCACCAACAACAAAAAAATTAACCATAACAAAGAAAAAACTCAAATCAGGTCAATTGCCAACACCAACTCATCTTCCATTACAGAGCACAACACTCCTTTATGTGCCCATATATCAGTGAACTGATCTAGGTTGTTCAATGCTCTATAATAATTAAAATCTATGCTCAGTCTGGCTTTGATCATTTTTCTGAACAGACATACAGCATCATGATCCAAGATCTGTCCTATCTTATTCCCCCTACTGAGATACACAGCCATCTTTGCTCTCCCTAAAATGAAATAAAAAAGATGACACTTGCTTTTTTTCCCTTCTACAGTATTTAAAACCTAAAATGTACCTCTCTTTCGAGAACACTTCTTCACCGGACTGGAAAAGTCTCTCTAGTAACCCTAGCAGAGGCAGCAGCCTGGAACAGTCCAGAAAACAGTGGAAAACTGTTTCCCTTTGCGCACAAAAAGGACAGTCATGTGAGACGTTAGGGTTCAATATGGAAATAAAATAATTGACAGCCACTATGCCATGTAAAACCCTCCACTGCAGATCGCCAATTCTTTTGAATAACGGTGGTTTGTACAGTGCTCGCCACTCTGGTTTCACCTCATCACTGAGACCAAGGTGCGCTCTCCAGGGAGTGTCACCTCTCCCGTTGAGCTTCTCCTTGTTGAGAACCTTGACTAACAGTCTGTACAAACATTTTCCATCACCCTCATCAAAAAACACACCAGAAACATCTCCCATTGCTAAAAGAGGCTCTGTGCAATTTTTTAAATCAGGCTGCAGCTTAAACGTAGGAAACATATCCTCATCACTAGGACGAAGAGACCCGTTTTTAAACTGTGTCAACATGCAACGTTCTATCTCACTGAGCCCCTGCTTCCATTTTCCCAGCATCATGCTGACTGTTACGAAGGATCAGATTAAACCGAATATATATATTTATTGATTGATATATATTGCATAATATTTGTATATCGTTTGATATCCCTTGTATATTCCTTGTACATATACACGGAATATCCCTTTAGCCTAGTACAGACCATAATATTTCATTCTCCTATTGGACAGCGGTCCACAGGCGCCATGGCCATACCTTCAAGGTCTGGTTCAAAGTCACCGCCGGGGACATGCCTGGACATGAACGGTATTGCGCAAGGATATGAGACAGGAATAAAGCTGGTACTAGTTTGTTCACCTAAACGTATAAATACGGCGCAGGTGAATACAGAAGCACTTAGTCTCACTTAGTCAGAAGTGAAGAGTTACCCAATAAGTTGAAGCCTCACCCACGATCAGTGATGCCACAGATTACTTGTAAAAGTAATCCGATTACTGATTACTGATTACTCCTTTAAAAAGTAATCCAAGTTACTTTACTGATTACTTGATTATCAGAGTAACTTAGTTACTTTGAAAGTAACTAGGTTACGAAGTCGTCGTCGTTCCCCCAACAGTTTTTTTTAAACGCTTTATTGAAAGTGCATACATTGTTTTTAACTTGTTTCTCTGCACATAACGTAAATTGTTAAACTAGTGCTTCAGCTTCTGTACCACCATCAAGTATGGTAAAGCAACAGTCTATGATGCTCACAGCATTAGAGCAGCCAGCCAGTGGTTGTACAAAACCAGTGTATCTATTCACATCTAACAAATGCAGGCTGAACTATTCAATTATATCAACTGTAACTATTAAATTGTTTTTATAAATGTCTCTCTATAAACATACAATCAGTCTCTCTTTAACATGTAAATTAACTGTAAATCTGGCAAATAAGAGCTTTTGCTCTGCCACCATCAAATATACATTAATCAATAGGGAAAGTCCTCCTGTACCTGAATGAATGAATGAATGAAAACTTTATTTAACAGATTGCAGAATGGGTACAATATACAGTACGGCTCAATACACACAATTGTTAAGGGGATGCAGACCAGAGAAAGACGTTTGTCTTGTTTACATCAGGGTCCCCCATTTTCAATTCATAGTCGAAGCGTCGGCTAGTGTTGTGATTCCAGATGCTTTCAATGCAATTGGATGTGCTGTTTTTAGCGGTAGACAGTATTTTGACTGAGGCTACGTTTAAACGAGCGTTTTGGGGTGGAAGTCTGAACAGAAACCGCAAAAGTCTTCTTGCGGTTTCACTTCGTTTAGACAAGCGTTTTGTAAATGAATTCTCAGACGAACATAACAACGGAGCCCTGCTGTCACACGATTGGCGCATATGTCACATGACGTGCTGTGAAGACCCGCCCTACTCTGCCTCTGATTCGCAGACTGTGGATGGGGAATGTGATTGGGCCAAAGCAGAGTCACTCACAGACAGAGAGTCCAGTCACGCCGCGGGGACACATTCTTGTGTAACCCTTTCACTGCCACACCACGTCACTCCATAATAATAATAAGAAAAACAGCTCAAAATGTATTTTTGACTGTCGAAAACGAAATAAAATACTGCATTCCGCCTGCATTATGAATTTATGATGAGATAGTAACGAAATAGTAATGCACAGCCACTTGGACAAGTAACTGCAATCAGATTACTGGCTTTTAAAGATTAACGCGTTAGATTACTATTTTCGGGGGAAAGTAATCAGATTACAATAACGCGTTACTTAGTAACGCGTTACCGGCATCACTGCCCACGATACGACGTGCGGTGCAGTATGGCCTGTTTGGCCCCAAATAGAGCATTGAGACCGCGTGCGAATTAATAACTGAAGTGTCAGAGTTTAACGCTGTACCGTCGAGTTCGACCTATTCTATTAAGTCAGTAATAGTCTATTTGTGTATAGTGTATCGTGCGGCTAAAGTTCTACAGTGACCAGCATCACCAACGTTTCCTCGTACCAGCTAGAGTGCTTATCCAGGCTGGGCTGCTTACCATGGCGCTTTCACCCGAGGGGCCCTAGACGAGGACCGTGTGGATTATGTACACTGGATAACCTACCGACGACTGCATAGCCCTTTTCGGCTGGATTATATTTGCTTTTGGTCCTGTAATTAATGGAGCGGAGAATCGCCGACACCCACAAGTGTGTGGGATTTAACCTGTGAGGAGCCACGTCGAGTCTGCCTCTCAGAAGTCTGAGGCCGGCTAGCTTTCTTCCATGTGGAGCTACATGCTATGGAGAACAGCTGTATTCGTCTGCGGATCAAGATCTTATTGCACCGTCTCCTGTACTTGGAGTCTCCTTATCATCGTTGACCCAGACTCTACTACCGACAAATCCTCTACCCTTGCTGGCTTACAACCGGGGGGACCCTACCAGTATCTCCCGCTATATTACTAGTGTACCATAGATATAATTCCCTAAGATTCAGGTTGTATGATTATCTCCTGCGTAATATGAGAATGGACATTCGTTATTGATTTGCCTACGCACATTCCTTTGCCTTATAAGCGCATCCAAGTAAAGTAAAGTAAAGTATATTATGTACCTTTTGCTGCTAATAAATACTTAAATCCAGTTTTGTGTGGAACCGAGTTATTGTGGGAAGTGTTCATCATTAGATACCTGTGTACTGTATGGCCAGTAGGAATGTACATAAGACGGTAGTGGTTTAATGATACCATACGGGAATTGTACCCCTCAGTTACACTGACCGTCCTGATGGATTTCACCCCCAAGCGTGAAGCAAGAGCAGCAGCATTGTCCATGTTCGCTCCTGTCAATTCCACAACATGGCCCAGTGTGGTGATCTTTGACCTGCAGAGCTGCCCGGAAAGTGTCAGACCTGGCCCACCAGCTACGTCCAAACGTGCTCCCAGCACAACTGGCTCCTTCAAAAGCCAGAACAGTGATTTTGAGTAATCCAGCGGTCCGTTATCGAACAAACTCCATGTTTTAAAAAGTACACAGTAAAAAACAGGCAGAACATTTAACCGAGCACAGCTAAAATCCATCAAAAACAGAGAATTCGACAGTCCCAGTCCTCCAAGCTGTTGCAGTATGGCACAAGCCACCGGCCTCCACACCAAGTCTTTTGGTCCATAAAAAAGTCTCTGAATGAACTGGAGTCGAAAAGTTGCACCCCTACTGCACAGATGCACAAGACCCTGCCCACCCTCCTCCTTGGGCAGGTACAAAACACTCTGGGGCACCCAGTGCAGCTTGTCCCAGAAAAAAATCTAAAAAAACAAGCTTGAAATTTAGGGAGAAGGTCTATTGGGGGATCAACACACATCAAACAATGCCACAGTTTAGAAGACACTAGGTTATTGATTACCAGAACACGTCCCATATACGACATGGTTGGCACAATCCACTTCCATTTCTTTAAACGGCCTTGAGCTATTTCCAGTACGTTTTCCCAGTTTTTCCTTTTAAAAGTCTCATCCCCTAAAAACAAAGATATTTGAAACCTCCCTTTTTCCAATGCAGGCCCCCTGGTAAAGTGAGTCTGCTGCACAACGTACCCACCATGAGTGCTTCGCTCTTCCCCCAATTGACCTTAGCCGAGGAAATCAAAGCAAAACGTCCCACATTTTCAACTAACACATTGATGTCCTCTTGTTTATTTATAAAAATAACCAAGTCATCTGCATATGCTGAAAGCTTAAAAGGTGCAATGCAACCAGGGACACTTACCCCCGAGATGCCTGCCCTGAGCCTGTGTAGCAGGGGTTCAAATGCCAGGGAATACAGCATTCCTGACAATGAACACCCCTGCCTAATACCCCTCTGGATTTTAAAAGGAGCACTCAAACCACCATTAATCTTAAGCACACTCTCAATGTTACTGTACAAGGCCTTGATCTTGGCTATGAGACCTGGGCTGAAACCAAAGGCCTCTAGAGTTTTCCACAAGTACTGGTGTTCAACCCTGTCAAAAGCCTTTTCCTGATCTATGGAAATAAGACCAGTTTCCAAACCCAATGCACTGGAGATGTCCAAAAAATCCCGAATCAGAAACACATTGTCACTGACCAACCTGTCAGGCACACAATAGGTCTGGTCACGATGGATCACCTGTCCCATTACCTCTCTCAGCCTGGTAGCTAGCACCTTGGAGAGGAGCTTGTATTCTGTACACAAAAGTGAGACAGGTCTCCAGTTCCTGATCTCCATTAAGTCTCCCTTCTTTGGCAACAGTGTGAGTACTGCCCTCCTGCAGCTCAGCGGCAGCTGCCCTCCAATAAGACTGTCTCCGAGCACCATCAGGAGATCTTCCCCCAACACTGCCCACATGGTCTTATAGAAGTCAACAGGTAATCCGTCTATACCCGGAGCTTTCCCATTTGCCATGCTCTGCAGGGCAGTATGGAGCTCATCAAGAGACACATCCGCCTCCAACTTTGCACTGGACTCTTTCTCTACCTTTGGTAGGCCTTCATAGAAACCATGAGATTCCTCCTGCTCCTCTCCAAGTTCAGACTGGAAAAGGCTACTATAAAAGCCCACAGCATGCCTCCTGATGTCAGTGGACTCAGACAGTATCTGACCTGTGTCTGAGCGCATGCTGTGGATGAGCCTCTTCTGCCCATTCTTGCGCTCCAGACCGAAAAAAAAACGGGAAGATGCATCCATCTCTGAGATGTTTCTGAAACGTGACCTCACCAGAGCACCCTGTGCTGAAATACCTAACAGGTCAGCCAGAGCAGACTTTTTAACTTTGAGAGCTCCAATATGGCCTCGATCTCCTGTGGATTATGCTAGCTCTTGAAGCTCCTCCACATCAATCTCCAGAGCCTTCATAGTCCTGGCGATATCCCTAGTAACATTTAGAGTGTACTGTTGGCAGAACTGCTTAATTTTGCACTTCCCCACATCCCACCACTGCTGTAGTGAGATAAAACTGGCCTTTGTCTGCTTATGAACCTTCCATAAGAAGGTAAAAGCGTCCAAAAATGTTTGATCAGTTAAAAGAGACGTATTAAAATGCCAGTAAGCACTTTGTGGCTTTACGCACTTGATAAAAACAGAACAGTACACAAGAGAATGGTCAGTAAAACCAACAGGGGTTATATAACAATTGTTAAAAACACTAAAATGGTGTTTAAAACAATAAAACCGATCAAGTCTGGCCAATGATGTGTGAACCCATGTGTATTGCCTCTGCTTTTGATGCATTCGTCTCCACACATCACTCAGCTCATACGTCTCAATCACCCTAGAGAGACGACTACGAGATGCAGAGTGAGGCTCTTGATGGTTCCTATCTAAAACGGGGTTAACAGTACAGTTAAAATCCCCTCCCAGAAATAAAAACTCTTCATTATCACAACCTTTAATAACATCAGCCAAAGAATCTAAAAAACACATCTTTCCAAACCAATATTTGGGGCATAAACAACAATAAATACCATTTTCACCTTCTCATATAACACTCTTACTTTTAAAAGACGTCCCTTTACAACCTCCTCAATCTCACATGACTGTGGCAAAAATTGTCTGGAAAATAAAATCCCCACTCCACCACTAGTACTGGTGTTATGGCTTAAAACTATTTCTCCATTCCATTCTCTTTTCCAAGCCACTGTATTATCCTCAGTACTGTGTGTCTCTTGGACAAGCATCACATCAATATTTTTTAAATCCATTAATTGATAAAGAGATGCCCTCTTTGCATCATCTCTTGCACCATTTAAATTTAGGGTACCTACTTTAAACTCTGCCATGAGAAAATATCCAAATTGCAGGACATAAAATAATAAAAGGAGACCAGATAACTTAACCATCATTGGAGATTTTTGATCTTGACCTTTGAACATGTTTCCTTAAACGATAAATCTCCTGATCAGAGAAACCTTCGTCAATCTTGTCATTGCGTTTCATTAGCCACTTAGCGGACTCAACAAATAGCTTTACGTCAGGAAAATAACTTTCCACCTTAACTGCCCTTGAGCCTTTAGTATCCTGTAGAAAACGTTTTATTCTAGTTAAAGAATACCCATCCCTCCTGCTGTCAGCCTGAGACTGAGTGGGAGGCAGAGACTCCGCCTCATCACTGAAGTCAGAGTCTCCACTGTCACTGTCTACCTGCTGCTCAGGTTGGCACTCTTTTTTTGCTTTAGAGTCAGTTTGACTGTCTTTTTTTACTTCCTTTTTTGGGAAATTTTGGTAATATCAGCATCAAGTTCCATTTCCTCCTCATTTATGCTACACTCTACTTCTCCAGCAGCTGATCCAGTGCATTTGCCCAATCTGGTTCTTTCTTCACCTCCGACCCCTGTCTTCTGACCTCCCACTTCTTCACCCTCCTCGACCACAGTGATCTCCTCAACAGCCTTCGCTCTTCCCTTTAATCCTGCCTCCGCTACCAAACCTCTTTCTTCCTGCACCTGCTCACCATGTTCTGCCCCCTCTACCAGGTCTACCCCCTCCTCCTTCTCACCCTGTTCTGCCCCCTCTACCAGGTCCACCCCCCCCTGCACCTTCTCACCTTGTCTTGTCTTCTCCACCAGGCCTCTCCTCTCCTCCTGCACCTGCTCACCCTGTCCTGTCTTCTCCACCAGCCCCCCCCTCCCCCTGCACCTTCTCACATTGTCCTGTCTTCTCCACCAGGCCTCTCCTCTCCTCCTGCACCTGCTTACCCTGTTCTACTCCCTCCACCAGGCCTCTCCCCCCCCCCTGCACCTTCTCACATTGTCCTGTCTTCTCCACCAGACCTTCTCCTGTTCCTTTCCTCCCAGAGGTTCTCTCTCGACCCTTGTTGGTGCTCGAGCCACTTGGACCTGCCCTGGGTGATGGCGGTGTTTGATCAGACGACCCAGGCCTCTTAGTAGGACAGGACCTAATCATATGACCTTCCATCCCACATCCAAAGCATTTAATCGTGTCTGAAGTTATATAAATAGTATAATCAAAGTCATCCACTCTAAAATTCATGGATAAATTCAGATCACTTTTTTCATTTTTCAAAATCATGAAAACCTGTCTTCTGAAAGATAACACATGCTTTAACAGAGGGGATCTACAACCCAGAGAAATCATCTTCACTGGGGAAACTATCTGTCCGTGTCTAGCCAGTTCCCTTTCCAGGACCTCATTTCTGATGAAAGGAGGAACATTGGAAATGATTATTCTTTGTGCAGGACTTACTAGTGGAAACACGGGGGTAAAAGTGTCTTGGATTACCACTCCCTGCTCCACCACCAAATTCACTTTATCTACACAATCCAAAAAAATTACAACTGCATTATTCATCCGCGATGCAGATTTCACGCTATCATGACCCACAATAGCCCCGACCGCAAGCCCGCACTCTTCTACGGTACAATTCAGTCCCGGGGAGAGCTTTATAGCGTGTCTGCGCGTCAGACGCTCCAAACTCATAGCTGCGGGCGGCATACCTACCAGCAGAACTGGTGGCTGCTACTCGCTCCAAAACACACCAAACACTAAACGAACAACACTGACAAAAGACAAACAAAACGTACATATATAATAGACACACAGATAGAAGATGGAAATAACTTTCAGAAAGTTTTAACTCACGCAAACCGCTCAGTCAAACCTGCCCGCTCCAAACACACTCACTCCGATACACACGCATGCGCTTGGCTCAATATAACGTTAGCTACGACAGCTAGCTGGCCCGCTTGGCTCAATAATAACGTTAGCTACGACAGCTAGCCGGCCCGCTGGCTCCACATAACGTTAGCCAACATAACGTTAGCCACGATAGCTAGCCGGCCCGAGAGAGAGAGAGAGAGAGAGAGAGAGAGAGAGAGAGAGAGAGAGAGAGAGAGAGAGAGAGAGAGAGAGAGAGAGAGAGAGAGAGAAGCAAGACAGCTAAGATGAGCCCCTAAAGGATATTCAACTTTTAATGGAAGAACAAAACAGAAGGAAAAGATAATTCACAAAGGCAACATGAATATACATAGATCCAAAAGGACAAAGATCAACACTTAAATCCAAAGAGAAGAGGGTCTATACAGAGAATACAAAGTAGCAAGGAGCCAACGGCCGACATCAGCTAAAGAGGCTAACTGCAAATAGAATGGCCAGGTACTGATGCTAGCTCGACAGAACGTTAGCTATGACAGCTAGCCGGCCCGCTTGGCTCAATATAATGTTAGCTACGACAGCTAGCCGGCCCGCTTGGGTCAATATAACGTTAGCTACAACAGCTAGCCGGCCCGCTTGGCTCAATACAACGTTAGCTACGATAGCTAGCCGGCCCACTTGGCTCAATATAACGTTAGCTACGACAGCTAGCCGGCCTGCTTGGCTCAATATAACGTTACCTACGACAGCTAGCCGGCCCGCTTGGCTCAATATAACATTAGCTACGACAGCTAGCCGGCCCGCTTGGCTCAATATAACGTTAGCTACGACAGCTAGCCGGCCCGCTTGGCTCAATAATAACGTTAGCTACGACAGCTAGCCGGCCCGCTGGCTCCACATAACGTTAGCCAACATAACGTTAGCCACGATAGCTAGCCGGCCCGAGAGAGAGAGAGAGAGAGAGAGAGAGAGAGAGAGAGAGAGAGAGAGAGAGAGAGAGAGAGAGAGAGAGAGAGAGAGAGAGAGAGAGATATCTCCACGGCGGGAATAGAATAGAGGGCATTAAAAACTCACCAAACGTCCAAGAGGAAGGAGACAACCGTGGAGTTGACGAAGTTCATCTGCCGAACGACCGTCCTCTTCATCTTGGCATAACCTCCAATGCTGCACGCGCTCTCTCTAGGTTAGCTAACGCTAGTTAGCCTTTAGCTAAGCTACTAGCCGACATGGCTATCCCGACTGAACCACATGTTAGCACTTGATATTATAACGTAGCTAAAGCTAACTAGCTGTCCCTGCCTTTAGCTAAGCCGACATGGCTAGCCTGACTGAACTTTCTAACATGCAACAACTTTCATCTTCAGTCCATCTGCCGAACGACCGTCCTCTTCGTCTTGGCTGGCATAACCTCCAATGCTGCACGCGCGAAATAGTCAGGCAGCTGACGCACGCCGGCCGGCTGTACACATGTAACCCCTCCGTTGAAACTGAATCTGCTGCAGAGCCTCAGAGCTCCAATAGTGTATCTGCAGAGCCGCAGAGCCAGGAACAAGTCAGACACATTCTACAAACGTGTCTAATGTGAAATATATAAGCATATAAGCAAAACTAGATTTTAGGTCTGTGATGAAAAAGGGCCTCGCGGGAAGGGGGGCCTTGCAAAAAAAAAAAAAAAAAATATATATATATATATATATATATATTAGAGGTGGGCATAGATTAATTTCTTTAATCTAGATTAATCTATCTGCAATCCTGGATTTAATCTAGATTAATCTAGATTAAAATGGCTAAAAAAAAAGAAAAAAACCTGCCGAAGGCATTCAAAATATGTGTGTTCTACCCAAATAATGACCAGAAGTAAGTCCTTACTTTTTCTTTCCTCCTTATGTTTCTCAGGCCAGGTGGCCCATTACACCATGAGCCCATCTCCCGTTTCCAAAATGCATTACAGACTGTTTGAAAAAGCTGTTTTGCTATGATAATTGGTAATGAAATATCAAAATAATGTTCAATAAGATGTACTTGTGTTTAATAAGTTGTTTTATTCAGAAGTTAACACAAATAAATAATATTACCAGTACAGTACAGTATCTAGCACACTCTCAGGAGCAAAACAGAAAGAATAATTTCAAACTTGAACTATGTGACATGGCTTGAATCAACAGTGGAGTTGCTCTGTGGCCAATGGTGTCAACTGTGGTTGTACTGGGCAGCTCCCAGGTGTGAATGGAACTGTGTGAATGTGAAGCAGGGCGTTCCTGAAAAAGAGAATCTGTGCTCAGCAAACCTACCCTGGGTAAATAAAGGTATATAAATATATATATTTTTTTGTGCGAGGCCCCCCTTCCCGCGAGGCCCTGTGCGACCGCACTGCTCGCACACCCCCTGAGGCGGCCCTGCATGTGAATGAATGTTGGTGGTGGCACTGGTCGGAGGGGCCGTAGGCGATGATTATTCGCCACGCTTCCGTGAGTCTGCCTCAGGGCAGCTCTGGCTGCAATTGTAGCTTACCACCACCGGTATGACTGTGTATGAACGAATAATGGACTCTGTAAGCGCTCTGGGGTCACTGGGGTGTCATGAAGAGCGCTATATAAATCCAATCCATTATTATTATTATTATTATTATCTCAGTTTTATCTGCATTAAGGAGTAGAAAGTTTTGCGACATCCACTTTTTGACGGCAAGCAAGCAGGCCTCAAGGTTTTGTAATTGGGAGGAATCATTTGGCTTAATAGGTAAATATAATTGTGTGTCATCAGCGTAAAAAATGAAAGTTTATGCCAAATTTGCATATGATATTGCCGAGGGGTAGCATGTAAATCGAAAATAGCAAAGGGCCCAGGACAGAGCCTTGTGGGACACCACATTGCACTGGGAGGGTCTCGGATGTTAAATCATTATAGACCATGCAGTGTGTTCTATCAGTTAAATAAGATTTAAACCAAGCTAGTGCGTGACCCCGAATGCCAACATGATTCTCAAGCCGACCTAGAAGAATCGAGTGATCGATAGTGTCAAAGGCTGCACTGAGATCAAGCAATAAGAGCACAGAAGTGAGGTTTGAGTCAAGAGAGAGCAGTAAGTCATTTGTGACTTTGGTAACAGCCGTTTCGGTGGAGTGTAAGGCTCTAAAGCCAGATTGAAAAGATTCATTACGATTATTGTTTGATAAGTGGTCAGTAAGTTGCGTTGCAACGATCCGTTCTAACACTTTGGATAGGAACGGAAGATTGGAGATGGGTCTGTAATTTTTCAAGATTAGAGGGTCGAGGTTCGGTTTTTTAAGTAGTGGTTTAATGACGGCTGATTTAAAGGCCAGGGGCACCATGCCAGTAGACAAGGAGGTGTTGAAGATATTGAGTAGGGCAGGGCCTAGAGTTGGGAAGAGTTTTTTGATGAGAGTTGCTGGAAGAGGGTCAAACAGACAGGTTGAGGGTTTAGCCGCGCCAACCAATTTAGAGAGGGCACTAAGTGAGACGTTTTCAAGGCAGCATAGCGAATGGCTGGATTCAAAATCAGGGGGAAGGCCCATCAGAGGTTGGGAGGGACTCTGATTGTTGAGTAAAGCAACAATTTCATCTCTAATGAGGTACATTTTCTTGGTAAAGAATTTAATGAATTCGTTAGCCGAGAACGCATGGTTTATGGCACTTGGTTGTTTCTGAGTACGTTTTGCAACTGTGTCAAACAGAAACTTTGAGTTGTTTTTGTTTTCATTAATGAGCCTGGAAAAATATGAGGTTTTGGCAAGTGAGAGTGCCTTTTTGTAGTTACGTAAACTATCATTCCAGGCAAGGCGGAATACTTCGAGTTTGGTCAAACGCCATTTATGTTCAAGTTTGCGACAAGCCTTTTTAAAAGTGCGCGTTTCCTCCGTAAACCAGGGAGTTTGTTTTTGCGGAGCACGTTTAATTTTAGGCTTAAGGGGAGCGACAATGTCGAGCGTGCTACGAAGGGCGGCGTTAAGTTTGTCTGTAAAGAGATCAAGGGGGCCAGAGTAAGAGAGGAAGGGAGAGAGGGTGTCTGGTAGGCAGTTAACTAGAGTTGGGACAGTTGAGGCGTTAATACGGCAGCTCATGTAGGATTCTACACTGTCTGGGCGAGAAACCGTCAGATCAATTTGAAATTTGATGAGGTAGTGGTCAGAGAGAGCAGGAACATAGGGGGAAACTATCAAATTTGACACAGTGAGACCGTGGGCTAGGACTAGGTCAAGGGTGTATATTTAACAGCGCAATGTTCAGCCATGCGGGTAGGTTTAATCGCAAATTAAGTTGGCATGGTTTATCGTCAAATGTATACTCTCTTTTTTAGACTCTTCTTGTATCACAAACAGTACTGTATTTGTAAATCTGTCTATCTGTATGTCATGTATGTCATAATGTTATGATGAATTGAAAATGGGGGACCCTGATGTAAACAAGACGAAAGTCTTTCTCTGGTCTGCATCCCCTTAACAATTGTGTGTATTGAGCCGTACTGTCTGTATTGTACCTATTCTGCAATCTGTTAATAAAATGTTCAATCAATCAATCAATCAATAGACACATGTACACTACAATGACATATACACACTACAATGACACTTCCCGCTTTGTTCATTCGAACGTTGAGGAAGATTTTGTGCTGAAACATGTATGTTTGATTATTTGTCGCCCGTGCCCATGAAATAAAAGCACCATAAGGACATTTCTGTAAGCGCTGGCAATGTTTGTGCCTTGCTCTGACCATTGAGCTGTGCAGCACCACCTCTTTCAAGCCAAGGCTCTCATCATACTTACCTCAGGGCTCCTCTGCTCTGCTCCTCCTCTCTGCTTCTCCTCTCTGCTCCTTCTCTCTGCTTCTCCTCTCCAGACACGGTTGCATTTTTCACATGCACTTTGCTTATCAGTTAAATAGTCAATTTAATTATCTTTCACCATTTTCCTGGATATGAAATAGGAAAATTACATAGGCCTACAATAGGCTAGTTATTTTGTCCTATATTCTTGGTGTCTCTTTATGATAACTATTCTGCGCCTGGCCTGTGCCTGTGCCTGCGCCTGTGCTTGGGACCACTGGTCTAGAATCAGCTGTGATAACAGCACAGCACCACAATGGCCACATCAGCCCGTGTTGGAGCTGGTTCATCTAAATTCTCGTATTCCCTCTGCTGCGGTGGTTCTCTCCAGGGGGTCCAGGCTGTCACTGCCCTGCTCCCTGCTAGCCTAAATGAACAGCTCTGCCCGCATCTCAGGGTCACCTTCCACTGCCTCCCACTCTCCCTCCCTCTCCTAATATTATTCCCCTTCTCTTTTCCTCCCACTGTCGGTCTGTCTGTCTATCTCTCTCTTTCTGTTGCTACCTCCTCTCTCTCCATCCATGGGGCGACAGTGGCTCAGGAAGGGTGACAGTGGCTCAGAAGGTGGAGTCTCCGGTTCAATTCTGGTTCCTCCCGGCACTGCAGCCTGTCGAGTGTCCTTGAGCAACTGAACCCCTAACTGCTCCTGATGGGCAGATTGGCACCTTGCATGGTTGGCTGTGCCATTGGTGTGTGAATGTGTGAGTGAATGGGTGAATGTGAGGCACTTGTAAATTTGTAAATCACTTTGGATAAACGTGATATATGAATACAGTCCATTTACCATTTACTATCACACAGTCTTCTATAGAGTAGAGTCTGCTGTGTCAACTGTCAAGTAAAGGTATTGTAAGGATGCTACCTTAAATATTGTATAATGTGTGTCTCTGTGTTTCAAAAGACTGTAATGGGATTGTTTACTAATAGTATTTAGTCATATACAGGTACACTTATACAAACTAGATTTCTGTTATGATGCGGTGACATCTTAATTGTCCTTTTTACTTTGATTATAGCACTTAGCATAGAGTAAACAAAACCACACACAAAAAACACAAAAACACATAACTTTAGCTTAAGATACTGTGGCGGAGGCGTGTGTGTGTATGTGTGTGTGTGTGTGTGTGTGTGTGCGTGTGTGTGTGTGTGTGTGTGTGTGTGTGTGTGTGTGTGTGTGTGTGTGTGTGTGCGCGTGCGCACGTGCATGTGATACAATAGTGAATAGTGATAGAGTGGATGAATATTCGAATATAATATAATAATAATTAAGTATGTAAATGTGTGTGTGTGAGAGAGAGAGAGAGAGAGAGAGAGAGAGAGAGAGAGAGAGAGAGAGAGAGAGAGAGAGAGAGAGAGAGAGAGAGAGAGAGAGAGAGAGAGAGAGAGAGATCCACCCCCACACACAGACAGAGTGGCAGCATCCAACCAAGCTCCAAGTATTCCAGGTAATTACACCGAGCTGAGCTCCTCCTCCTTCAGAGGTCTTTTTGATGCTGCAAACCTTCTCATCGATCACAGGATCAATCCAGCAATTAATCACCTCATTAATTACATCAAGTGCTGATTGTGATCAGGTTGAAGGGTCATAGCAGAGTACACACATACACACACACACACACACACACTCACTCACTCACTCACTCACTTACTCACTCACTCACTCACTCACTCACTCACTCACTCACTCACTCACTCACTCACTCACTCACTCACTCACTCACTCACTCACTCACTCACTCACTCACTCACTCACTCACTCACTCACTCACTCACTCAGATGTACCCATCTCAGGACACATTATCCTACTTGATACTGCACCACAGTAGGGATTTTACCTGACATACTCTGAGACAGACTCAGCCTTTGTCAAACCTTTAAAGATAAGATAAGATAAGATGATCCTTTATTGATCCCCTTGGGGAAATTCGGGTGTCAAAGCAGCACACACACACAAAAGATAGTCCAGTGATGAGAGTCCAGTGATAGTGCAAAGTACAAGATAGTCAGTACAGTGATGTGAGTCTCTAGTTCTCAAGTCCCGAGTTGTGACAGTGATGCCGGTATAAAGGACCGTCCCAGACGGTTTGTGGTATGTCGGGGGGGGATGAGTGTAGGCTGAACGTGCTCTTCATTCTGGCTATTTCCTCATAGAGGGGGTTCTCCAGGATGGCTTCTAGCTTTTTCCTCATCCTCCTCTCAGCCAGCTCTGCCACCCACTACTGAGCTAGCCTTCTTCACCAGCTTGTTCAGCTTGCTGGAGTCCCTCGAGTTGATGTTGCCCCCCCCCCCCCCCCCCCCCCAGCACACCACAGAAAAAAAAGGACGCTGGCTACAACCGACTGGTAGAAAGATAGACGTTGAACGCAGCGACGGCGCCAGAGAATTGGCCTTGCAGGAGCTTTGGGGGGGCTGAATTGTTTATAGCAGGTGCTAATGAATTTTAATGCAACAAACAAAATAACGGCTAATATAGGCTACATCATTGAAAATGCACGTTACTAAATGTTTAGCGTTATACACCAATGCAAGCACCCAATAACCCAATAAAGCTCGACATTATATCGGGAGTGGTAATCTGACGCTTGTGCGTAAAAGGTCTCTCAGTCAGTATGATTAGAATTTAAAACAACGCTAGAAAGAAAAGTAACCAAAGGAAAGGTGTAATATTTAAGATTTCGTTTCTACAAAGGGTATAGCAACGAAATATATCAGATAATGACAAATCACAAGGACAACGAAAACATAGCCTATAATAATATGACTACATTTATGACATGCACCATTCATTCACCACGTAACAGCCAATGGGCACGGCGGCCCGTACATTCCAGTGTGTGTGTCTGTGTGTGTGTGTGTGGCCCGACATTAAAATGGGCACAGCCGCCCGACATTAAAATGGGCACAGCCGCCCGACATTAAAATGGGCACAGCCGCCCGACATTAAAATGGGCACAGCCGCCCGTACATTCCAGTGTGTGTGTGTGTGTGTGTGTGTGTGTGTGTGTGTGTGTGTGTGTGTGTGTGTGTGTGTGTGTGTGTGTGTGTGTGTGTGTGTGTGTGTGTGTGTGTGTGTGTGTGTGTGTGTGTGTGTCAACAAAGACTGCATGGTACTCACCACCAGTCACAGGAGAACGATCCGCCTGTTGTTGTGATTTGCAGCGAAGCGATCGATCACTGCATTGACGTCCAGTTCTTTGGTCCTTCTGGAACTGATTGCAAGCAGACCCAAGTTGCTGGTTCGAGCGTCTCCGCTTCTATTCCTCAGATAGGTATGGGTGAAACTCTTTTCAATATGACCTGGCCCATGGTGGAAAAAATTTCTACATGCATAACAAAATGCAGCATCAGAAGAGAGCGAATATTCCAGCCATGGATATTGTTCGAACCAAGAGTTGTTAAACCCCCTCGATTGAGATCCAAATTTTCGAGTCGGGTAAGACATTATTTTAGGACATCTCGGTCCCTCAGCTGGATCTTGGCTTAAATCCACAGGCCCACCAGGGGCCCTCATTCATCAACGTGTTCTACGCACAGATCTGTGCTTACCCTGTGCGTACGATCATTTCTAAGCAAAGAGTGGGATTCATCAATTTCAACTTGAACTTGACTTCGTGCTTACATCTACGCACAGTTCAGACCTGGCGTACCTAGCGCCCAGTGGTAGAATATATTATTACAACAAGGAAATGAGCTTCTGTGCATAATAACACTGGCACGTTCTGTACGAACCGTAGTTCATTATAGTTCATTGTAAAATAGCAACAGTAGTGTAATTATGGTCAAAACCCTATAAATAGCATTTGGAATAATAGATCTTTCTCTCAGAATGAATGCAGCATGGTTTATATAGCGTTATCGGAATATACGGGGTGTAGGCTACTGACTGACTGCGCTCCGCGTAGCTTGATTGATTGATTGATTGAAAAGTTTATTAACAGATTGCAGAATGGGTACAGTACAGTACAGCTCAGTACATACAATTGTTAATTGGGGATGCAGACCAACTTTCGTCTTGTTTACATCAGGGTCCCCCATTTTCAATTCATCATAAATCATAAAGCTCAACTCGTTATTATTCTGCGCAGACCGCAGAAACACGGGAACGCTTTGATTATATTTAAAAGGCTTTACGTTAAACGAAACAAGTGGAACTTCGAAGCTGTAAGCAGAATACAAGTCATATGAATATAGTGTTCTTCCCCCTTTTTACTGTATAAGAAAGAATAGAAAACGCATTGCAATGACACTATAGTGGACAGACTATGTATATGATGGGATTCAAGTTCGCGTTTTTGTTGCTCATAGGCATGCTGTCAGAGTATGATATCTTAATCAAACATTCTAGAACATTTGTCGTCACAGATCATGTCCTAATAGAACATAGGCTATGGCATGGATCGTGATATTGTGTGGACTGTTATTATTACTGTACACCGGTACCACCCATTGTGACAACAGCCTTGTGAGTCCCGCACACAAACATGATGGAATTCAAGTTCATGTATTGAAAGGCAGGCTATCATACATGCAGTGAGATTCATTGTTCTTGTATATGCTCTCGTATTATATTGTTTATATAGGCTACCCAATACTGACATCAAAATAGATTGTAGTATGCCTCTAGAAATCATATGCAGCAGGTAGAAAATTGACGGGAGATCCATCGCGATTTGGAATAAAATTGAGGAGAACTTTAATCCCTGGGGTATTAATCAAACAACACGGGAAAAGGCAGTCATATTCCAGCGCGGTCTTTATTAGCCGACAACAAAATAGATGCATCTAAAAATCATATAGCCAATCGAACACAACTAATAAAGGCATTCATATTACAGCACGGTTATAATGACACACAACCAACGCCAAACAGTGGTCAACGAACGGTCTTTATTAGTATTTTGAGCTGTCCAGGCAGAATTGTAGCAATGGTCTTAGGGAGCCGTTGATATCTGACATCACCGTTTACGAGTCCGCCTTTTATTTATCCCACAATACGCGATAGTGTCTTCTTGGTTCGACAGCAGTGAACAATCTTCGTGGAGTTTCTCAGGGTTCCGCTCGGGTCCGTCCATTATTTCACATCCCATGGGGGGTGTTTCCTCATTTTCATGACCATATATGGATAATCATGCACGAGCATTGACGGTAGAACAAAGTGGTATTCATCAACACGGAGGACCATAGAGCCTGCGTACGCACGTGTGATGAATGCCGACTTCCCTGTGCGTACGCTAGTTCTACATTCCGTGCTTACGTGTGGAAGTAGGTCAACTTCTACGTCCACGTTGATGAATGAGGGCCCAGGCCTTTTGCCGCGAATGACGGCAGGTATGTGACTGTGAGCCAACGCCGCCACCTGTTCTCCCCCCCGGGCGGCGGCCCCTCCACTCTCATTGTCGTTATCCGAGTCATCTTCGGCCGAAGATGAACCCTCTGCGACTGCGGGCCTCGCCACTGACGTTACCCCGGGCCCGGGGCCTTGTTGTTCATCGTCCAGGTCCTCCTCATTATCTTCCGTGTCTGGCAACACGAACACAATGTCCTCCACGTTCTCGACCACCACGTTGCTGGAATTAGTTGGTGGATCTCCACGACCACCAAGTCCATCAACAACATCATCCACGACCACACTCCCTCGCTTTTTTCCAATAATAATAAAGCGGTCCATTATATAAATGTCACCTAACTTAAGCTTGTTGTAAGTTGTAATAACTGCTGCTACTAAGTAGAGACAGTGCTGCAGCTAGAAACTTCTCGCGCTAGCTAGAGTTAACGTTAAACTTAAAGTGTGCGCATGCAAATGAGTGATGCAATCACGTGCAACGAACCCAACCAATCAAATCACACAACAGGTGCCACAAAGGTGAACGGCAGGTCATCATGGCAGGTCAATATGATTTAATAATTTAGTTTAGTTACATCAGTCAGTCCGATGTCTTCATATATTATATTTTTTATTCCATACATTTATTTATACATTTATTTTATATATAAATAAAATAAAAAACATAACTGTCTGGGAGGGGGGGCTTAGAGGGGGCTAAGCTTTTTTCAGAGGGGGCTTAAGCCCCTGCTAGCCCCTCCCCCCCGCCGCCGCTGGTTGAACGACCTGAGTCTCCTCAGGAAGAACAGCCTACTCTGTCCCTTCCTGTAGAGGGCCTCAGTTAGGGATAGAAATTGATACGATTTTATCAATACAATTCCATTATCGATTCTGCTTATCGATACAATTCTTTATCGATTCCCTTATCGGTTCCTGCTAACTTTTTAATTTAAATAAATACATTGGAAATGCAACAGAACTAAGCTGGTTAGAATACCAACATGCAACTTGACATTTCTGATTTTCATTTATCATTTATTGTTGAGCCCCCATGTCAGAAAAATACAAAAACTGTAAAAGAAAAAAGAAATTAACTATACACTTAAATAAAATAATGTTTTTGAGATTCTCTTAAACGAATCTAATCTATTGAACTGTAGTTGCATTCAACAGGTTGTTATTGCAAAAGAAAATTCGTTATCAATAACCTACCTGTATAAATAAAGGTTAAAAGTACAAACATAACTCACACATAAGTAACATCTAGGAAAAGGTAATTTACCTACCGAAATTCGAGGCTTCTACCGCCTCTGGTCTTTCAGAAGACACACACACACACACACACACACACACACACACACACACACACACACACACACACACACACACACACACACACACACACACACACACACACACACACACACACACACACACACACACACACACACACACACACACACACAGAAAGGGCTCTTTTTTTTTTGCTACGTTAGAGAGAGGGATGGAGAGATAGACGGCTGGCGTCTATATTTATCACAGCCGAAGAGTGCAAGATCGCTTCCGCATTTTGCCCTGATTGGCCCCGGTAACGCCCTCCAAATGCCCATTTTCTTTTCCGCCGCTCAGACGCCCAAATGGAATACATGTATATTATCGCGATGCGATAACGTTATTTCCCTGTACATTGCAACGTTAACACAACGCAGCTGTCAACTGTACTTTACATATTATCCAAACGAGGACCACATAATGCCATAACACGCCATAATGTTATTTCCCTGTACATTGTAACGTTAACACAACGCAGCATTTCCCTGTACATTGCAACGTTAACACAACGCAGCTGTCAACTGTACTTTACATATTATCCAAACGAGGACCACATAACGCCATAACACGCCATAATGTTATTTCCCTGTACATTGTAACGTTAACACAACGCAGCTGTCAACTGTAGTTTACATATTATGGAATACATGTATATTATCGCGACGCGATTCACTCGCAACGCCATAAAGTTATTCGGGCATTCATAAAATTGATTGAATGAAATTGATTGAATGAAAATGTTATTAACAGATTGCAGAATGGGTAGAATACAGTACGGCTCAATACACACAATTGTTAAGGGGATGCAGACCAGAGAAAGACTTTCGTCTTGTTTACATCAGGGTCCCCCATTTTCAATTCATCACAATTGTTAAGGGGATGCAGACCAGAGAAAGACTTTCGTCTTGTTTACATCAGGGTCCCCCATTTTCAATTCATCACAATTGTTAAGGGGATGCAGACCAGAGAAAGACTTTCGTCTTGTTTACATCAGGGTCCCCCATTTTCAATTCATCAGGACATATATGACATACAGATAAACTGACAGCCCTAATTACAACCTTTATTTAATGGTTAATATTTTGATAAAAGGTAATTTACTATATTTGTATGGCATTTACACTTAAAGTAGAAAAACAAAAGTAATCTGTAAAATAATAGTGAATTTCCTGTGAAAAAACATTAATTTTTTACAGTACGTTACACACACAAATGCTACATTATGACAAAAAATTCACAATGCAATAGCATATCTATGCGGCTAACAACAGCAACAATTACATGCCCAGACAAAAAAAAAATTATGTCATGACACTAAAGCATACCGAAAACACTCATATGAATGAATGAATGAAAACTTTATTTAACAGATTGCAGAATGGGTACAATACAGTACGGCTCAATACATACAATTGTTAAGGGGATGCAGACCTGAGAAAGACGTTTGTCTTGTTTCCATCAGGGTCCCCCATTTTCAATTCATATAGACATTTATGACATACATAACATACATGACATTTATGGCATAGGGACATATAGGTATTTAGTACTGATACATTTGTGACATAGGCGGTATTCAAATATACAGTACTGTTACCCCTAGATCCTGACAGAGTATATACATATGATGGGGAGGGGACTGTACATTAGGAGGGGGTGGGTGGGTGGGAGGGGAATATACATACGGCGGGGAGGGAATATATACATGCGGTGGGGAGGAGACTGTCTATTAGGAGGTGGTGGGGGTTTTGGGCATTTACGGTGGCCAGTTTCGAATTGCAGCCTCCCGTAGGTGCTCTTTAAGGGCGGTTTTGAATGTGGGCAGGGATTCACATTCCTTTACAGCTTTGGGTAGGGCGTTCCACATTGTTGTGGCATAATTGCGAAACGTGTTTAGTCCCTTGTTTGAGCCGAATCTGGGTTTAACATGATTTGTTGAGCTTCCTCTGGTGTAGTGGTTGTGGTATTCACTGACCTTTGGGAAGTATTTTGACATGTACATGGGCACCCCGGTCGTATAGTGTATCTTGTAGACCAGGCCCATTGCAAGTTGCTGTACTCTGTCGTCTACTCTAAGCCATCCTAGGTTGGCAAAGTGGGCAGGGGTGAGGTGGGTTCTGGGGTTCAGGTCAAGTAGTAGTCTGACCAGTTTGTTTTGTGATGTTTGTAATTTTGTTTTAAGCGCCTTTGAGGTGCTTTGGTACCATGAGGTGCACGCATAGTCATAGTACCCTTGAATGAGTGCTCCTGCCAGAGTCCTCAGGGTATTCTTGTTTACCAGAGAGGAGATCCGGTACAAGAATCTAGTTCGTTGGTTGACTTTTTTTATTACATTGGATGCCATTTTGTCACAGGAAAGATTTGCCTCTAGGATGGAACCCAGGTAGGTAATTTCGTCTTTCCTTGTGACAATATTGTCACCCACTGTAACTGAGAAGCCGTCGGTCTTGCTGAGTTTGTTATTTGAACCGAAGAGAATGGACTCTGTTTTGCCCATGTGTAATGATAGTTTGTTATCAGCGAGCCATATGCAGATTTTGCCTAGTTCCGTGCTGAGGGTTTTTTCAACCTGCAATTTGTTCTTGTCAGAGACCAGCAGGGCTGAGTCGTCCGCAAACAGGAACAAGTTGCAGTCACAGGCTGACGACATGTCATTTGCATAAATTAGGAAGAGTAGCGGTCCTAGTATGCTTCCTTGTGGAACACCACAGCTCACTGTGAGGGGGGGGGGGGATAGAGTACCGTTTACCTCTACCATCTGTTCTCTCCCCTCCAGGTAGGATTGCATCCAGCTCACTGATAGGCTATCAAAACCAATTGCTTTTAGCTTGTCCATTAGAATGGAGTGATTGACAGTGTCGAAGGCCTTTTGTAGGTCCAGCAGCCAATACATTTTTGTAAATCAGGATGGACTCACCACTTCACTGTTAGATGAACGTCAGCAACAAAAACGTTGTGCGTTGAATAACTAACAAAACTCACAATCCAGGGATCAATGCCCCCTGTATTGTTGTGTATTTGACAAATAAAGAATTTGAACTTGAACTTGAACATAGTAGGGTGTCACAGATGGTAGGGAATGGCATAGTTATGGTGGCCACTTCTATGACAAGATGGCAGCTGATGATCTAACCTTCGGTCTCGGGCATCCGTCGTTTGAACAGACAAATAGGAAAAGTATTGATTATATTTCGCCTTTTGACAGATAGTGGAGAGATTAGTATACAGCTTTGGTTAACCAGGCCTATTTTTCAGGTTTCCTGCCCAAAATGACATGCCCACAATAAATGTGGAATATCTCCACAACCACATGGGCCATATACTGTACATGATCTTGCATCAAAAGAAACCAACACATGTGGGGTGACTACGGAAGTGTCAGAATAGATGTTACAGAGCAAATAGAGATAGAACATTGTAAAAAAATCGAAAATTCTATCTCCACCCCCCATGCATAGAGAAAGAGAGAGAAAGAGAGAGAGAGAAGAGGGTGTGGGAAGAAGGGTTTCATGGGGGGGGGGGGGGGGGGGCATCTGATCAGAATGATCTAGTAACCTTGCACGGCACCTGGCTTGAAACCTTCTGGGAAATATGTCAGTTCCTTAAAACAAACATACAATCCAGATGCCACATGCTCACTATTAGGTCAAAGCATTTTGAAGTCATAGTGAGTTGACCTGGCTCACCTGGTTTTGAAAACATTTTGGAAACGGTCTACTGTAAGTGTTTTAGGTGTGTGTAGGCCTACATGGACTGTAGTCAAACCGTGGAATAAACCATCCAGTCATTAGATCGAGTCTAATAGGTTCCAATATTCCATTCTATATTATTCCACTATACTATAATATTCCAACAGTGAAGAGATTTGCTTACCAACACTGTGTTGTGTGAAGCTAAAAAGCGAACTTGTTTGTAATAGTAGAGCCCACCATTTTGTTTACAAAATAGACACGTATCTTCTATAGGCCTATATTTGGTTCACAGTACCTGAAATGTTTTTTTTGTGATGACACAAAATCCTTTCGACACTGTACAACTGTACAAGCAAAACTGTACATTGGAATATTGACAAGACCATACTTGGTAATTTACTGTACATTGGAGGGGGTTGTGTTAGGACATTTACAGGGGCCAGTTTCGAATTGCAGTCTCCCGTAGGTGTTCTTTGAGTGTTTTTGAAAGTGGGTAGTGATTCACATCATTTACAGCTTTGGGTAGGGCGTTCCACATTGATGTGGCATAATTGCGAAACGTGTTTAGTCCCTTGTTTGAGCCGAATCTGGGTTTAACATGATTTGTGGAGCTCCCTCTGGTGTTGTGGTCGTGGTATTCACTGACCTTTGGGAAGTATTTTGACATGTACATGGGTACCTTGGTCGTGTAGTGTATCTTGTAGACCAGGCCCATTGCAAGTTGCTGTACTCTGTCGTCTACTAGGTTGCCAAAGTGGGCAGGAGTGAGGTGGGTTCTAGACCCATGTTACTGACCAGACACTATATCAGTGATGGCTGTTTACTGCAGAGTGGAGGGACTGGGAGACCCATGTTACTGACCAGACACTCTATATCAGTGATGTCTGTTTACTGCAGAGCAGGAGGGACTGGGAGACCCATGTTACTGACCAGACACTCTATATCAGTGATGTCTGTTTACTGCAGAGTGGAGGGACTGGGAGACTATGAGCTTCAATGTTTTTTTGCCCCACTAATGTTCAAAGCCACCGACGCGCTCAGGTTGTGTTGCTTTGCAGGTCGCCCAGCTTGAACTCGCCTCCTTGAGCCGGCTGGCAACTTCCTGCGTGCCACTGCAGTTGGCTGGCAGCCAATGATCGGGCCTTGACGCATTGCAGCTCGCCGTAATCCGGCAGCCCTCCTCGTCGACAGGCTCCCGGACTTGCCGAATGTGTGGTAGGCTGACGACAATGCGGAAGGGTTTCTCTTCAGCAGCAGAAACTGTTTTGACATGGCCTTGAGTCCAGCAGTGAAGAGGGGGTCGCGACTGTGTCGCCTCATATCTGACACCATCTCCTCGAAATCCTGTTCCATCGGCATACTGCTTGGCCCAGTACTGCTTGGTCCAGGGGTGGCTTCTGTTGACACAAAGACACCCGCATATAAACAACTACAGTATGTCACATCTTATGGTGTGTATGTGTGTGTGTGTGTGTGTGTGTGTGTGTGTGTGTGTGTGTGTGTGTGTGTGTGTGTGTGTGTGTGTGTGTGTGTGTGTGTGTGTGTGTGTGTGTGTGTGTGTGTGTGTGTGTGTGTGTGTGTGTGTGTGTGAGTGAGAGAAAGTGACAGACAAAAAAAGACAAGTTCATAACTGACCGGTGTCTTGCAGCTGGTCCATCGGCGTACTGCTTGGCCCAGGGGTGGCTTCTGTTGACACAAAGACACCCGCATATAAACAACTACAGTATGTCACATCTTATGGTGTGTGTGCGTGTGTGCATAGACGCCTACGTAATGGAGCAGACGATGCACGTGCTCCAGGACTATTGAACTTGGGGGAGCAAACTTGTCTCTTTGCTCCCTCACTTTTTGATCATATGATATATCCCCCCCCAATATATAAATATTATCTAACCATAACTACGTAATTTCAATCAAATTAATAATACGCAATGACACTTAATAGCAAGTTTTTAAGTTTCCAAAGATTGTGTGACCCCCCACTTTAATGGTTTGATCCAGTGCCCACGGGCCACGGGCCACGGTTCGTCGGCATGACGTATATGACATGTTGGGGGAGGCGGCTTTTTCGAAAGCCCTTGAAAAATTCAGGCTGGATATTGGATAACATTGTAAGGATTATTCTTCGGCGTTTACATCAAAATGGAGCAAATCATCACGTAAGTCGAACACTGTGACTGTATACTAAATGCGCAAACAGATTGAAACTGAATATTTCTCGTATGGTGAGCCTCGGCGCTGCACCGAGTGAATCCAGAGATACGGGATGGTGCGCACTGCGCAGGCGCTGTGATCACCCAACGGCGGAAATAATGCCGCTTTGAGCAGTTTATAAAAAAATATAAAAAATATTTATTAGCAACGCCGAGCTTTCAAACCATCCCGTATCTCTGTGCGAACCCCTCGTGCAACTGTGAGCACCTTTGTAATGTCTCTGTGATACTTGTATAACGAACGGTTCGGCCAGAACCAGTCCTTCATGGTAAATCTAGGTTGGTTTCCCATTGAGGAGCAAGTGACTGTGGATTCACTCGGTGCTGAGCACAGTCACGAAAGGGGCTAGTATGGACCCTGATGTAAACAAGACAAACGTCTTTCTCTGGTCTGCATCCCCTTAACAATTGTGTGTATTGAGCCGTACTGTATTGTACCCATTCTGCAATCTGTTAAATAAAGTTTTCATTCATTCATTCATTCAGCCGCCGCGCTCACTGGGGCTATTGATAGCGTCAATTAGTTGTTGTTGTTGTTGGTACTGCCGCTGCGGATGAGAACGGGGCCGGAGGGGCTTTGGGAGGATGGGAAAGTTATTATTATTATTATAATAGTAATTGGCTATCATACGTGCCTAGCTAGCGTTAGCTAAAAGAGCCCTCGCAGTGAAGTTATTATTATTATAGCTATCATACTGCAATATAAACTGAGTTTTATAGTGAAAAGAGCAGCTTTATTTTGGTCAAGATTGAAGGCTCTATATTGCAGGAAATTGCACATACAGGTGTTCATTAAATGTAAATGTCCGGCACGACCCCCTCCACGGCAGATTTTTTTACATTTAATGAACACCTGTATGTGCAATTTCCTGCAATATAGAGCCTTCAATCTTGACCAAAATAAAGCTGCTCTTTTCAAACCACCCCTTGCAAAAAAAAATAAAAATAAAAAAGAAAAAAAAATTATTGCACCCCCACTTTCAACTATAACTAGGCGGCCATGCGTGTGTGTGTGTGTGTGTGTGTGTGTGTGTGTGTGTGTGTGTGTGTGTGTGTGTGTGTGTGTGTGTGTGTGTGTGTGTGTGTGTGTGTGTGTGTGTGTGTGTGTGTGTGTGTGTGTGTGTGTGTGTGTGTGTGTGTGTGTGTGTGTGTGTGTGTGTGTGCAAGGGTGGTATTACTTACCCTGGAATGACTGGCATGCTGGCTGAGCAAGTCTCAGGGGTTGAAGGAAGTCCAAGGAGACGGTTCCTATAGTATTATACAGAATATAAGAAGAAGACATGACAGTGTGGCCATCACAACTAGAGGATGAGGTCAAGTTCAAATGGTCCAAAGCTGGATTCCGATATCTAAGCATTGTAATCACTCCCACCACAACAAAAGCAACAGTAACAATGGGGGGCGGGACTTGCGTTCAGTGTAGGAAAGGTCTATTATGGTTTATTATTGTGAAAAGAAAGGTATTAGCTTTACCTCCTGATGTTAATTTGAGCAGTTTTGCTTTCATCTCCGGACTTGTGGGTAGGAAAGTTGTTACAAAGGATCAGATTAAACCGAATATATATATTTATTGATTGATATATATTGCATAGTATTTGTATATCGTTTGATATCCCTTGTATATTCCTTGTACATATACACGGAATGTCCCTTTAGCCTAGTGCAGACCATAATATTTCATTCTCCTATTGGACAGCGGTCCACAGGCGCCAGAGCCATGCCTCCAGAGTCAGGTTCAAGGCCACCGACAAGACATGTCTGTACATGCCCGGCCTTGCCCAGGGATACGAGACAGAAATGAGATTGGCACTAGATTGTTCGCCGTGCATATAAATATGGCGCAGGTGAATACAGAAGCACTTAGTCTTAGAGTTACCCAATAAGTTGAAGCCTCACCCACGATACAACGTGCGGTGAAGTATGGCCTGTTTGGCCCCAAATAGAGCATTGAGACCGCGTGCGAATTAATAACTGAATTTCAGAGTTTGGCGCTATACCGTCGAGTGCGACATATTTCTATTAAGTCAGTAATAGTCTATTTGTGTATAGTGTATCCTGCGGCTAAAGTTCTACAGTGACCAGCATCACCAACGCTTCCTCGTACCAGCTAGAGTGCTTATCCAGGCTGGGCTGCTTTCATGGCGCTTTCACCCGAGGAGACCTAGACGAGAACCGTGTGGACATGTACACTGGATTAATCTACCCGACGACTACATAGCCCTTTGCGGCTGGATTATATTTGTTTTGGTCCTGTGATTTATGGAGCGGAGAATCGCCGACGCCTACACGCGTGGGATTTACCCTGAGGAGCCACGTCGAGTCTGCGCCTCAGAGAGCCTGAGGCCGGCTAGCTTTCTTCACTGTGGAGCTACAGTCTACGGAGAACAGCTGTATTCGTCTGTGGATCAAGAGACTATTGCACCGTCTCCTGTACTTGGAGTCTCCTTAGTCATCGTTGACCAGACTCTCTACTACCGACAGATCCTCTACCCCTGCTGGCTTACAACCGGGGGGACCCTTCCAGTATCTCCCGCTATATATTACTAGTGTACCATAGATATAATTCCCTAAGATTCAGGTTGTATAATTACCTCCTGCGTAACCAGAGAATGGACATTCATTATTGATTTGCCTACGCATATTCCTTTGCCTTATAAGCGCATCCAAAGTATAATAGAGAAGTATATTATGTACCTTTTGCTGCAATAAATACTTGATTATACCTTTGTGTGGAACCGATTCAATGTGGGAAGTGTTCATCATATTTATATATCATGTACTGTATGGCCAGTAATTAAAGTACATAAAGCGGTAGTGGTTTAATGATACCATACTTATCAATACAGTCAGGGAATTGTACCCCTCAGTTACAATTGGTCCTTCGAGCCGGAGGGTAACTAGTGTAATATTAATATAGTGGTATTAATATTGACATGGCCTATGATGAACACTCCATAAAACGGTTCTCCTAAAGTAGATCGCCCGCAGCGTAGACGGCAGACACCTCAGTACTTAGAGGATTACGTTGCCAATATACTACCTAGCCTTCTACAGACGGTAAATGCGGAAAAAGTAGATAGTAAAATGATGTCCGACCCTATCGACCAGGCTACCCCGCCAATAGAGGCCCTAGTGGGTTCTAACGTAACTGACCAAGCTCACGGTAGGGACCAGGAGGGACCCGACATGACTTTACCCCCCGCCAAGACCGAAGAAGTAGTCCCCGGAGAGCTCCAGGATAAAGACAGCTCTCCAGGGATGGAACTCTACCCGCTACAAGAAGAGGAGAGCACCCCGGAGATGGATCTCCAGGACTCGCCACAGGAGAACAGATCTCCAACGAGTACTGCCAGGAGCGGATCACCTCAACCAGCGTCTTCCCCCAGCGAGGCGGACAAGATGCTGGCACAGGCATTCCTCGCCAGCCTAGCAGCCTCAACAGAGCGCGATCGACTCCAAGCACAGACGCTTAGTGAGCGCGAACATTCTTCCATGGAAAGAGAACGCCTTCAGGCGCAGCAACGGAGCGACGAAGATCGTATACGTCTAGAGATTAGACGCCTTCAGACGGAAGAGAATATGGTAAGGGACCGGGCCGAAGCCCAGCGCGCCGCCGCCGGTGCCCAAAGAGAAGCAGAGCGCGACCTCGCTCTCACCAAGCGCGAAGCCGAGCGCGACCGATTACAAGCGCATATAATGGAGCAGCTGATCACCAGGGCAACACCCCCTCCCTCCGCACGGGGTTCCAGGGCCTCGTCAAGACAAGGGTCAAGGGCACCCTCCCCTACCCGATCAAGCGACCCTGAGCCCGACCACCAGAGAGAGCCTATACCCCCCTCCGAACTCCTTCCCCGACCGGTCCACGCGAGACCCAGCTACAAGGAAGAAACGGTCTACACCGCGGAGAGGCTAAATAGACGACTACAGGATCTAGAGGACCTGCCAGAGGAAGAAGAAGAGGGAGAGGAGGAGAGTCAAGCCCGACAGCAGCACAGTACTCCACAGGACCAGGAGGTCCAGTACAGCCCAGGCTCTACCCCCGCGGCTCTGCGCTACAGACCCCCGACTCAATTCACGGGTGAGCTTGACGCACGACCAGCCCCGAGGAACAGCACCTGGATACGCGGGCCATGGTACCCAGCAGGTACCAGCCCACCAAGAGGCGTAAGAGGAGACTCGCCTAGGAGGCCTCTCTTCCAACGCTCACCGATGTGCCAGCCATCCATGGCATCATACATTGGCACACCGACGTTTCCGGACTTCACCCACGAGAACAGAGCACAGTACACGGAGCTACGAATGTGCTTAGAGACAATGATGTCCGATGTAGCTGATGAACCGTACAAGTATGCTATCCTACTGAAGCACCTCAAGGTGCCCAGAGCGCACAATATAGCGCTGGCCTATGCCACCTCTACTACCCCATACACAGCGGCTCTAGCAGCACTCGACCAAAGATATGGACGCATATGGGACTACGTAATACAAGAGATAAGGCATATTGACCGCCTACCCCCAGCCACAGACAATCGCTCACTAGATGACCTGTCTATCAAGGTACAATCCCTGGTAGGGATGCTGGGGGCGCAAAGAGAAAAGGGTATGCACGAACTGTACGCAAACTCTAATGTCGAGAGGATTTTAGAGAAGCTTCCGCCCGCCCGACAAGAGCACTTCAGGCGGCAAAGAGACCACCGTGATCCTAACGGTCCCGAGCCATCCCTCCTAGACCTAGCCGACTTCCTGGCGAGAGAAGTCAACAGCCTACGGTTGGATACGTTCATGCGGAGCACACCAAGCTCCAGAGAGGGACCTAGGAGAGCAAACGATGGCCGCAGATTGGTGACCGTCATGCACCAATCAGAATCAGTACCGAGCAGCAAGAACCACAGTACCCCCTCGATGAAAGAGAAGTGGAAGATGGTGTGCCCGTACTGCGAAAAGGAACACTGGTTGTCACAATGTGACACGTTCAAGAAGATGACCGCCGACGAGGTGAGTCAATGGATAAAGTCCAACCGACGCTGTTACCGATGTGCGCGCAGTCACATGGCAGCCGATTGCCGCTTAAAGAAAAGGTGTAGTCGGTGTGACGGAGCCCACCTAGATGTCCTACACGACAGTAACAGAAGAAAGCCTGCACCCTCAAGCAGCACAAAGGCAAGTGTTATGTACATTGACCCCGCCAGCAGCGGGGGCGCCCGGGTGCTCTTAAAGGTGGTCCGCGTAACACTGAGTTACCAAGATAAGGTCATGGACACTTACGCCGTCCTTGACGACGGGTCAGAGAAGACCCTTCTCCTCGCGTCCGCTGCGGCCCAGCTGGGGCTGCGGGGGAGCGAAAACCAGATGACGATTCGGACAATAAGAAGAGATCTAAAGACGATAAAGGGCGAGAATGTCTCCTTCACTATCGCAGCAAGCGGGCAGCCAGAGAGACGGTATAGGATTACTAATGCTTTCACCAGCCAAGAAATAGGCCTGTCGCAGTACACCTACCCCATCGCCAAGCTGATGGATAAATATGTGCACCTGCGTCAACTACCTATACCGCTCATAGACGGTGCCACCCCGACCCTGCTGATAGGCTCCGACCATGCAGACCTCATCGTCCCGATTGACCGGGTCCACACAGGGCCCAGAGGCTGTCCTGCAGCAGTCGAGACCCGCCTAGGATGGACATTACAAGGCCCCCTCGCTAAGTCTCTTAACCGAACAGCAGCCACTAACTGCCTCCACTCCAGAGTGACAGAAGAAGACACCACCCTCCTACAGCATGTCGAGAGGCTATGGACACTAGAGACAATGCCCTTTAAGAACGAAAAGAAAGACATTCGTTCCAAGGAAGACATTTACGCTATAGCCCTCCTAGAGCAGGGGACAAAGAGAGTCAAAGTCAACGGAGTGATGAGATACGCAACTCCACTCCTGAGGCGAGAGGGTATGCCTACCTTCCACGCCCCAAAAGAAGCGACGGAGCGGTATCTATTGAACACAGAGCGGCGCCTAGCCAGAGACCCCGCTCAAGAGACGGTGTACCGCGCTGAGATTAACAAGCTAATCACAGCGGGACACATAAAGAAAATTGACATTAAAGAGGCCGATCAGACGACCGAATCATGGTACGTGCCGCACCACAAAGTCCACCACAACGGCAAGGATCGTATTGTGTTCAACTGCAGCTACCAGATCGGATCACAAAATCTGAATAAAGAGCTCTTGCCCGGCCCAACACAAGGCCCCTCTCTACTAGGCGTGTTACTACGTTTCCGCCAAGACAAGGTGGCCATCAGCGGCGACATCAAAGGGATGTTCCTGCAGGTGAGACTAGTGGAGGAGGACAAGCCCCTGCTGCGGTTCCTATGGAGAGAGAGGATCGGGGATGAGCAACCAGCCATCTATAAATGGGAAGTCCTCCCTTTCGGAACCACATGCAGCCCATGCTGTGCTACGTTTGCACTGCAAAAACACGTCGCAGAGGACCCAGCAGCTGATGAAGAGGTCCGAC
The DNA here is from genome assembly GCF_963971535.1 of Notolepis coatsorum. Classification (NCBI taxonomy): domain Eukaryota; kingdom Metazoa; phylum Chordata; class Actinopteri; order Aulopiformes; family Paralepididae; genus Notolepis; species Notolepis coatsorum. The sequence goes on along the minus strand of NC_140170.1, from coordinate 112,497,282 downwards.
AAAGTGTAGGAAATAGTTTCTACGTGGACAACTGTCTGCAAAGCGTCTCGACGCCAGAAGAAGCCGGGGCCCTTCTACTCAAGCTCCGCGCCTCCCTGATCAAAGGCGGCTTTGATCTCAGGCAGTGGGCCAGCAGCGACCCGCAAGTATTGCGCAGCCTCTCCCCCGAGGACAAGGCAGCAAGCAGCGAGACCTGGATGGCGACCATCCCAGGAGAAGCCCAAGAAATGACATTAGGACTAGTCTGGCGCTTCAAAACAGACTCGCTCCATTATAAACACACACCCCTGACCAAGGAGCAGGGAAGGTCGACTGTACTACCGACCACCAGACGGAGTGTATACAGAACACTCGCCAGACAATATGACCCGTTGGGATGTATTCTACCTTACACCACCAGGGCAAAGATGATTGTAAGAGCGTTATGGGACAAGGACCAGGGCTGGGACGACCCCATACCCGAACACCTTGCATCCACATGGAGAGAGTGGGAGACGGAACTCAGCTCACTCCCAGGTGTCAACATACGCCGCAGCTACTTCCCACCCACAGTGAGGCCGGAGACGTGCCAGATGGACCTGCATGTCTTCAGCGACGCCTCCGAAGTAGCCTACGGTTCGGTGGCCTACTTGCGTGCCCGAGAGGAGGGAGGAGAAATACATACTGCTTTCATCCTGGCTCGCTCAAGAATAGCCCCACGAAAGCAACAATCTATCCCGCGTCTAGAGCTCTGCGCAGCCCTAGCAGGAGCGCAACTCGCCACGTTAATCCAACGTGAACTCACCATTCCGGTGCAAAGAACAATCTTGTGGTCAGACTCCACGACAGTACTCACATGGATCCGGTCTGATTCGTGCAGATACAAGGTCTTCGTGGGAGTCAGAGTCACAGAGATTCAAGATTTAACAGAAGTAGCAAGCTGGAGGTATGTGGACACAAAACACAACCCAGCTGACGTCATCACCCGGGGAATGTCCCTGGATGACCTCACCCGTCACAACCTATACAGTGACGGGCCAGAGTTCCTCAAGCTCCCGGAAGAAGAGTGGCCTACACCCACCCCACGGGAAGCGAGTAAAGAGGAGGCCGAAAACAAGAAATCTATGTTCTGTGGATTGAACACACTCGTCTCCACAGACCCCGACATAGACGATTGCCTCACCCTAGAGAGTGCGCAGCTAAAGACATTCCTGTGGCACCACCCAGAGGTTCAGCTCACTACTGACATTACAGCAGCTGACTACGAAGAAGCAGAACTTCTTCTACTACAACGAGCCCAGAGAGACTCGTTCCCCGATGAGCTAGACTGTCTACAGGGAGCAAAGCCCGTCCCATCAGACAGCAGACTGCTCCACCTAGCCCCCGAGAGCGACGCCCATGGTCTCATCAGAGTGGGTGGTCGTCTGCGGAGAGCTCCAGACTTACCGGATGACGTCAAGTACCCGATAGTCTTAAACAGCCGACACAAGGTCACAGAGCTGATCATAAAGAAATACGACGAGGATGTGCATCACGCCGGGGCATAGAGAGTCTTCGCGGAGATCAGACGTCGTTATTGGATACTGCAAGGGAGAGAAGCAGTGCGGCGCTTCCAGCGAACCTGTCTAGACTGTCGGAAGTGGCGAGCGCAGCCCAGTATACCCCGGATGGCTGACCTACCTCCCTGTCGCCTCCGACTCGGCGACAAGCCTTTTCACTCCACCGGTATGGACTGTTTCGGTCCGCTGTAAATAAAGAAAGGAAGAGGAACCGAGAAGCGGTGGGGTATTGTATTCAAATGCATGACCACCAGAGCGATGCATATAGAACTCCTTCCAACCATGAGCACAGACTCATTCCTTATGGCCTTCCGAAGATTCACATCGCGGAAAGGCAAACCGTCTATATTATTGTCTGATCACGGGACAAACTTCAAAGGCGGAGAAAGAGAGCTGAGAGAGAGCTTCCAAGCTATGGGCCCAGAACTTAAGACCCACCTCGCTCCATCCCAGATTGACTTCCAGTTTAATCCCCCGAACGCACCTCACTTCGGTGGAACTTGGGAACGAGAAGTACGTTCAATAAAGACAGCCCTGTACGCCGTGCTTGGGGCCCAGACCGTGGCGGAAGAAGTCCTAATGACAGTCCTCACGGAGATCGAGGGAGTATTGAACTCAAAGCCCCTCGGTTACGTCTCAAGTGATGTAGCAGATGTCGACCCAGTCACCCCCAACACACTCTTGATGGTGCGGCTGGACCCCGCGCTACCACAGACAATGTACAGGCCTGAAGAAGCGAACGGCCGAAGAATGTGGAGGTACAGTCAAGTATTGGCTGACAAGTTTTGGAACAGCTTCCTACTCCACTATCTACCGTCTCTACAGACCCGCCAGAAATGGGTGAAAGAGAGAGACAATTTGACAGAAGGAACAGTCGTCATGATTATCGAACAGTCACTACCCCGAGCTATGTGGCCGGCTGGCCGCGTAAGCAAAGTGATCACCGGTGCCGACGGAAAGGTCCGAGCAGCCGAAGTGCTCGTCCAAGGACGGATCTACACCCGACCCGTGGCGAGGCTAATAGAACTGCCAAGGCTCCCCGATACTATCGATGACGACCATGACCCCATGACTTTGTGAACTGCCCGACCCCTCACAACAGACATTGAGTAGTGGACAGTGCGGTTAATCTGTCTCTGCTTAGCTAATTAGGTGGGACTAATTAGGAGGCGGCTGTTACAAAGGATCAGATTAAACCGAATATATATATTTATTGATTGATATATATTGCATAGTATTTGTATATCGTTTGATATCCCTTGTATATTCCTTGTACATATACACGGAATGTCCCTTTAGCCTAGTGCAGACCATAATATTTCATTCTCCTATTGGACAGCGGTCCACAGGCGCCAGAGCCATGCCTCCAGAGTCAGGTTCAAGGCCACCGACAAGACATGTCTGTACATGCCCGGCCTTGCCCAGGGATACGAGACAGAAATGAGATTGGCACTAGATTGTTCGCCGTGCATATAAATATGGCGCAGGTGAATACAGAAGCACTTAGTCTTAGAGTTACCCAATAAGTTGAAGCCTCACCCACGATACAACGTGCGGTGAAGTATGGCCTGTTTGGCCCCAAATAGAGCATTGAGACCGCGTGCGAATTAATAACTGAATTGTCAGAGTTTGGCGCTATACCGTCGAGTGCGACATATTTCTATTAAGTCAGTAATAGTCTATTTGTGTATAGTGTATCGTGCGGCTAAAGTTCTACAGTGACCAGCATCACCAACGCTTCCCCGTACCAGCTAGAGTGCTTATCCAGGCTGGGCTGCTTTCATGGCGCTTTCACCCGAGGAGACCTAGACGAGAACCGTGTGGACATGTACACTGGATTAATCTACCCGACGACTACATAGCCCTTTGCGGCTGGATTATATTTGTTTTGGTCCTGTGATTTATGGAGCGGAGAATCGCCGACGCCTACACGTGTGGGATTTACCCTGAGGAGCCACGTAGAGTCTGCGCCTCAGAGAGCCTGAGGCCGGCTAGCTTTCTTCACTGTGGAGCTACAGTCTACGGAGAACAGCTGTATTCGTCTGTGGATCAAGAGACTATTGCACCGTCTCCTGTACTTGGAGTCTCCTTAGTCATCGTTGACCAGACTCTCTACTACCGACAGATCCTCTACCCCTGCTGGCTTACAACCGGGGGGACCCTTCCAGTATCTCCCGCTATATATTACTAGTGTACCATAGATATAATTCCCTAAGATTCAGGTTGTATAATTACCTCCTGCGTAACCAGAAAATGGACATTCATTATTGATTTGCCTACGCATATTCCTTTGCCTTATAAGCGCATCCAAAGTATAATAGAGAAGTATATTATGTACCTTTTGCTGCAATAAATACTTGATTATACCTTTGTGTGGAACCGATTCAATGTGGGAAGTGTTCATCATATTTATATATCATGTACTGTATGGCCAGTAATTAAAGTACATAAAGCGGTAGTGGTTTAATGATACCATACTTATCAATACAGTCAGGGAATTGTACCCCTCAGTTACAAAAGTGCTGGGCATTTCCACACTGTAAAACTTGGCCACTGCTGCCAGATGTTTACAGGGGGCCCCAGTTTGTCCTGCCGGGCATGAGCACAGCTCCGCCTCCATGTCCACGATGTATGGCTCCGTCACCGAGCCCTTCACCTCGTACCTGTTGTCCCCAAGCTTATACAGCATAAGTCATACAAGGGACATTACACAATGGCTAAATCTGCACTGGTTACTGCAGTAATCTCTAAAAGTATGCATTTGATATAGTACCAGTTGAATCTGAGATGCAATGATGTTGCTATCCTGGGGAAGGAATCTCCTCTTCTGGTACACCATCCAGTGTCCGAGGGCAACATCCACAATGCGGGCCTCATAGTAGACATCCAGCCTCGAGGTCAGGAGGTCAAAGAGTTGGCATGGGTTGAAGGCTTTCGTCCTCTGGAGGATCCCGTCTTTGAGGACCCGCATCGCTGCTTCAGCATAATTGTTTGTGTTATTTCCCCGGGTGAGGAGACCGCGCGCGCCCCGGTAGCTGAGTGCCCAGCACTCTCTGCGACTGTAGAGGCGCTCAATGTACCGCAGGTACTTTTCATACCTGCAATTGATCAAATAAGGAAACAAACACCGAAGATGCACATACATGGATGTAATGACAGCAAGAAGAGGTAGACACATATATGAAGTATGCAAACACAAGCCTCCTGACTTTCTTGCACCGAATTTGCAAGACTGCTGTGCTGTGTGATTGTGGGAATGTCTGTGTACAGCTAAACATAAGCAAACTTGTCTAAGCACTAACCTGACTGCAACAGGGTGCTCTCTCGCCGCCAAGTACAGCCTGTCCACCTCTGCTGTCTCCTCGGAGTAGAGCATCTGTTTAACCACAGTGAACAGAGTTAGCCTGTCTCTGCACGCCATCAGACTCTCCTTGCTCCACAACCATCTCCATACTGCTTGTAGCAGATGGAAGGAGCACAGGAGGCGAGTGGCTTGTGGGAATGCCCTCCCTAAGGCTCCCCTCTCTGCCGCGCAGTCATCTGTGATGAAGACCGTTGGCCCTGCTGCTCCCCTGCCAGCAAAGGCCCTCTCTCCAATCTCTCTTCAGCAGCTGTAGCCCTTCAAAAATCGTCTCCTCGTCCTCAGACTGGCAGAAGAAGATCCCCAATGGTAGACCTCCGGCAGGGCTGTGCGTCAGCAACAAAAAAACTCTGATCTTTTCCCTATCCATGTTGCCAGAGGAATCTATGAAGCAGAGTTCGCCACTGCGCGTCAGCTGACAGACCGACAAACACAGACGGACAGACAGACACAGAGGCAGGCAGGCATAGTTAGTGTTAGTTAGTGTGTTACTTAGTTACTTAAATGGAACACCATGAAAAAGATAGCCAGAATACCTGGTGGTGCACTTTCTTCATGAGGGGAGAGCACACCGCAATTAATGGGGCTCCCCGAGAAGAGGTTCCCATTACAGCACACGCATCCTGGCACTTGGCGTTGTAGGTTTCCACCTGCTGACCGAGGGCTTCCACCATACTCGGGCCACTCCGGGCGCCAAATTGGTCCCTGTACACCGCTGCGAATAATCTGGCAAAGAACACTAATTTAGTTGGTGTAATTGTAACTGCATAAAATTCCAATTCAATGAACATCTACATGGTTATGAATATTTTGGCAGTACTGTAGTTTATAACTGAACGTCTACCTTTGCACATAGGACAGGTCTGGGCAGATCTCTCTGTTGGCTGCAGCACACACGTAGGCGTCTCCGTGTTGGATTTTGAGATTGTGCTTTAGCACAGCCAAAGCAGAAGGAGGCGTGTGGCCAATCGCAAATAACGCGGTCAGCGTGTCTATGGCCTTTTGTCCAACATCTCTATAGTGCATGGCCTCTGCGACATGCAGATTATGATTGTGCCTATTCACAATGCGAATGCACATTGGGAAATTAGGGATGTGTGGGTCTGTGCTCCTGTAAAATAAATCAAAATCAACTTAACAATAAAAACTAGGCCCCAACTGTTATGTCCATAAAAACAATTGAATTATAAGTATTGTAGAAAGAACGAGAGGTAGGCAGGTGGGCGTAGATGGGTATTTAATACAAGTATCTTACAGGGACGATACGATACAGTCTAGTGCTATATGCTGCTAACCTGACCGGTGTTTACTTCCTGAGTGACGTCAGAGTAGTACGGGGGCCGTCACGTCTCAAGCTTGTGTATCAGACTAGCACAATGCTCTACAAGTATTGTATAGTGCAAACTCACCGGGTCATTCCTCTAACTTTTAGTGTAACAACCATGGTAGCTTAGCAGCCGGTGTTTTTTTATTTCTGTCTCGCCTGCATCACCTGCTTATGCTGGCACCTGTACTGCGTCTGTGTAACATTTTGATTGAATGCAGTATGGGTTAGCAGTATGCGTATGGGTGAAAGACACAAATGGTAGTCTAACAAATGACGTAAGACCTTTTGACAACACAATTCTTACCTTGAATAGGACAGAGCGCCCCACCACTGGTCGGGTAGCGTCCACTCTCCATGTTACCCCAGATGACTCCTTCGCCAACTTCACCCACTCCTTGGCCTGTTCCACAGTGCAGACATCTGCGCGTACTGTAGACGTGAAACCAGTGTGGTCTCCTAATGGGGCCACCTCTTCCTCATACTCACACACATGAAGCGGAAACTTTTCAGGCAGCCAACCCTACAGGAGACATGCAATTAGCCTACTGGTAATTTAAGTAATTTAAGACCCCCACATAAATATTAGGAATGATCATAATCAACGACAGCGATTACCTTTAAATGTGGGTAGTCCTCTATATTGTTGTCCCATGCTCTCGCTGGGTACACCTCACAAACCCCACCACTGCGTCTGAAGTCCAAATGAATGCAAAAACAGCAGGCTAGCTATTTAGGTATTAACAATTGTAGTATTGACCTGTACTAATAAATCAATCAATCAATCAATCAATCATGTAACCTACAGCACAGCAGGTAATAAAATGCATTAACAACACCCCTTAGCTGTTATAACTATGTACTAAAATGATGTACCTCTGCTTTGGCTTGGCTGAATCAATCAATCAATCAATCAATCAATCAATCATATAACCTACAGCACAGCAGGTCCCCTTAGCTGTTATAACTATGTACTAAAATGATGTACCTCTGCTTTGGCTTGGCTGAATCAATCAATCAATCAATCGCGTACCTCTTAGTTAACTCAGTTAGCTGCATGTTAGCTCCATGTTAGCTCAGTTAGCTCAGCAGTTAGCTCATGTTAGCTCAGCAGTTAGCTCATGTTAGCTCAGTAGTTAGCTTCATGTTAGCTCCATGTTAGCTCAGCAGTTAGCTCATGTTAGCTCAGTTAGCTCAGTAGTTAGCTTCATGTTAGCTCCATGTTAGCTCAGTAGTTAGCTCAGTTAGCTCAGCAGTTAGCTTCATGTTAGCTTAATAGTTAGCTTCATGTTAGCTCAGTAGTTATCAATCAATCAATCAATCAATCATGTACCTCTTGCACGGCTGCGGCGCGGCGGCTGGCGTGGCTGAACAGTAGCAGTGATCGCCTGCTGCGTCCATCGCGTGTATATATATACCGTATTAGTATTAATAGCATATAGCAATAGCAATATATAGCAATAGCAATAGCAATTAATGTGATTGACCAGTATGAACCAAAGGCTTTGACCAGCGTTAATATGAACCAAAGGCTTTGGCTTTAATATGGCATATGGCGCATTCTGGCATCTGTGATTAATGCAATTAATGTGATTGACCAGTATGAACCAAAGGCTTTGACCAGCGTTAATATGAACCAAAGGCTTTGGCTTTAATATGGCATATGGCGCGATTAATGGGGGTCTGAACCGCGTCGAACCAAGCGGCGACCTCATGCGCATGCGCGGCGAGCACCTGGGCGAAGGAAAAGGAAATGCGCATTACCGTACTGGCGTATGGCGAAGAATGCGGAAGCGATCTTGCACTCTTCGGCTGTGATAAATATAGACGCAGACGGCTGCCTCCCGAGCCCCGCTATAACCCCCACCCTTTCTAGCTCAGCTCAGCTGTTTTCTGTCTCTGTCTCTGTCATGAGCATGGCTATTTAGCTAGCGTATGCGGCGGCTAACATTAGTTTACCACGTAAATGAATGACTAGGATGCAAAGCATTGGGGTTTTCACTGCACACGGTCGCAATTTCGAGCCCTTTAGGTTTTCATAGTCAAGGAATCAAATAGTCTGCTATGGCTGCATGCGTGGCGCTAACGTTATTGTTTTAAAATTCGCAACTGTCGGAAAAACATGGCATCGATAAAAGGAATCGATAGTCAGTCACAGAGGCATGCAAATCCAGGAATCTGACAATTAGGAATCGATTCCCATCCCTCAGTGTTGTCCGACCAGTCCAGTTTATTGTTCAGGTGAACTCCGAGTAACTTGTAGGACTCCACCATCTCTACCTCCTCCCCTCCGAGGATTATGGGAGAAGAGGGACCCTCCCTGCCTCTCCCATAGTCCACCACCAGCTCCATTGTCTTGCTGACGTTGAGTTGGAGCTGGTTACTGTCCGACTACCCTACGAAGCTCTCCACCAGGGCCCTGTATTCAGCCTCATCGTCATCCACAATGTAGCTGACGATGAAGGAGTCATCGGAGAACTTCTGCAGGTGGCACATTCTTGTGTTGTAGCAGAAGTCGGAGGTGTAGAGGGTAAACAAAAAGGGTGACAGCACGGTACCAAAGTGCCAAAGAAAACAAACACATTTGTAACATTCCATGGGACACCAAATAAAGATTAAAAAAGCAGTGTAGTCTATCTTCTCTAGACCATTCACTGTAGTACCTGCCTGCCAGGCCCATTCTCTGTAGTACCTGCCTCTCAGGCCCATTATCTGTAGTACCTGCTCGTCAGGCCCATTATCTGTAGTACCTGCCTGTCAGGCCCATTCTCTGTAGTACTTGCCTGTCAGGCCCATTCTCTGTAGTGCCTGCCTGTCAGGCCCATTCTCTGTAGTGCCTGCCTGTCAGGCCCATTATCTGTAGTACTTGCCTGTCAGGCCCATTATTTATAGGACCTGCCTGTCAGGCCCATTATCTGTAGTACCTGCTTGTCAGGCCCATTATCTGTGTAGTACCTGCTTGTCAGGCCCATTATCTGTAGTACCTGCTTGTCAGGCCCACCTGGCAGAAGAACCACTTTTACTGGAGCCATATCTCTGATAGTGTAAACACTTCATAACTGTGAAGTCTTCATCAGATAGTGAATACAACACCCATCCTGAGGGAGATAGTATCCTATCCTACATTGATAATGCATAGCTCCCTTTCCCCCCCCCCTCTCTCTCTCTCTCTCTCTCTCTCTCTCTCTCTCTCTCTCTCTCTCTCTCTCTCTCTCTCTCTCTCTCTCTCTCTCTCTCTCTCTCTCTCTCTCTCTCTCTCTCTCTCCCCCCCATCTCTCCATCCTCAACCACATTGTTAGAATGATAACACAGGCTGCATCACAGCATACCTAGCCCCTCTCCCCCCCTTTATTAAAACCTCATTGTTTATCACGCGCTGGCCAGCCCAGAGTGGCGTTAATTCTTTCTGGACCTCTGGATGCGGCTTGTGTACTGTAACTGATTAGGGCTGTTGGCCGCTAATTGCATTAGCCCAGTGGGTTATTGAAGTTTCACTCCATAACTTGTGGTCAGCACCGTAAAAGATAAACCCGAGTCACGGACCCCATCAGTAAGCCGAGCATCAGTGAGCGTGGGCAGGCAAAGGCGGTGGACAGTATGACAGCGTGGTTCCCATTACTGTCTGCCACGGGAGGATATATGGAGGTTATTTAGCTCCGACAGTGGGACTCGGAGCCAGGGGACTTATCATTGGACTGTCACGGTTAAAAGACCCGCTGCTTTATAGACTGAAGATTCTACTATATATACTGCTACTGCAGCCTTAATAATGTCTTGGCTCTGAGGCGTTGTTTACTTACCGATTCAGCTGTTGTGTGAAACTCCTGTATCTCAATACTGTAAGTCAGCTGTTTAGGAAGGAATTGAGGAAAGGTATACTGGCTTTCCCGGATACTCAGGCAGACATATCCATACTCACATGCGCACCCACACACACACACACACACACACACACACACACACACACACACACACACACACACACACACACACACACACACACACACACACACACACACACACACACACACACACACACACACACAAAGCGGGCAAACATACAATTGTCCACCCATAGACACTCTCCCCAGGCCACAGCTCAAGAGATATACTTGACACACAAGTCAAGCTTCAAACAAGCAGCACACTCCAAATGGAATGCCTTGTATAAATGAGAGTTAGTGAGTGTTAGAAAGGCTGGAGACCAGTGGCGGCCGGCCGATAGAGGGCGCTGGTGTGCCGCCCCCCTGGTGAAGAGTGAAGGAGAAGAAGAAAATGTTTTATTTTTATTTTAGACCCCTAAAAATTTAATAAACATGTTTAAAATGAATAATATTTACTCATTTTAAGTATGTTTGTGTTTCAAATGCACAATAATGTTAATATATCAAATATAAATCATTGTTTTGTGCGTGATTCACATGACGTCACTCTCTCTCCTGATATAGAGAGTACCTCTAAAGCTGGGCACATAGACATAGCGTGCACACTGCGCGTCACTGTATCGTTGCAGCCAATGTAAATAGGTCAAGCAAATACATTTCGCCTATCAGTGCGTTCAAATATGATGTCTCTGGGCGAGTTTTTCTAGCGCTCAAAGCAAGCTCTGCGCCACTGTACTCGTCACGTCGTCAGACAGAAAAGAATGCGAGGAGGAGCTAGTCAGTCCAGTTAGTAGTATTTTTGTTTCGATTCAGTGCGTTAGCTTAGCTGGGCTCGTGGTTCGGTAATAAGATATAAGAAGTGTATTCTCAGGAGTTGGAGAGATCAGCACGAGATACTGTACATTACTGACAGTGTTGGATTTGGATTTATATGGAGTCTGGACACACACTTTATCAAGCCCGGACGGACCACAAAAGCTTCTCGAAGGGTTAACGCGACGCCTTGAGGCTCGTTCCAAACAACAAGTGAGTCTAACAATATGTACTGTTCTGTAGTTACTGAAACTGATTGAATATGGCAAGTCAATATTCAAGAGGTTTATTTGGTGTGTTTTGGAGTGTTTTAACAAGGCGTGCAGTGAGGTCTGATATATGAGTGAGTGGCCGCGATCTCTCTCTCTCTCTCTCTCTCTCTCTCTCTCTCTCTCTCTCTCTCTCTCTCTCTCTCTCTCACACACGCAGTATGCGTTGATTCATGATCATTACATTATGATCGACTGTAATAAAAAAAAATAGCTTTACAATTTACATACTGTAGCTGTCCCTTTGTTCATTAATGTTTAACCTAAATGTAGAATAACTCACCAAAAGTGACCATTGCAAAAACTATTTGACAAATAGTCAAATAGAGACTACCCCGTGCGCCCTCCCAAAAGTGGATCGGACCGGCTGCCACTGCTGGAGACACTGGTTTCTGGAAAGAGATCCCATTGGAAGTCCAGTCCTGACAGTCAAACAGCACCTCACAGCTCTATAGATACAGGTATACTTTTAATAAGACACATTTTTTATGAAATGAGAGAACATGTTTCTTTCTTCTGTGTCATGATCAGGACTGGGAATATACTTGTTTGGTCCACTGGCCACAGCAGCGAATATATTCAGAATTTCACCAGGCAATTGAATTTCTTAGCAGCTAATAGTTTTTAGATACACCAGCAGCAGTCTTTCCATTCATAATAATTACATTAATAACGTGAAAGATTCTGCACATGCTACCTTTGCAAAATTTCTAGTACATGTTGAAGGGCAAAAGAAGCTAACAAGGCATGACTGGAGTTGTATCATCTATATTGTCAGTGAATTGTTGCTGTCACTGCACTGTGTCACCTAATTGGAAGGGAGAATAACTGTAGCGCTGCTTTGATGCAGCGTGCACGATCTAATGTCAGATTGTGGAAATCCACTTGTGGAAGTACCAGTAGGATACCATTTACTGACCAGAAGCAGAGAAATCAAAAGCAGAGGAGAGGAGATCCTCTGTCTGTCTGTCTGTCTGTCTGTCTGTCTGTCTGTCTGTCTGTCTGTCTGTCTGTCTGTCTGTCTGTCTGTCTGTCTGTCTGTCTGTCTGTCTGTCTGTCTGTCTGTCTGTCTGTCTGTCTGTCTGTCTGTCTGTCTGTCTGTCTGTCTGTCTGTCTGTCTGTCTGTCTGTCTGTCTGTCTGTCTGTCTGTCTGTCTGTCTGTCTGTCTGTCTGTCTGTCTGTCTGTCTGTCTGTCTGTCTGTCTGTCTGTCTGTCTGTCTGTCTGTCTGTCTGTCTGTCTGTCTGTCTGTCTGTCTGTCTGTCTGTCTGTCTGTCTGTCTGTCTGTCTGTCTGTCTGTCTGTCTGTCTGTCTGTCTGTCTGTCTGTCTGTCTGTCTGTCTGTCTGTCTGTCTGTCTGTCTGTCTGTCTGTCTGTCTGTCTGTCTGTCTGTCTGTCTGTCTGTCTGTCTGTCTGTCTGTCTGTCTGTCTGTCTGTCTGTCTGTCTGTCTGTCTGTCTGTCTGTCTGTCTGTCTGTCTGTCTGTCTGTCTGTCTGTCTGTCTGTCTGTCTGTCTGTCTGTCTGTCTGTCTGTCTGTCTGTCTGTCTGTCTGTCTGTCTGTCTGTCTGTCTGTCTGTCTGTCTGTCTGTCTGTCTCTCTCTCTCTCTCTCTCTCTCTCTCTCTCTCTCTCTCTCTCTCTCTCTCTCTCTCTCTCTCTCTCTCTCTCTCTCTCTCTCTCTCTCTCTCTCTCTCTCTCTGTCTGTCTGTCTGTCTCTCTGTCTCTCTGTGCGCATGCGTGTGTTGCGGAGTGAGTGGTTGGAGCCGGAGCGAGGCAGGTTTGACTGAGCGGTTTGCGTGAGTTAAAACTTTCTGAAAGTTATTTCTATCTTCTATCTGTGTGTCTATTATATATGTACGTTTTGTTTGTCAGTGTTGTTCGTTTAGTGTTTGGTGTGTTTTCGAGCGAGTAGCAGCCACCAGTTCTGCTGGTCGGCATGCTGCCTGCAGCTATCAGCTTAGAGCGTCTGACGCGCAGACATGCTGTAACCCTCTCCCCGGGACTAAATTGCACCGTGGAGGAGTGCGGTCTGGCAGTCGGGGCTCTTGTGGGTCATGACAGTGTGAAATCTGCAATGCGGATGAATAATGCAGTTGTAAAAAAAATTTATTGTGTACATAAAGTGAATTTGGTTGTGGAGCAGGGAGTGGTAATTCAAGACACTTTTACCCCCGTGTTTCCACTAGTAAGCCCAGCACAAAGAATAATAATTTCCAATGTTCCTCCTTTCATCAGAAATGAGGTCCTGGAAATGGAACTAGCTAGACACGGGCAGATAGTTTCCCCAGTGAAGATGATTTCTCTGGGTTGTAGATCCCCTCTGTTAAAGCATGTGTTATCTTTCAGACGACAGGTTTTCATGAATTTGAAAAATGAAAAAAGTGATCTGAATTTATCCATGAATTTTGAGTGGATGACTTTGATTATACTATTTATATAACTTCAGACACAATGAAATGCTTTGGGTGTGGGATGGAAGGTCACATTATTAGGTCCTGTCCTACTAAGAGGCCTAGGTGGTCTGATCAAACACCGCCATCACCCAGGGCAGGTCCAAGTGGTTCGAGCACCAACAAGGGTCGAGAGAGAACCTCTGGGAGGAAAGGAACAGGAGAAGGTCTGGTGGAGAAGACAGGACAGGGTGAGCAGGGGGAGGGGATAGACCTGGTAGAGGGGCAGACCGGGTGAGCAGGGGGAGGGGATAGACCTGGTAGAGGGGGCAGAACAGGGTGAGCAGGTGCAGGAAGAAAGGAGAGGTTTGGTAGCGGAGGCAGGAGTAAATGTGAATTTTAATTGGAAAAGAGTGGAGAGAAAGGGAAGAGCGAAGGCTGTTGAGAAGGTCACTGTGGTTGAGGAGGGTGAAGAAGTGGGAGGTCAGAAGACAGGGGTCAGAGGTGAAGAAAAACTCAGACTGGGCAAACGGGCTGGACCAGCTGCTGGAGAAGTAGAGTGTAGCATAAATGAGGAGGAAATGGAACTTGATGCTGATGTTACCAACATTTCCCAAAAAAGGAAACTGAGGTCAGTCAATGTGACTCCAGTGGCGGCTCTACCACTAGGGGCGCTAGGGCGCCGACCCACCTGCTGGCCAGCTGCTGTTAAATCAGAGAAGAAGACAATAAAACTTTTTCGTTTTTGTGTTTATAGCCCTATAATAATATAAACATGTTTAAAATGAATAATATTTACTCATTTTAAGTATGTTTGTATTTCCAATGCACAATATACCGTTATTATCTAAATAAAAAAACATCGTTTTCCAGAGCAGGAAGTGACATCACGTTTTTTTTATTTTTTTTATTTTTTCGTATTTCTCGGCCCGGGCTATACGCGATAGCGCTCTGAGTGCGCGTCACAGTTTGATCGCTGTCTCCGTCACAGCCAATCAGTGCATACGGCGTTGTGCGTTGAAATATGACTATTATGTTGGAATCCGAGCGCGATTTGAAGCGGTCTAGCCAGCAGCGTGAACTTCCGTGAAGAATTTCCATAGCCGCATTTCGCGGAGACGCTCTCTGATTGGCCGACGCCAGTATTTTTTTCCATGGCAGAATTTCACAGAGACGACTCTGATTGGCCGAATCCAATTTCTAATGTTCCAATTCTAGCTTCTAGCTTGGTTCCTAGTTGGTCTAGGACTGTTGTTTGTCTTAGAGCGTGCCGTGCCGTGACTGCAAGTTCTTTAGACTGTTAAGCTTAGGCACTCTTTCAAAGTTGGTTAAGGTTAGAGTTTGTCTTAGAGCATGGCGATAGAACGCCAGGTAGTTTGCAGTCTGTTCGAGCGGAAATGGACAAAGGAATGTACTTGTTGAGTGTTGTGCTAACGAGCTCAGCTGAGCTAACACTTGGCTATCAAGCTATATGGCGGATTATACACGTTTATCAAGCTCTCCTGCCCTGGACGTTTCAACTAAACAGTGAGTCTCTCTCTCTCTCTCTCTCTCTCTCTCTCTCTCTCTCTCTCTCTCTCTCTCTCTCTCTCTCTCTCTCTCTCTCTCTCTCTCTCTCTCTCTCTCTCTCTCTCTCTCTGTGCTTAACGTTAACGTTTGTAAATAGTTTTTTTTAGGAGCAGTACTGTTAGGCTACTGCTGTCTGGCCATTCATGAAGCGAGACATTGCTGATTGTTTATTTATTTTATAACACAAGACTATGACTACCAACTGCCTAGCCAGCCGTGTATCAATCTTGGATGCAATAATAACGTTACTTACCACACTGACTATGTCGATGGCTCATTGATTTAACTACTGCAGCTCTCTCGGATTGAAAATACGTGGATTATGGCTTGTTCAATATCGTCTATGTTTGAATGAATGAATGAATGAGAACTTTATTAACAGATTGCAGAATGGGTACAATACAGTACGGCTCAATACACACAATTGTTAAGGGGATGCAGACCAGAGAAAGACGTTTGTCTTGTTTACATCAGGGTCCAGATTTTCGATTCATATCGATAGTTTAATAGCTAGCCTTGGCTCGTTTAACAATATGCAAAATATGTGTACAGCCCTGTACTCATAATGAAGTTATTCTTGGTATATAATAGGTCTGATTGTGTAACGAATCGATTCCACGTCGCGCTGTGTGTGAGAGAGAGAAGGAGAGAGGGAGAGATCTGCCTGTGTTTGGAGACGGCGAGTTTGTTTCTAACTTTTCTATTTATATTGTGTTTCAAGTTGTGAATTAGAGTCTAGACTATACTTTATTTGACTGGTTGTGTGTTGTTGTAGTAACAGCTGAGCGACTCGTTCATAAGAGCCGATTCATTGCCGTGAGCGTGAGTCGAATCGCTCACGTCTTGCCATGAGTCTTGCGTGGTACAGTACTGTACTGTACAAAATATTTGGTATAGCGCCCCTAGTGGCGAAGTACCCAGCGGCCGCCACTGTGTGACTCTAAAGCAAAAAAAGAGTGCCAATCTGAGCAGCAGGTAGACAGTGACAGTGGAGACTCTGACCTCAGTGATGCGGCGGAGTCTCTGCCTCCCACTCAGTCTCAGGCTGAGAGGAGGGATGGTTATTCTTTAACTCGAATAAAGCGTTTTCTACAGGAAACTAAAGGCTCATGGGCAGTTAAGGTGGAAACTTTTTTCCTGACGTAAAGTTATTTGTTGAGTCCGCTTATCTGGTTATCTGGTCTCCTTTTAATATTTTATGTCCTACAATTTGGATATTTTCTCATGGCAGAATTTAAAGTAGGTACCCTAAAAGACTTAAAGAATATTGATGTGATGCTTGTCCAAGAGACACACAGCACTGAGGATAATACAGTGGCTTGGAAAAGAGAATAGAAAGGAGAAATTGTTTTAAGCCATAACACCAGTAGGCTACTAGTGGTGGAGTGGGGATTTTATTTTCCAGAAATGTTTTGCCACAGTCATGTGAGATTGAGGAGGTTGTAAAGGGACGTCTTTTAAAAGTAAGAGTATTATATGAGAAGGTGAAAATGGTATTTATTGTTGTTTATGCCCCAAATGTTGGTTTGGAAAGAATGTGTTTGGCTGATGTTATTAAGGGTTGTGATAATGAAGAGTTTTTATTTCTGGGAGGGGATTTTAACTGTACTGTTAACCCCGTTTTAGATAGGAACCATCAAGAGCCTCACTCTGCATCTCGTAGTCGTCTCTCTAGGGTGATTGAGACGTATGAGCTGAGTGATGTGTGGAGACGATTGCATCAAAAGCAGAGGCAATACACATGGGTTCACACTAGAGATAATTTATTATCATTGGCCAGACTTGATCGGTTTTATTGTTTTAAACACCATTTTAGTGTTTTTAACAATTGTTATATAACCCCTGTTGGTTTTACTGACCATTATCTTGTGTACTGCTCTGTTTTTATCAAGTGTGTAAAGCCACACAGTGCTTACTGGCATTTTAATACGTCTCTTTTAACTGACAAAATTGTAGGGACGCTTTTACCTTCTTATGGAAGGTTCATAAGCAGACAAAGGCCAGTTTTATCTCACTACAGCAGTGGTGGGATGTGGGGAAGTGCAAAATTAAGCAATTCTGCCAACAGTACACTCTAAATGTTACTAGGGATATCGCCAGATCTATGAAGGCTCTGGAGATTGATGTGGAGGAGCTTCAAGAGCTAGCAGAATCCACAGGAGATCTAGGCCATATTGGAGCTCTCAAAGCTAAAAAGTCTGCTCTGGCTGACCTGTTAGGTATTTCAGCACAGGGTGCTCTCTGGTGAGGTCACGTTTCAGAAACATCTTGGAGATGGATGCATCTTCCCGTTTCTTTTTCTGGAGCGCAAGAATGGGCAGAAGAGGCTCATCCACAGCATGCGCTCAGACACAGGTCAGATACTGTCTGAGTCCACTGACATCAGGAGGCATGCTGTGGGTTTTTATAGTAGCCTCTTCCTGTCTGAACTTGGAGAGGAGCAGGAGGAATCTCATGGTTTCTATGAAGGCATAGAAATGAAGGCAAAGGTAGAGAAAGAGTCCAGTGCAGAGCTGGAGGCAGATGTGTCTCTTGATGAGCTCCATACTGCCCTGCAGAGCATGGAAAATGGGAAAGCTCCGGGTATAGACGGATTACCTGTAGAGTTCTATAAGACCATGTGGGCAGTGTTGGGGGAAGATCTCCTGATGGTGCTCAAAGACAGTCTTATTGGAGGGCAGCTGCCGCTGAGCTGCAGGAGGGCAGTACTCACGCTGTTGCCAAAGAAGGGAGACTTAATGGAGATCAGGAACTGGAGACCTGTCTCACTTTTGTGTACAGAATACAAGCTCCTCTCCAAGGTGCTAGCTACCAGGCTGAGAGAGGTAATGGGGCAGGTGATCCATCGTGACCAGACCTATTGTGTGCCTGACAGGTTGGTCAGTGACAATGTTTTTCTGATTCAGGATTTTTTGGACATCTCTAGTGCATTGGGTTTGGAAACTGGTCTTATTTCCATAGATCAGGAAAAGGCTTTTGACAGGGTTGAACACCAGTACTTGTGGAAAACTCTAGAGGCCTTTGGTTTCAGCCCAGGTCTCATAGTCAAGATCAAGGCCTTGTACAGTAACATTGAGAGTGTGCTTAAGATTAATGGTGGTTTGAGTGCTCCTTTTAAAATCCAGAGGGGTATTAGGCAGGGGTGTTCTTTGTTGGGAATGCTGTATTCCCTGGCATTTAAACCCCTGCTACACAGGCTCAGGGCAGGCATCTCGGGGGTAAGTGTCCCTGGATGCATTGCACCTTTTAAGCTTTCAGCATATGCAGACGACTTGGTTATTTTAATAAATAAACAGGAGGACATCAATGTGTTAGTAGAAAATGTGGGACGTTTTGCTTTGATTTCATCGGCTAAGGTCAATTGGGGGAAGAGCGAAGCACTCATGGTGGGTACGTTGTGCAGCAAACTCACTTTACAAGGGGGCCTGCATTGGAAAAAGGGAGTTTCAAATATCTGGGAGTGTTTTTAGGGGATGAGACTTTTTTTTTTGTATCCACTTTTTCTCCAATTTTCTATATTTTTCTCCCATCCCAATTTCGTATCATCCAATTCAACCCTCCCCTGTCACAAACGCTGTTTCTTGCCTCCCACAAGCCGGCTGCAATGTGGACTAAGTCATACATAGCACAAGTCCCCTCCGGTACTCGAGGTAACAGCAGTCGCATCTTTTCACCTGCGCAGCTCGATCTCTCAGTGGCGAGGAGTAACGCGTGGGAGGCTCACGCTGCCCCCGACACTTCCTGATTCTACTGCGCAGGCGCACCAACCGACCTGTAGGAGTCGCTGTCCACAACGCCCGATCCCCACCCATCAGTTTCCCACCCCCTAATACGGCCAATGTGTATTAGTATGAACGACCAGCTAAACTGAAAGCAATGTGGAGCGCTGGGCTCGAACAGTCAAGCCCAGCGTCTCCGTCATTCATGGCGAGCGCCTTGCCCACTATGCCACGTAGCCGCCCTTGGGGGGGGGGGGGGGGGGGGATGAGACTTTTAAAAGAAAAAACTGGGAAAACGTACTGGAAATAGCTCAAGGCCGTTTAAAGAAATGGATTGTACCAAACATGTCGTATAGGGGCCGTGTTCTGGTAATCAATAACCTAGTGTCTTCTAAACTGGGGCATCGTCTGATGTGTGTTGATCCCCCAATAGAACTTCTCCCTAAAATTCAAGCTTGATTTTTAGATTTTTTCTGGGACAAGCTGCACTGGGTGCCCCAGAGTGTTTTGTACTTGCCCAAGGAGGAGGGTGGGCAGGGTCTTGTGCATCTGTGAAGTAGGGGTGCAACTTTTCGACTCCAGTTCATTCAGAGACTTTTTTATGGACCAAAAGACTTGGTGTGGAGGCCGGTGGCTTGTGCCATACTGCAACAGCTTGGAGGACTGGGACTGTCGAATTCTCTGTTTTTGTTGGATTTTAGCGGTGGTCGGTTAAATGTTCTACCTGTTTTTTACTGTGTACTTTTTAAAACATGGAGTTTGTTCGATAAAGGACAGCTGGATTACTCGAAATCACTGTTATGGCTTTTGAAAGAGCCAGTTGTGCTGGGAGCACGTTTGGACGTAGCTGGTGGGCCAGGTCTGACACTTTCCGGGCAGCTCTGCAGGTCAAAGATCACCACACTGGGCCATGTTGTGGAATTGACAGGAGCAAACATGGACAATGCTGCTGCTCTTGCTTCACGCTTGGAGGTGAAATCCATCAGGACGGTCAGCTTGATGCTGGGAAAATGGAAGCAGGGGCTCAGTGAGATAGAACGTCGCATGTTGACAGAGTTTAAAAACGGGTCTCTTTGTCCTAGTGATGATGATCTGTTTCCTACGTTTAAGCTGCAGCCTGATTAAAAAAATTGCACAGGGCCTCTTTTAGCAATGGGAGATATTTCTGGTATGTTTTTTGATGTGGTTGATGGAAAATGTTTGTACAGACTGTTAGTCAAGGTTCTCCACAAGGAGAAGCTCAACGGGAGAGGTGACACTCCCTGGAGAGCGCACCTTGGGCTCAGTGATGAGGTGAAACCAGAGTGGCGAGCACTGTACAAACCACCATTATTCAAAAGAATTGGCGATCTGCAGTGGAGGGTTTTACATGGCATAGTGGCTGTCAATTATTTTATTTCGTCTCACATGACTGTCCTTTTTGTGCGCAAAGGGAAACAGTTTTCCACTGTTTTCTGGACTGTTCCAGGCTGCTGCCTCTGCTAGGGTTACTAAAGAGATTTTTCAGTCCGGTGAAGAAGTGTTCTCGAAAGAGAGGTACATTTTGGGTTTTAAATACTGTCGAAAGGAAAAAAGCAAGTGTCATCTTTTTTATTTCATTTTAGGGAGAGCAAAGATGGCTGTGTATCTCAGTAGGAGGAATAAGATAGAACAGATCTTGGATCATGATGCTGTATGTCTGTTCAGAAAAATGATCAAAGCCAGACTCAGCATAGATTTTAATTATTATAGAGCATTGAACAACCTATGGGCACATAAAGGAGTGTTGTGCTCTGTAATGGTAGATGAGTTGGTGGTGGCAACTGAGCTGATTTGAGTTTTTTCTTTGTTGTGGTTGATTTTTTTGTTGTTGGTGGTGTTGTTTTCTTTTGGTGTTTTTTTGTTGTTGTTGTGCTTTTAATAATTGATTGTCAAATTGTTTGTAGGTATTCTTGAAAGAAGGACAAGTGTTATGTACAGTTGACTGTGTAATGCTTTTTGTTGTAATGCTGGAATGATTTATAAATAAAGTGTCGTTAAAATTCTAAAAGTTCTCTCTCTCTCTCTCTCTCTCTCTCTCTCTCTCTCTCTCTCTCTCTCTCTCTCTCTCTCTCTCTCTCTCTCTCTCTCTCTCTCTCTCTCTCTCTCTCTCCAACTTAGTATTTATTTTAAACATTTGTGATGAAGAGTTCATTATGTTTTCATTAGGGACTGGTGTTGGATTATCAAGTCAAGTCAAGTAATTTTTATTTATATAGCACATTTCCAGGCAGCGGCAGCTGGCACCAAAGTGCTTCACAGGCAAGTTGATAAAAACAAAATAATGTGATGCAAGATATAAGATTAAAAACATAGTAAAGCAATGAAAGTAATAAAAACATGTAGGACACAGTAAAACAAAGAGGATAGAAGGGCCAGGGGTCTAGTGGTGATTAAGTGGGGGGGAAGGCCAAGGAGAACAGGTAGGTTTTTAAAAGTGATTTAAAAGCCTGCACGGTCTGGGCGGTCCGTACGCTGAGGGGGAGGCTGTTCCACAGTCTAGGCGCTGCGGTGGAGAAATCTCTGTCTCCCCTAGTCTTGAGCCTAGTTCTAGGCACCACCAGTAGCAGCTGGTCAGCTGATCTGAGGGATCGTGGGGGGTGTGGCGGTGCAGGAGTTCGGATCTCCAGCCTGTGTCTTCAGCCTTCACACCGCCGACACAACAGCGGCACAGGGCCCTCATCACCCTGGAGACGAGCCATCTGCCTGTCTTCTTCACCCTTGCTCATTAGGAGGAGAAACTGTGATATGAAATACAATACTGTTGTACACGTTAAGCCTAGTAATGTCTCTTAGCTTCGTCCATGTTTAGTCCAGTCCAGAGAATGAAGATTAGCTATAATATTCCTGTTTTTTCTTCCGCAACACACCAGTTACTACTACAAAATGTAATCACTGTAGAAACATAGCATTTATCTTAGTAGAACCACAGGAATACTATAGTGATTCACCATACATTTTAATACAACCAAAGAGGACATTGTCACACCAAATGCATACAGTGTACATTGTAATCAATAAAATTGTATCAATGCTGTGTGTGTTACAACATTTTTGGATCGCCTTAAAAACAAGGCCAAAGTGCCGCAAGTGCAAAACGTCCCATATAGGTGCCGGTGACAGTTAATTGGTTGAAGTGGAGGATTGGTTCAGGTGATGCACCAGGTCGCCCTAAGGTGACGGGTTCCGCCCTCTCCCCAGAGGAGATTTTGATCGTGAAGCGAACAGTTCGTTGTCTTCATTCCATGTGACAATACCCATGTGTTTCAGGTCAGTACACTGTGAAAAGTACAGAAACTCTACCTCTATAAGCTATAACGTTAGGTAACATGAATGTAATGAGGATTGTTAAATAATTTGAATGGTTAATAATGTGTATGATATTTGATATATATTATGTGAGCGAGCATTGCGGCACACCACGACACTGGGAGAAAATGGCGATTGTCACGTTATCAGTTACAGGCGGCGTGCACGTGCCACTGGGTCATAGAAGATGTTATGGTTATAATGTACATTGTAAAATGTTTATTCAATGCTGGGGCCCTGAACATTTGACAATGATGTGGAACAAGGTTAATAGTTATCCGTGAATTTAGTTCCAAGGTTGGAGGAAGCACATTGTTAGATTCTGATCAATCGGCCAGTATCACGTCTTCGTCTGTTTGGTTTGTGTTCTCATTTACGTACACTGACTCTGCGTTGTGTATTTGATTCCCCTGACGTCTCATACACTGGCTGATACAATCCTTATCATTCCCTGTTAGTGCAACCCGCAACCATAATAATTCTCCACCTTCGTAAGAATTCGACACCTTGACAGCATACCTTTCTTGAAAGAGCGTTGTTTATTGATATAAACAGAAGCCTCAGCCCAGATGTTATCAGATTGTATTTTCATTGCTATCGTCTCTGCTGTTATTCAGTCCAATGGTGGCTCAGGCCTTGTCTAGCCAGAACCCTTCTCCCGTTAGCCGAAGCTAATGATGATGTGTCATTCCCCCCCCCCCCCCCCCCCCACCGGCGAGGGTGAGAGGGATGAGAGTCTCTGATGGTTTCTTCCCTCTTAGTCTCAGTCAGATTGTAGTCTGCCCTTAGTCGCTCTTGGTCTGGCTTACACCCGGAACCACTGTCAGCTTTATAGGATCTTTGTCATAGCAACGACAGCCCGCCCCTCTTCTGGTTGTCATGCGACGCGTTGTCATGACAATTGCTTTAACCTTTACACACATCAAAACGTTTCATTACTGTCAAAACCTCCATCGCTCTGCTCCGGCCCTGTGCATGCTGTTATCAATGTGTTCCAGATCGGAATGTCAACATTCGGCCCTGCTCAGTGTGGTGCTCACAATCACCCTGCTTGCTCTGAACCACCTCTTCCATCACCCTCTGCTAAGGCAAGCCATGCACATTTCGATCTCTCTGACCCGGCCCCTTTAGATGCTCTCATCTCCACCAATCTATACATCACATACATTGAAAAACACCAAAAACACCCGTTTCCTTCAACATGTTACAAATGCACCAGTCAGAGCTTAAAGCCAATGAGACGCCATTTTGTAAAGTTTGGGTTTAGCTAATATTTCGGGTTAAGGAAAATTCTCTATGAAGTTTAAGAGCAGTCCTAAACTACTACAAGTAAGTTTAACGGTAAAAGTACGTTT